>NW_026068071.1:2181058-2477825 GCF_014885135.2 Alexandromys fortis
AAAAAACACATAATGTAAATGTATCTATGCTATGTACCATGAAACTCTACTTAGCTTTAAAGAAAGATGAAATCATGGAAGTAATGGGTAGTCTATAAAGAAGGAGGACTGCAGAATCTAGACTTAATTATTTATACCGACCTCTGCATGTGTGTATACACATATATAACATGAAAACAGAAAAGGGGACTAACTGAAGAAACTGGTTAGGGGACAAAAGAATGGGAGAAAGTATGAATGGATAAAATCAAAATATATATGATGTCATATGCATGTGCAAATGCCACAATGGAATCCATTTTTGTATGTAAACTAAAAATATTCATAAAGTTCCATAAAAGTAGGCCACTTGACTTAAAATGCTGGTCATATAAAATGGTAGTGAATGTGTTGTTTTCATGTAAAGTTAGAACCAATACTTCTTTTCCTTTTGTGTTTATTAAAATAGTTTTAAGTTTTTTTTTTTAATTTTTGAGATTATCATTGTCCCTATCCATTTCCTTTCCAAACTCTGTTCCTTGCTTTCTTTCGAATGCATGGCCTCTTTTTTTTTATTAATTGTTTTCCATAATTATATATTGCTACATATATAGACAAAACCTATTCAGTTTGCATATGTATGTATGTTTTCAGGGCTGACCATTTAGTATTAGATAACCAAGTGGTGTGCTCTTCCCTGGGGAAAACTCTTTCTCCTGCTCTCAGCAGTCCTTAGTTGTCCATAGTTATTTAACTAGGGCTGAGGATTCATTGGCAATTTAGTATGTCTGTTGTCCTTATTCAGCTCAAGCTTAAACAATCATGTTGATAAGACTTAATGAGGGTAGCTTCGAACATTACTAGGAGACACAATCACACATCAAAATCCTTGATCCTCTGGCTCTTACAATCTTTCTGTCCACTCTGAGGCACTGATCTCTGAGCCTTCGGTGCGGCAGTTGTTTTGTAGATTTATCAGTTAGAGGTGTGTTCCATACCTCTAAATTTTTATTGGCCTGGGGTTTTCTGTAGCGGTCTATCTCCATCTGTTGCAAAGAGAAGTTTCCTTGACGATGGTAAGCAATCTACTGCTCTGCGGTTATAAGGTCAAATATTTAAAATGTGGTTAATGATTTGCTGGTTTAGTACAGTGGTGGTTGTAGTTTCTCCTCAAGATCCGTGAGTTCATTAGCCCAGAGTTGTTTCCTGTGTTTTCAGTACCAGGCATGATTTCCCCCTTGTTAGTGGGTCTTAAGTGAAATTAAAGAGCTGTTGGTTAATGACAAGGTATGCATGTCACTATTGTACCATTAGACATTTTCTTCCATGAAGGCTGTTGTTGGGGTTAATAGGTGTTATCGCTCAGTAGAAATTTCGTTGCTTTTCTTTTTCGGAAACATGAACGGTCCCTTGTAGGATCATGAAAGCTAATCCTCAGGTAGGAGGTTTTCAAGTCAGTTCCAGCTCAAGATGAATGGAGACTTATTTCCCACCTCTGTGGGGGCAACAAGAACAACAACAATAACCTGTTAAGTTTGGAAATCTATTCTGGAACCCTGAGCAAAAATTCAAAAGAGGGCTCTCTGGGCCTGGTGATTGGTTTTTGTCACATGGTCTTTCATTCTTGGAGGGAGGGTTGTGAGCACATATAAGAAAATTTCATATCTTGCATATCACCTTAGAACCTTCATCTGGCGATGGATCGAGATAGAGACAGAGACCCAAATTGGAGCACCGGACTGAGCTCTTAAGACCCAAATGAGGAGCAGAAGGAGGGAGAACATGAGCAAGGAAGTCAGGACCACGAGGGGTGCACCCACCCACTGTGACAGTGGAACTGATCTATTGGGAGCTCACCAAGGCCAGCGGGACTAGGACTGAATAAGCATGGGATGAAACCGGATTTTCTGAACGTGGCGGGCAACGAAGGCTGATGAGAAGCCAAGGACAATGGCACTAGGTTTCTATCCTAATACATGAACTGGCTTTGTGGGAGCCTAGCCTGTTTGGATGCTCACCTTCCTGGTCCTGGATAGAAGTGGGAGGACCTTGGACTTCCCGCAGGGCAGGGAACCTGGAGTGCTCATCATTCTCGAGAGGGAGGGGGAATTGAGGGGGGGGGGGGGGAGAGGAGGAAGGGGGGGGGGGGGGGGGGCGATGTGTGCGAGGAGGGGGAGGGAAATGGGAAATTTTTTTTGCAACAACTAAAAAAAAAGAAAATTTCATTATATAAAGACTTAAATGTATTATAGGTTATTTAAGTTAAATAGTTAATAGTATGACTTTTTATTACTTTTTCTGACATCCTTACTGTTATTTTACCCTCCTCTCTTCTTCTTTTGTATTTATTGGTCCTAACCCCAGCCTCATCTCTCTCCTGGTTTCTGGTTTTTCAAGAGAGGGTTTCTCTGTGTAGCCTGGCTGTCCTGGAACTTGCTCTTGTAGACCTGGCTGTCCTAGAACTCACAGATATCTGCCTGTTTCTGCCTCCCAAGTGCTGGGATTAAAGCTGTACACCACAACCACCCAGCTCTTTCCTGGTTTCTGTAGTTAGTCCAGGATATATATTCACATCTGAAGATTTGGAGCTAGGAACCTCCAATAAGAGAGAAGATGTGATGTTTGTATTTCTGATGCTGGGTTACCTGACTCAATATGATCTTTTCTAGTTCCATCCATTTAACACAAAGTTCATGGTTTCATCTTCTTTACAGCTGAGTAGTGTTCCTTTCTATAGACACACCACATTTACATTAACCATTTGTTGGTCGAAGAAATTTTAGATTGTTTCCATTTTCTAGCTACTGTGAAGAGAGCAGCAATGAACCCAACTGATAAAGCATCAGTGGAGTCCTTTGGAAGTATGCCAAGCTGTGGTATAGCAGTGTTATATGGTAGATATATTTGAAGTTTTTGAGAATTCTCCACCCTGATTTCCATAGTGTCTTTACAAGTTTGCCATGCTACCAACAGTGAATGAGGGTTCCCTTTGCCCCCACCTCTATAGCATTTGTTGTGGGATTGTTGAGGGTTTGTGGGGAGGAAAGTGAAGAGTGGAATAATGTAATTATATTATAATCTCAAAAAAAAAACAAAAAAAAAATGAAAAATAAAATTTAAAAATGGTTTAACATGAAGAAATGATGCTGGCAAAACTGGATGTCCACATCTATAGAAGAGTAATTAAATCTATATTCCTCATGTTATAAAAACAATTAACTGTAAATCAATAAAATACCTCATTGTAAGACCCGAAATTTTAAAGCTAATGGGAGAAAACAGGAGAAACATTTCAAGATACTGGCACAGACAATGGTTTTCTGAATAGGATTCCAATAGCTCAGGAAAAGCAAAAATTGACATATTGGATTGTGTGAAACTAAAAACTTCTGCAGAACAAAGAAAACAATAATGGAAAAAACTATAATGATTTGATAATTTTTAATCTGGCAGAAGACTAACATTTAGAATATATAAGTAACTCCAAATCTGAACACCAACTGAACAAGTAATCCAATCAACAATGGGCGAATGATCTGAACAGTCAGTTCTCAAGAGAAGTTCAAATTGGCAGTAAGTATCTGAAAAAGCATTCCCTTTATCTACACTAGGAGTCTTATCTCACCCCAGTGAAAATGGCTATTATCAAAAAGAAAAAAATCTAGTGCTGATAAGGATGTGGGGGCAGAAAGCCCACCACAGATGTTTTGACTGGAGATGTAAATTCGTACATCCACTATAGAAGTCAGCTTGGAGATTGCTTAAAATATTAAAAATAGAACCATCGTATAATCCAGATAGATCCCACAACACAAAGCCATCACCTATAAACAATACCTGCATTCCATGTTTATTGAGACAGTATTCACAATAGCCACACTACAAAATTAGCCTCTGTGCCCATAAACAGACAAATGGATAAGAATTATGTTATATATACAAGCTGGAATTGTATATATGGAACAAGATCTTGTTATTTGTAGGAAAGTCAGTGGGAGTCCAGATGATCACATTAAACATAATATAGGCCCAGACAAAGAAGCATCTCATGTTTTCTCCCATTTATGAAAGGTGGACTTATTTTTAAAGATGACATAATCGTAGTAGAGAGAGTTCTAGGAACTGTGAGAGGATGGGGGTGGGGTGTTAGATAGCAATTTCCCCTGCAATTGAAACATCCCTGTACTGGATAGTTTTCTGTCAACTGACTAATGTCATCTGAGAGGAGAGAACCTTAATTGAGAAAATGCCTCCATAAAATTTGGCTGTAGGCAAGCCTGTGGGGCATTTTCTTAATTAGTGACTCATGGGGAAGGGTTCACCCAGCCCATTGTGTGTGGTGCTATCTCTGGCCTAGTGGTACTAGGTTCCATAGGAAAGCATATGTAGTAGGCCATGTGAACGAAGGTCAGTAAGCAGCGTGACTTCTGCAATAGCTCCTCGCTCCAGGTTCCCGCCCAGTTTGAGTTCCTGTACTGATTTCCTTCAATGATTTTTGAAGTGTAAGCCAAATAAAATAATTTCCTTCCCAACCTGCTTTTTGGTCACAGTGTTTCATCACAGCAATAGGAACCCTAAGACAATGCCCTCCAGGGGCCGACTGGGGGCTTCTGAAACTCAAGAAATAAACGTCACACATTGGGGAAAGCCTTCACAAGGATCCTTACCGAGGATTAGAGAAGCAGTAAAGAATGGCTGTTGGAGGAGAGTTTGGCCAGCTTTGATCCTGAGAGATTTCTCAAACTTGTTGAACAGCCTGCAAGTTGTTCCGAGAGCTGTAGCCAGTCTTTTTCATTTTGTACACATTAATCGAACTAGTGTCGTCAACTTAAAAGCAGTCTAGAAGGGTCTCAAGCAAGACACTTACAAAATGACAGATAGTAAACATGAAATAAGAGGGGCATTAGTTGTTTTAAAAATATTTAAGATTTTGTTCATAACAGTAAATATCTTTCTTTTAGAGTGCATTGCTTCCCTCCAGATGCCTTCAGAAGTGATTCCCAATTCTGCTTGTAGCTGAATGTGGCCAAGGATAAGAGTTTCAGACACAGTTTTGTTATTCTTGTTAAGTTTCTTACAGTTATGGTTGACTTTTGCACATAAAATGGGCATTTGGTCATCTTATAGAATGAAATGCTTATGATGATTAAAAAAAACTTCCTTTCTAATTTGTTTCTGGACACAGAATTGCAGTTTCACGTATTCCATAAACTTTATTTTTCCTTCTTTGTAAAACATTAAGTTGATGTGTGCTTTAGGTGTGACACTCATCTTATGGGGAGTTTGTTTTCACTTACGAATTTGATTTATTCCTTGTTTTCACATCAATAGCCTGGCTACTTTGGAGAAATTGAACTACAAATGGACACGTTCTAACCATTTGAAATCTTTGGATTTTGCTGTGGTTTCAGGATTCTTTCCTCCATTTAGACACTGTTCTCATTTCCAGGGATGATCTCAGTTCTGGGCACTTGAAGGATGGTTATATGTTCTAATATCAAACCCAGATGAGTGTAATTTGTAACACTCATGACAAGTTTCCCTGCTCTAGGCTAACCAACTCATTGTGGTTTGTCAAGACGTTCCTGGGATACTGAAAGTCCCATCTCTTGGAAACTTTTTCAATTCCAAGCTAATAGGATAATTGGTCACCTTACCATACTCTTTTCCTCAAAGAAATGGTGGAGTGGCTCCTCTTGACTGGCCAATTACATTCCCAGTTACTTCCAAAAAAAGAGAAGGAGTCAAACTCTGTTAGAAATCTTGGGTTGCAGTTACATTATTTCAAACATATAAGAGTCAAATTGACCTAGAATAGCAGGTAGAAGTACCCACTTACTGATTTAACAGAATGTTTTTTCTCAAATATAAGTAGCAAACACATAAGAGTATGTTGTTTATTTTCCAGTAGAAATAAAAGGAATAAGCTATCATATTTTAAACACTTAGCATATAAATTTACCCTTTTTTCTTCCTCTCTTAACACTACTTTTATTCAGTATCTTTTACTCTTTGGAATTGCCATTTTTAGTTAACAATATGACAGTTTATATACCTCTTGTGCCCACACATGTCCACACATATAGCAGACATATGCATAAATATGCATTATATATATTTCAGTTTATCATGGCATATCTTGAAAAATCATAAGGAATAAAACTGCATAGAAACATCATATTACTTCAGCTAAACAGAGTACAACTGAATTACTGTTTCAGTTCATTATATGAAAAGGTCAATTGAGAATCTCCAGATGCAAAAAAAAAGGATAAAATGCAGACTTTGAATGCTAACTTTATTCATAAGCATGCTAAAGGGAAATGGCAGTCTAAAATGGATGAGACTGAGGAAAAAGCTAATTTTTATTTACATTTTTCATCCAATGCATTTATTCATATTCTGCCCACCACAAACATTAAGATGACAAAATAATAACAACAGTACTCAAAAATCATAGAATCTGACCTGTATTGGCCAACTTCTTCTAGACATGGGGCCTGCTCTAGTGTGAGGCCGATATACCCAATAACACTTCATTGAAGGAAACTGGTATTCCTTTTCCCAGAAGGTATCACTTATAAATAGCTTCTTGTTGAGATCTTTGTGTCTACTTCTACAGAAAAAAAAATTTGTTTAATGCATAGTATGAAATTCCTGTTTTACATAATTAAAAAGGAAATGTCACTCTTATATAATCATCAAGGGAAAAGAGAAGACCACACTATGCAGATTATTAAGAACTGATACATTTTTGTTAATAGTTTGAATTGTAACAAATTTCTACTTAATTGATGTGACCTTGTGTTAGGGCCATGGGCCCCGACATAGTAAACTATTTTCCCCAACTGGACTGGTATAGAGGCGCAAGGAATAACCAGACACAGTTTACACCATCATCATGGAAGGGCATCTCAGGCTTCTTTCCATCCTGAAGATCTACCCGCGTTTATTCTATCAAACATCTCTTAATCCCCACCCCCATTAATATTCTCTTTTTGGGGAATGTGTCTAGGGATAGCACCTGCAATGAAGTCCTCAGCATCAGCAAATCACTCTCCCCAGGTGATCTACATTTGTAACAAAAGAGAAGGAGCAGTACATCCTGGCTATTGTTGAGGCAGTGACAGGCTGTCCGCAGGTCTATGTGACCACCTCAGGTGGGCCTATGGCTTCAGAGCCTGGCTGCCACACCATATAGAAATATGGGCCTACAACCTTGGGAGAGTTCTTTAGTTAGATTAAAGTATTTTAACAAAGACCAATAAAAGGGAGCTGAGCTACAACTTTGTTTGGAGAGGACAGTGTGTATCTACATATGTACATATACATATGTATTTATTATATGCATCTACTATACTCATATGGTCCTGCATTTTGAGTCAAAGAGTAGCCCCAATTTTACAAAATCTTAATAATGTTGTACTGTCTTTCCATAAAGCAAAGAACGCCAATAGTTTTTTTTCCAGTGATTTAGGAATGATTTCTGTTGGAAAGATGATACACTTCCAGTCTCCAGATGCAGTCATGAGAGCCACATTGTCAAAAAGATCAAATGTTTGAATACTAAAGAAAGTCAGTCTTGCCTGCAGCTGCAGTGCGTTTTTTCTAATAGAGATGCACCAAATACCATGCATGCCTGCAAACATAGAGACCATAGGAAGTAAGAAATTAGAGGTCCTTTGATACATGGTAGAAGAACCATTAAAATCATTGAGTTTGGAGTCAGGTGGGCCCAGGTTCAATTTTAAGCATAATATATTATATAAACATTTGAATTTGAAAACCACTCTCCTGGCTGCACTCTCTTTGTCCACATAATGAGGCTGATGATTCTGTGTGGATAATAATTAGAAGTAGTAATTCTTGGATGCTTAGCTCATCCCCAGGATATAACACTATAGTAAGTACACTGCATTTGTCAGTCATCACAGTTACCCAGTTTCACAGAAAAGAAAATGTAGTCACTGACGGCAAATAATCTTTCACAATAATGTAATATATAGTGTGAAGAAGCTGAGACTTAAATCCACAAAAATATGATTGCATATGCCTATCTTCTTAAATATTAACAACTAGTCACTGGAGTTATTTCCAAGTAATTATGAGTACTCTATTTATATCCAAGCAACTTTGGACTTTCTACTGCATGGTCCTTAAAGTTTACCATTCCCCATATTTATCCCTGATGTCGGATTCCCCTCTGTATGTTGTGCATACCACTGGTGAATGAAGAAACTGCCTTGGCCTGTTAATAAGGCAGAACTTAAGTAGGCAGGGAAAACTAAACTGAATGCTGGGAGAAAGAAGAGCAGAGTAGAGAAGAAGCCATGTAATCCCACCAGAGACAAATGTGGGTTGGAATCTTGATGGTAAGTCACAGCCTTGTGGTGATACACAGATTACTAGAAATGGGTGAAATGTAAGATTTAGCCAATAAGAAATTAGAGCTGATGGGCCAAGTAGTGTTTTAAATAATATAGTTTCTGTGTGTTTATTTTGGTTCTGGGCAGCTGAGATGAACAGGTGGCCTCCTCCTACAAATTGATGCCCAATGTGACCAACTAAAATCCACATAAAAACTTGAAAAAGCTTTAAAAAGAAATCTAGACAAAAAAAGAACAGAGTTAAGGATGGTTTGGTAGCAGCATTTTCTTGGGTGGGCTCTGTTTGCTAGAAGCAAGCAGGGACATGGCTTCTTTAAGAGAGGTTTTCCTCATTCAGCAGTAGCAAAAAAAAAAGTGCCATTTTGAAATGCTGGCTTTCTGGGCTGTGCTGCCAGTACAACCTCTGGCTCTTTCAGGAGACCAAGCATTTGAATGGGGGTTTGTATGCAATATGCTATGGCTTGCTTGGTGGCAACATGGACCAGCTATGTGGCTAAAACTGGGGCAATGTGCGTGGCTTGCAGAGGCAGTGAACAGACTTCTACCATGTTGGACTGTGCAGAGCAAGCAGTAAGTACCATATATACCCTAGTAATGCCATAGCATAAGATTTTAAGAAGAGCTTAGCATTTTAAGAAGCATGCCTAAACAGGAAAGAATTACAGATACACAACAGGACAGTTTCAGACATAAAAGACCTCTAAATGAGACACAATATATCTTTTAAATGTACATAGGCTTGGGAGAGAGAAGAAAAAGAGTATAGAGAGTTGAAAAAGAGGTAAATTATTTTAAAATATATAAAACAAAGTCTTTAAAGAAACAGTACAGACAGTCATAGATTAAAGGGAATAAAGAAAAATAAGTCACTTAAAGAAGGAAAATTCACAGAGAGAGTCTGAATTATTTATATTATTGTGTTTTCTTTGAATTTTTTGGCTGTGAATGAGCTAAGTACAGAGAGACATTTCATTGTATGGGCTGCTAAGCTAAACCTACATATATATTTTAAAGGTATATTGATTCCAAAATTTGGGTCTAAGGAAATGTTGCTTTGGAAAAGAAGTTCTGTTTTTCTTTCCACAGAGGATGAGAACCTGTGAATACATTCCAGGCTAATGTGGTTTGATGGACCAAGACCCCTGAAGGTTGCCTTGAACACCTCTAAAAAATTACTTCATCCAATAAACAGCAGAAAGCAGTTTGAAGAGCTACACCCATATTCCCAAATATTGTTTATAAATGTTTGTTTACATTTAAAGAGGGATATGCTATAGAGATTTGTATTGGTATGGATCTTGGTTTATTGATACAAATCTTAGATCAATTTTGTTATATGTAATATTTCTGCTCTTGATTAAGGTTTTGTGTTTGTACAGCTCATTTAAAAATGTAATGTTTAATTAAGAAATATAAGTTAGTAGAGAGTCATCTATAATATTCAAGCTTCTAGTTATTTTAGTTAGGTTTTCTAGATATATAGAGAAATATTTCAGTTAGGTATTCTTCAAATCTTTCAGAGACCTTCAGAATATGGCATTTAAAATGTTTTAAGGACTTAGGACTTTTCATGATAATGAGACTCCTTGCTCCTGGCAGCACCAATTACTTCAAGAGGAAGATGGGCATCAAAGATGCTCCTTATGGAGTTGGTTAGCAATTTGGGCAAGAAACTGCTCTTGCCTGGACTGCTTGATAAACTGGACACGTAGGACCCACAGAGAAATGACTGCTGAACTTGCCTAAACGTGAGATGATCCTTCAGGGTTCCTGTTTCATCAAAGAGTCTTGCAGACATTCTACAGGACACAGAAGAAAGTGACTGAAAACTCCAAATAAAGGCAGAGCTATGGGCCTATAGACAGAAAATGGATACTCCAATGATACAAAATAACTTTGGGTGACTATCCAGGCTGCGAGATGTTTTTGTCAATTCTAGAGTTTTGGAAGTTGCTTACAATGTACTTCCTGTTTACTTAGGTATTATTATATCCTTCTTGAGTCTTTGATGGAGTTGAAGAATAGATACTAGTAATATAGTTTTCTTTAGTTATGATAAAAGGTAAAGTAGATATAAATATTATAACTGTAATTCTTACTTGATATCTGTTTTGTTATATGTAATTTTTACTATGTTAAAGTTAAAACTTTCCTTTTTATTTAAACAGAATAGGGAGGTGATGTGGGATTACCCTCTGTATGCTGTGAATACCATTGGTGAATAAAGAGACTGCCTTGGCCTGTTGATAGGGCAGAACTTAGGTAAACAGGGAAAACTAAACTGAATGTTGGGAGAAAGAAGGGCAGGGCAGAGGAGAAGCCATGTAGCCCCACCAAAGAAAGACACTAGTTGGAATCTTGCCAGTAAGCCCCAGCTATGTTTCAATACACAGATAAATGGGTTAAATTAAGATGTAAGAGTTAGCTAATAAGAAGTTAGAGCTAATGGGCCAAGCAGTATTTTAAATAATATAGTTTCTGTGTAGTTATTTTGGTTCTGGGTGGCTGGGACGAACAGGTGGCCTCCTCCTACATATCCCTAGTTTATAATCCCAAGAAAATACTTTATTATCTATACTCTTAGTGATTTATTACTCTGTTATTCAACTACAACAAAAATCTTCCCATGGTAATTCTAGCAACTTTTATAGAAAGCAGTATTTTAAAAGATAGAAGGGACTGGAGAGATGGCTCATAGATTAAGGTGCTTGCCACATAAACCCGACACCTGAATTTGGATCTTCAGAATCCACATAAAAGCAAGATGCAGGAGTTCAAGTCTGTGTATTCTCATGTGCCTCAAAAAACAGAAGGCAGAGATAAAAGAATCTCTAAAAGTTTGTATGCTCTCACAGTACTGAAGAGACTCTGTCTTAGACATGGAGAAAAGGAAACAATGCATACACAAAAGCTGTCTTATGACCACCACACCCCAATACGTGAAAAAGCACACATACACATATACTTATAAACCACACACACACACACACACACACATATTTGTTATTTTAAATTCGGTTTTATAATTAAAATAGGTTGCACAACAAGGTATAGACTCTTTTTAAAAAAGACATAAATGGAAACAATTTGGATCCTAATAATAACATAGTATCACAAATTAAAAGAAGCAACTCATTTTTATGTTTGTTACATATAGATAAGAATGTATGAATTAGTTCATTTTATCATCAAAAGTCCCTTAGTGTAGCTTTATTCATTAACCAATAAAATCACCACATATACAGAAGGACTTCCCACAACACCCTAAGGAAGAAATTTCCCGTATGCTACACTTAGAAAGCTGAGGGTAGAATAGATCCTAATGGGGGTCAAAAACAGCATTTGAACATAGAAAAACATCTCACTTCTAATTATATAATGTCAAAACCAAAATTTCTCTTGTAATACTAGATGAAGAACAATTGAATTAAAATAAAAATAATTTTTATTGAACAATACTACCCTCACAAAACATTATGTACTTTTTAAAAAACAAGGTTTCAGTCACAGTCAAAATTAAGAAAATGCATTTTGTTGAAATAATAGAATTTAGTTTTTATATTAAAATCATGGAGCATACTAGAAGAAATGAGAGCATGTGTCAACAGACATTTTATTAATGAAAGGAGCCAATTTTGGGGCCTCTTTATGTTGTATTAATGATAAGAATGTGAGAACTTTTAGCTGATTCTACAGAACGAATTTGTGTAATACAGTGACTTCAGTGAATAAAGGTTTTATTTCCTTACAAATTTAGAATTTCAAACTTAGGCTACTGCTAGTTTGGTAGCTCAGCATTGCCATTATCTGTTATGGTTCTTTTGACCTTTCCCTCTCAGTGGCAAGATGTGTCCACAGCACCAGCACCCAGATTTGCTTTGACCAGGACTAAGCAAGGAGCAGGGGAGGAAACAGTTCTAGTAAACTTGTCTCTTTCAGATGAAGAAAATCTTAACCTCAATTGACCCCAGTTGACTCTGGTTTACACACCACTGGATAGAACTGTGGAATATTGGGCATGCATAGACCAAGAGCACACACTACATTGCTGTTAAGAACAAAGGTGAGCTGGGCAGTGGTGGCACACACCTTTAATCCCAACACGTGGGATGCAGAGGTGGGCAGATCTCTGAGAGTTCGAGGCCAGCCTGGTCTACAAGAGCTTGTTCCAGCACAGGCTCCAAAGCTACAGAGAAATCCTGTCTCAAAACAAACAACAACAACAACAATAACAAAAAATGAAGGCGAAAGTGATGTGGGATGTTTGGCCAATGGCCTAACAGAGCAAAGCCAGGTGGGAAATCTGAACAGAGATACAGAGAATAGGTGGAGTCGGAGAGAGGCCTTGTAGCTGCTAAAGGAGAAAGATGCTGAAATGCCAGAACATTACTGGTAGACCATAGCCTCATGGTGATAAACAGATTAGTAGAAATGGGTTAATTTAGATATACGAGTTAGCCACAAATATGCTTAAGCTATTGGCAAAGCAGTGTTGTAATTAATATAATTTCTGTGTGATTACTTGGGTCTGGATAGCCAGAAATGTATAAACAGTCTCTGGCTACATAAAAGTGGGTAAGAACAGATAATTTTTCATATAGCTAACTAATATGGTTCACCAAATACATATTAAGAGAAAAAAATATTTATCAAAATGCACACTGCAACTGAGTATTTCAAATATTGCTAAATAGTTGGAGCAACCAAAACTATCAAACACTGATGTCAATAATGTGGCATAAGCTTTTACTTTTAAAAAGTTAATTTATGTATATGCATATGTGCCTGAGTATAGTTTTTGTACAGTCCATGGCTGTGGAGCTAGAAGAAGTGGTCAGATCCCCTGGAACTGAAACCCCAGGCATTTGTGAGCCTTCTGTTATAATGCTGCAAACTGAGTCCAGGTCCTCTGAAAGAGCAGCAAGTACTCTTAACTACTAAGCTATCTCTCCAGCCCCTAAAATTCTTGATCTATGACATTTTTGAAATATAGGAAAATCTATTGACACAAAGAATACCTAGCAACCATTGGCCCTGAGTTGAAGAGGAAGTATTGTTCCTTATATGAAGTTTGTGTGGGTGTGAGTGTGTCTGTATGCCAATGGAGGCCAGGAAAGGGAGATTTAGATACCTTAGAGCTATAGTTACAGGCATTTGTGCACTGTCTGATGTGAATTCTAGAATTTGAATTTCTGTATTATCTGAACTTCTGTCCTCTGATAGTGTACTACGTGCTTTTCAACTCCTGACCTTTTAACACCCTGCCCACTTTCGTATAAAGTAAAAGTTATATCCAGAAATTCTCTGGGTGTATTGTATCTATAAAATGTATTGTCAATAAGATTAATAGTAACAATATTCATAAAACCTCAAATAAGAGTAATTTGAATATCTATTGAAGTTGAATTAACCTAAAAATTATGGTATATCTATTCAATGGGACAGAACTCAATAAGGAAGAGAACTATTGATAACTTGCTGTGGGATAATCCTTCTGTACACTATGGATATGTATTGATCTCATTGGTAATAATAAAGCTGATTTGGCCAGGCTGATTTGGCAAGGCAAAATAAGGCTAGGCAGAAAAGTCAAACTGAAAATACAGAAAAGAAGAAGGTCAGAGTCCAGAGAGAGGCAAGCCAGTCGCCAGGGAAGCAAGATGCTAGAGGACAGGTAAAGCCACGAGCCATGTGGCAAAATGTATATTAATAGAAATGGGTTAATTTAAGTTAAAAGAGCTAGTTAATAATAAGCCTGAGCTATAGGTAATAAGATTTTATGTTATTTGGTAATAGGATTTTATATAATTATTTAAGACCAAGTGGTCAGGATAGGAAAGCCTCTGTTTATACAAACTATATGAATGAATTTCAAAACATCCTGAGAAATAGAAGTCAGATACAATAATTGGCATAGCATTAAGTTCTAGAAATGGTAAAACTATAGTTATGGATAAATGGCTGTCTGGAATCAGAATTTGGGAATTATTTTTCTTTAAAGTGATATGAGGAATCTTATGTAAATTTTATTAACAATGCTTCAAGCTTCTTCAGACATGGTGGTTTAATAATTATCCTGTATACACACATGACACATCTTGTTCAAGAGTTTATATTTATATATAAAATTTATATATATATAATTGAGCTATTGTACTATAGGCCAAAATCAGCATTATTATTAACCAGTGAGAGCAATACATATTCACAACATACAGAAGGATTATCTGATGGCAAGTTTGGTTATCAATACAGTATGTGTGTGTGTATGTGTGTGTGTATCCTTTTGTGGTGATAGTCCTGTGAATAGTGTCAGAATCAAAATATTATCACTTTTTATAGCATTGGTATTTATTATTAAATCATTATATTTGTGAACAAACATAAACATTCTGTCTGTAGACATTTTCTAAGTGTAACAGCATGTCATTGGTGGTCAGGGAGAGGCTAGTTTTACCATGTGTTTGCTCCCTGGACAGCCAGCTGTGATGCTGAATGGAGCAGGAGGAATGGAATGGGATTCAGGAAAACGAGACACCTACACCTGACTCTTTCAGCAGCTTCTCAATTTGAATTATCATCACAAGGAACCAAATCAGGCTGTGATCTGACAGCAAGGTGATCAACAGTGTGTGATCAAAAAGAGTAAAAATACTCAGTTTAAAAAGAGCTTACTTTCATATAGCAAAAAATCCACTCCAATGATTTCCAACTGCAATTTTGCTCAAATTGATTGTGCTAGAGAACAGTTATACAGGCTTTGTTCATGATAGTGTTGGTTTTTATTATGCTGAGAATAGCATCTTGGACAAAGGGTCTTAAATCCCCACATATCTACCATTGAGAGGCTAGATCTTATCTATGATAAAGAAATGCTTTCCAACCTTCCATCCAATTGAAATCCTTGTTATGTTGTATGATGTTGTCATCTCATCCTAAACTGCAGCTGTATGAACCTGTGTACCCAGTCAATTTTAAATGTAATAAAATCTTCCATAAGAAGATGGTGATGCCTGTCAGAATGGCTAAAATCAAAAACACCAATGATAACCTATTCTGGAGAGGATGTAAAGTAAGGGAAGCACTCACCCATTGCTGGTGAGAATGCAAAACTTGTGCAACCACTTTGGAAATAAGTGTGGCAGTTTTTCAGAATATTGGGAGTCAGCCTACCTCAGGATCCAGCAATACCACTCTTGGGAATATACCCAAGAGATGCCCAATCATACTACAAAAGCATTTGTTCAACTATGTTTATAGCAGCATTATTTGTTATAGCCAGAACCTGGAAACAACCTAGATGCCCTTCATTGGAAGAATGGATAAAGAAAGTATGACACATCTACACATTAGAGTGCTACTCAGTGGTTAAAAAAAAAAAAAAAAAAACAATGACATCTTGAGTTTTGCATGCAAATGGATGGAAGTGGAAACACTACTTCCTGAGTGAGATAACCCAGACCCAAAAATATGAATATGGTATGTACTCACTCATTAGAGGATTCTAGCCGTAAACAAAGGACATTGAGCCTATAGTTCGCTATCCAAGAGAAGCTAAGTAATAAGGTGAACCCAAAGAAAAACATATATAGATCCTCCTGGAAATTGGAAGCAGACAAGATCGCCAAGCAAAAGTTGGGAGCATGGGGGTGGGGGTGGGGTGGAGGGTAGGGGAGAATGGGAGAGAGAAGGGAGAAGGGGAGGGTTAGGGAGATCTTGAGGGAATGGGATGGTTGAGATGGAGGAAGGATGGATATAGGAACAGGAAAGACGATATCTTAATTAAGGGAGCCATTTTGGGGTTGGCAAGAGGCTTGGCTCTGGAGGGGTTTTCAGGAGTCCACAGGGATGACCCCAGCTAGGACCCTGGGCAGTGGAGGAGAGGATGCCTGAACTGGCCTTGTCCCATAGTCAGACTGATGACTATCTTGAATATCACCATAGAACCTTCATCCGGCAACGGATGAAGATAGAGACAGAGACCCACATGGAGCACTGGACTGAGTTACCAAGGTACAGATGAAGAGCAGAAGGAGGGAGAAGATGAGCAAGGAAGTCAGGACCACGAGGGGTTTGTCCACCCACTGAGACAGTGTGCCTGATCTAATGGGAGCTCACCAAATCTAGCTGGACTGGGACTGAATGAGCATGGGATCAAACTGGACCCTCTGAATGTGGCTGACACTTGGGGCAGACTGAGAAGTCAATGATAACGGCACTGGGATTTGTATATACTGCATGTACTGGCTTTTTGAGATCCTATTTTATTTGGATACATACCTTCCTAGGCCTGGATGGAGCGGGGAGGGCCTTGGACTTTCCACAGGGCAGGGTACCCTGCCCTCTCTTAGGACTCGAGGGGAAGGGGGAAAGGGTGGGGGAGCAGGAGGGAAATGGGAGAAGGAGGGGGAGTGGAAATTTTGAATGGTATTATTTCTAAAGCAATAAAAAAAACTTTGGCACTGGCATACACAGAAAGCAAAAAAAAAATTAGAAAAAAAAAAGAAATCACACCTGACTTTTACATGGGCATTGTGGATAAGCGCTTAGGCCCCTAAATTTGCATGATAAACTCTTTACTAACTAAGCTGTCTCCCTAGCCTCTTAGGATTAAGCTCTTAATGCCAGAAAACACAGTGAATTCTGAAAAGTTGGATGTTTTTGAAATTAAAAATGAGAAATTAACATTTTCTCATCTTCAGAAAAAAAAGAAAAAGAAAAAAGAAGATGGTTATGTAGTTCAATTAGCAGAGGGCTTACCTAGCATGCATGAGTTTCAGTTTCAACAACCACATCCACTGGGTGTGGGGACACATGTCTGTAATTAGAGCACTAGGGAGATAAATGTAGGGCAAGGACATCCCCCACTGCATAGCAAGTTCAAGGCCATAGTGTGCTATATGAGTCCTTGACTCAGAAAATTTCTATATTAAGAAGAAATTAAGCTATTTGGGTACATATTCAGTGACTACAAGATAGGCAACAGGATATTTGAGTTCCTATCGATATTTTTTTTATAGAATACTGACTTTGCAAATCATTTGGGAAGTTGTCCTCTCAGGATGAGTTATTCTTAGACTTCAATAAAGAACGAAGGAAGTGACGATGTTGATCTTTATGGAGAAGAAAGAAGAGGGCAAAGTGTCTAATAGGCTTCTTCACCCCACTTTGCTGCTCTACCCCTGATCAAGTCAGCTTTGTCCTGTTCTGAACCCACCACCTTACCCATATGGGGATTAGCTTTTCACTGACTCCAAACTGTTTAGAACCAGAAATGGTTTTATTAAAATAAATTTGGAATTGATTGATCCCCCAAACTTTCAACCCAGAATTTGCCTTCAGGGAAGACTTAGGAAATGTAAGAAAGGGAGAGAAAAAAAAATCTCCAGGGAACAATAATCATATCCAAATGTATAGTTTTCATAGCTCATTCTGGCCACTGTTTCAAGTTTCTTGTGTCTAGCATGGGCTCTCAAGTGGCATTTTAATAAGTAGTAAATGGTAAATCAACAGACTTTGCACATATCTTCTTTTCCCACAGTATGAGAAAGTTGACTTCCTTTGAAAGCTATTCTCTTGCAGCTCCCTGCCAATGTGAACGAATGAATGCACAAAAACATAAATAGATACATAAGTACACTACCATTTCCACTCCTCATTTCCTTTCTTAAGACACCACGAAGTTATATATTGCCTCAAGAAGACTTTACATCATAATCTATACATGTGTGCATGATTTTAGTACACAGGATGTTTTCATTAATGGTGTGTATGTGTGTAGCATATGGTCAAGTGTGTATCTGAAGTATTCGTTTTTATTAAATTTATTTATTCATTGACATCCTGGCTGCAGTTTCCCTATCCTCCTCTCCTCCCAATGCTTTAATACACCTCTGTTCCCACCTGCCAATCCACTCCCTCACCATTTCTGTTCAGGAAAGGGCAGGCCTCCGATGGCATCAACAAAGCAAAGTGTATCAAGTTGCAGTAGGACTAAAAACCTCACCTTGTATTAAGGCTGGGCAAGACAACCCAGTATGAGGAATAGGTTTTCAAAAGCCAGCCAAAGCATGAGGGACAACCCCTGCACCCACTGTTAGGAGACTCATAAGAGGACCAAGCTACACAACTGTAACATATATGCAGAGGGCCTCGGTCAGTCCCATGTAAGCTCCCTGGTAGTTGGTTCAGACTCTGTGAGTCCCTATGAGCCCAGGTTAGTTGATTCTGTGGGGTTTCTTGTGATGTCTTTAACCCCTCTGGCTCCTACAATCCTTTCTCCCTCTCTTCAGCAAGATTCCCTGAACACAGCCTAATGTTTGGCTGTGAATCACTGCATCTGTATCCATCAGTTACTAGATGAAGATTCTGATGACAATTGTGATAGTCACCTATTACATTGACATTTTTTCTCCAGTCATATTTGGTTCTATCCTAGGTCTCAATACCATCCAGCCTCTAGGTCCTGGCACTCCAGGTAGTGTCAGGAGTGGGCTCACTCTCATGGCACGGACCAGTCATTGGTTGGCCACTCCCAAAATCTTTGTGACCCTTCATGGCAGGTTTGTATGTTCCAGGGTAGGAACATTTGTGTTATGTAGCGAGCTGCGTGGTGTCACACCTGATGGAGATGTATAATCAACTCCTGAGATGGCTAAGGCCTGACCTATGCTATGATCACGCAATGATTATCAGCTGCCTGCATATGCGTGAACCTATGGGCAGTGCCCACCTGGCAATCCGGGATTGGCAGCCCATGCCTACTTAAGGGCTGGGAGAGGTTTGCCCAGGGAGAGAGAGGGGAAGAGAGAGAGAAAGTGTATAAAGTCCTGGAATAAACTGCAGTGAGAAGAGCTCCGGTGGTCGTGTCATCCTTGCGGGTTGAGGGTGGCCGTGACAGTGTTAGAATTATTAGGCAAAAGAAACATAGATATAGGATAAATAAGAAACTCATTTACCTTTAGTCAAGAAGAATGGATCCATACCTATGGGCCCTGTCACCCACCTGAGTTAAGTAATGAAAATAACCAGCTCAGAACTACCAGAGGCCCATGTTGTGGGTGATTTTAGATTTTGTCAAGTTGACAGTTAACACTCATCTCCACAGGTTGCTAGTGAACTTGGAAAATAATCTCTAGTTTGTAACATAGAATATTTGAGTTCACAGTTCATATAAAAACAGCCCAAATAATGTAATGAAAAATTACATACACGTTCAAAAATCTGTTTCCCTTGAATTAATTGAGAAGATGAAAAGATATAGACTATGAAAATGTTTAATGAGCTTTTGAAATCACAGAATAACATCTCAATGATTAATCACAATTATTGCTATTTGGAATATTTATTTTTTTTCTAATGTTTTAAAATACATATAAAGTCACATGCAAAACATAGAGAACTATTTTAAGGGCTTTCTTTTATTCTACTTATGTTAGTCTCTTAAAATTTTTAAAAAATCAAGTCATGTCAAGTGCTTATGTTTATTTCCACCTCAAAAAAAATAGAATGTGTTTTCTGTTCAAGGGTTCTTGTGGCATTTAAAGAAAAAATTTAAAACATTTAGAAAAATGAATAACAATGTCAATGGTCTTTTGAGTGATTGTAACTCTATTCATATGTGAAAAGACACCAACTAACACAAAGCAATAGTGATATTATAATACACGGAAGGTTAATCCCTAGTCTCCTTTATCTTAACACAGCAAAGAGGACCATGCTACGTATGGAGTATATGCCGAATGCATTTTGAGTTACCAACCCAAGAAATCTAGATGTCCATGAATAGTCTCTGAACCTACACCTATTTCCTGGCTTCAGAGTCTGGTGACTGCTGATCTAAAACCTACTTCTGAAATAGAACTTATGGCCTCGTAAGCCCATTGTTCTCAAATAGAATTGATAAAAATAACTTAGGAGTTATCTCACCACCCAGAAGTTCAAAAAATTATGATTCTTGCAGAGTCTCAGTGTTCTGGAAGGACTATAATTTTTCTATTAATCAGGTTAAATACTGCTATGCAATCTTCAATGTAGATTGCCCTGGAAAGAATGATCCTGTAGCAAAATGCTTTACAAACAACTCACATGGAAATCACTAGCAGCAATGCATCCTTGGCATATGGTGATGGACATGTATACATATAAAATAAAAACTGTAAACACAGCAAGCTATTTTAATAGTAAAATCATTTTCTTTTCCACTACCACCTCAACACCCCAGGCCTATAGCAGGCGTGTGAATTGTGAAGCATTAAGCATGTTCAGTCATTGTACCTGTTTGGGTCTCAACAGGAAACAGATGGCACATCCAAATGAGTTAATATGGAAAGAGATAAATGAATCTTTCACAGACGGGTGAACACAGTTAAAGGATTGACAGAGGATGGGACGGCAGCAAAGGATTAGCACCAGTGGAAAACTGTTAGGTCTAAAGGAGAAAGGGAAAGCTATATCTTTGCTGACATTACAGAACTAGAGCTACAGAAGTGTGTTGTCCTGACAAAAGCTTCAGATACGTAGCCACTGGCAGAACCAAGGCAGGGAAGGATGACAAAGATAATTACAACCCATTACTCCTTGCTGTCACCCATCCATCCACAGTCTCTTTTTACCCAAATCCACTAAAACTTCTTAATACCCCTAGTAAATAAGCCATCTAGACATGAGAGTCCATGCAGGTCTCTCTGGGAGAGACAACTGGCCAAAGCAGGATCAGAATAGATGAGACCTATAGATGGAAGACTATGTAGCACAGCTTTTCATTCAATTACTATTTTTATGGCTATGCTCAGAGCTGGAGAGGTAGATCAGCAGTTAAGAGTGCTTGCTGCTCATCAAGAGGACCTGAGTAAGATTCCCAGAACCCTCTTCAGGCAGCTCACAACTGCTTGTAACTTAAACTCTAGGGACCCTTTTCTGGCCTCAGTGGGTACTGCATATATGTACCCCTCAACACACACACAGACACGCACATTTTTTTCATGTTTTTTTTTTTTGCTTGGTTGCTTTTGATTTTTCTGAAACAGTGTTTCTATATAACTCTGGATGTCCTGTCGACATCTAGAGAATAGTACATTTATAGACCAGGCTGGTATCAAACTCAGAGATCAAACTGTCTCTCTACCAAGTGCTGGGATTGAAAGTGTTCACCATTGAACCCAAAGAAAAACATATATAGACCCACCTGGAAATTGGAAACAGACAAGATCGCCTGACAAAATTGGGAGTATGGGGGCAGGGGGTAGATGGAAGGGGAGAAGGGGGAAAGGAGGGGGAAAGGGGAGGGTTGAGGAGAACTTGAGGGAATGGGACAGTCGAGATGGAGGAAGGAGAGATATGAGAGCAAGGAAAGAGATATCTTGATTGAGGGAGCCACTATGGGGTTAGCAAGAAACTTGGCTCTAGAAAAATTCCCAGGAATCCACAAGGTTGACCCCAGCTAAGACCCTACGCAATAGAGGAGCGGGTGCCTAAACTGGCCTTGCCCTGTATTCAGACTGATGATTATTTTAAATATCACCATAGAACCTTCGTCCAACAACAGATGGAAACAGAGGCAGAATCCCACATCAGAGTACTGAACTGAGGCTCCCAAGGTCCAGTTGAAGAGTAGAAGGAATGAGAATATGAGCAAAGGGGTCAAAACCATGAAGGGTTTATCCACTGAAACAGTTTACCTGAGCTAATGGGAGCTCACCAACTCCAGCTGGACTGGAAAGGAACCAGCATAGGACCAAACTAGTCCCTCTGAATATGGTTGACAGTTGTATGGCTGGAGAAGACTGAGGGCCACTGGTAGTGACACTGGGATTTATCTCTACTGCATGTACTGGCTTTTTTGAGATCTTATTCTCTTTGGATGTATACATTGCTCAGCCTAGATGTAGTTAGCGAGGGCCTTGGACCTTCCACAAAGCAAAGTGCCTTACCCTCTCTTAGGATTAGAGAGGAGAGGGGTGGGAGGGTGTGTGGAGGGAATGGGAGGAGGAGAAGGAGTGGGAATTTGCATTGGTATTTTTTTAAAAATATATAATAAAAAATGTGTTCACCATCACACCTGGCTTAAAAATAATGGTCAAGATCTATATTAAATGATGGGGATTCAAGCACCTTGGTTTTCCTTATAAAAGTTGGATAACTATATAGAAAATAGGTACATAAATGGACAGTGGCAATATGAATAAAGTATTACAGAAATATTTCAATGAGCAAGCCCATACTTCAGGAATTTGAGGGGGCATCTTGAAACTATGCTGAAACATCAATTCTCTAATTAATTCAGAGGACTATTTGATAAAGTTTACATATTGCAATTCAATGAAGCTTTGCAAGAACCCTGAGTTAAGACTTATTATTCATTCTAAATTCAAGATATAAAGATATTGCCCTCCCAAAGTTACATATCTTTTCATTGGTGATTTAAACTGTTGAACTGCTGTACCAGGCTTTTCCTTTTGGGCCACCAATCATCTTCCAAACCATGTGACATGGAGGCTTTACTAGGCTTGAATGCTTGGCCTAGCTTAGGCTCTTTTCTAGCTATCTATTTCAACTTAAATTAAGATGTTTTTCTTTATCTACCTTTTACTTCTGTGCTTATTAACTTTCTTCCTTCTATATATCTTACCTTCGCTGTTTTTCCTGTGTCTGTCTGTCTGATAGCTGCCTAGCTTCTTGCCCCAGGTGTGCCCCTTGAGCTCTCCTTCTTCTCTTATTCTTCCTTTCATTCTTTTTTGTTTTGTTTTGTTTTGTTAGTTTTTTGAGACAGGGCTTCTCTGTAGCTTTGGGGCCTGTCCCGTAACTAATTCTTGTATCCCAGACTGGCCTTGAACTCATAGAGATCTGCCTGCCTCTGCTTCCCAAGTATCATCCCCTTTTGAGCCTAGATTTCTCCTTCTATTTATTCTCTCTACCTGCTAGCCCTGCCTTTTCTTTCTCTCTCCCTAGCTATTGGCCATTCAGATTTTTATTAGACCAATCAGATGCCTTTGGCAGGCAAGGTGAAACAAATCTATGAAATATCCAGAAAAGACAAATCTGTACAGAAAAAAAATGTAAATGCCCAGTTGTCTAGGTCATGGAATGGAGTAGAGGATTGATATTAACTAAGGAATTTCTTTAGGCTAATGGCAATGTTAAAAATAAAAATGGATTAAAGTGATGGTAGTACAATGCAGTTTTCTCAGTATAAATCATCAAAATGATTTGGTTTGAATATAGAATGTTCCCCACAACATCATGTTTTGAATGCTGTGGTCCACAGCCTCTGATGCAAGAGTATAGAGTGTTGCGGGAGCACCTTCTGCTCCTTCAGCCAATAGCCACTGAAATACCAGCCTACTGGGGCGTGGTCTATTTCTCCTAAAAAAAAAAAAAAAAGAGTACTGTCCTCTGCTCGCTCTCTTGGTTCCAGCTCTTGTTTCGGGTTCTTGGTTCCAGCTCTTGCTCCAGCGACTAGACTCCTTTTTCCTGGTTGTCGATGTTCTATAAGTTTTCTTTAAAATAAATACCCCTTTGAATCCAAACTGGTGTGGGATTGTTTCGAGCATTAATACAGTGTGGAGCCTTTTGTTAGTAGGGACTGGCTAGTAGCAGTATGTCACTAGAATGTGCTTTTCAAAATTATACTTATTCCTTGTTCTAGTGTAACTCTCTCTGCTTTCTAATATGCACCATGTAATAAGCCTCGTGTCACTGCTGTGGATGGAGACACTTCACTGTGACTTTCCCACCACAGTGTACTGAGACCCATCTGCAGTCCTGAGCCAAAATAAGCTCTTCCTTTCTTTAGTTGGTACTGTCAGTGGAAGGTAACCAATGGTACCCACAGAGGATGAGTTTTAGAATATATCAATGACATCTTCATTATCTCTATCAAAAACAACCAAAAAGCTACCATGACATGTAAAGAATACAGATGCTGGCTGCAATTAAAGGAGGTGCCTTGAGACTAAAAACTAGAGAAATGGTTGAAACTGGAGATGTTGTTGCGGTTGGCTATGATGACTGAAAAATTCTGCACCTTGGCCATCTTTGGCATCCTGCTACTTAATGCCTGATCTCTTGGAATAAAGAGATTTCCAAATTTGGAAGGGGTGTTATACCTGCTGACAATGGCTTCAGCCCAAATAGTAGCGTCCTGCTTAAGGGAATGCAGAGAATTATTGCAAATTTTCGAGGATTAGAACAGAGCCTTTGAAAATTGGCTCGATATTTTAGATAGAACTTTGGGAAGATGCTAAGAATATGCGCACTGCAACCTCTGTTAAATAGGATGCTCTTCATGTTTGTCAATACTTTTTTTTTTCAAAGCAAGACTAACTAAGTGTGTTTGCATTCTGGGGTTAATATGCATTTAAATATCAAAATAGTGACATTTAGTATCCCTTGAGGTATGTTTCAGTTGTAACCCCCCTAAGGTGTCTTTAGAGCCAAGAAAATGTCAGTGTTCTTTCTGCTTTCTCACTTGAGTCACAATAAAATCCAGGTTTTGATTTGCGGTTTAGGTGACACCTAGTCTTGTTTTGATGGAGGTTGGTAAAACAAGTAAGAAGATCCAGTTCTCTCAGACCTGTGAAATACATGAAGTGATAAGAAAATTCTGTCAGACTGTATTTTCTCTGCCAGGACTTGGAATTTTCCAAGTAGCCCAATACCCCCTAAGGGATGGTTGAACCTTTCAACATATGGTTAGCTAATCTGTCTTATGCTGGGTTATCAGTAGATCAACTGGAAGGTCAGAAGCCACAACATGAACAGGAGAAGACTAAACTTGGGAGTTCAGAATTAAAAGGTGACTTTTAAGAATTTGAAATAGGACTATGGGGTATCTAGGGCAGGACAAAGAGAGGACCCACTTTTCAGGCATTGTTTCTCTTTGACGGGTTTTCTCTGTTTTACTCTCTCTTCTAAACATTCAGAATTGTCTACTTTTCTGATATCAAATTTTGTCAATGTGTATACATTTCAGGTAGCTGGTAGGGTAAATAGAGCAGAGTTCTGCTCCATAGCACATTGTCGGTTCTAAGCTGAGACAAGGGGCGTGTAATTTAAAGGGAGTTATTTCCTTCTGCTAAAGTATATTGAAGGGGATGATAAGAATCACCTGCCCAAGCTAGGAGTTCTGTGCAAATGGAGGCAAACATATTCTGATTCTCTAATGTAGTATTGACTATGAGGTTTAATAACATAAGAAAGTAGGTGATAGGGGCAGAGACCAGGCTGCCCAGACTTGAAATAATCACACTGAAATCTGTATTAATTGCAATACTGTTTGGCCAATGGCTTAATCATATTGCTAGCTAGGTCTTACATCTAGAATTAACCCATTTTCATTATTTCATATTTTACCATGAGGTTCATGGCCTACAGGCAAGGTTCCAGCTGGCAACTCCTGTCTTTCCCCTCTGGCGGCTACATGGCATCTTGTGACTCCACCTTCTTTCTCCTAGCATTCAGTTTAATTTTCTCAGCTTAGCTTTACTCTGCCCTATAACAGGCCAAGCCAGCTTCTTTGTTTCTTAACCAATAAAAGCAACACCAAGGTGGCAAAGACTTTTTCACATAACTACTCATTAAGATATTCTATCTGTAGTACCCCATGATATCCCCTTAATAGTTATCCTTTGAACAACCGAGGAAATTCTTTCTTTATGTGACTTTTTTATTAGACTTATTTTTATGCATATGAGTGCTTTGCCTACATGTATGTCTTTGTATTGTGTGCATGTCTGGTGTCTGCAGAGATCAGAAGATGTCAGATCCCTTCGAACTGGAGTTATAGATAGTTGTGAGCCATTACATGAGTGCTGGGAATCAAACCCAGGACCTCTGTAATAATAAACAGTCTTAATTGCTAAGCCATCTTTCCAGTCCCTATATAGATTTCTTTAATTCTTCTTTGCATAGCAAATAGAGTCATATTCTGCTGTCCTTTGAATACGACAAACTGAAATATGGCATATTGGAGTTAATAGGATCTCATTTTCTTTCTTTTCCTTTAATTCCCTATAAATCTTCAAGTCACTCCCCCCCAACATACACACACATTTTTCACAATAAGAAGACAGTTCTGAAGCTGGACACCTGTGAAGCAAGTGAACAGGCTGCATTCCACACCTCAGGATAAAACGCTGAGTAAAATTGGATTATTGGATTATTAACAGAGGAGCGCTAAGAGGCAGATGGAAGCCAACCCAGCGTTGTCATGCTGGGTTTGAAGATCTTTGGCCTTGAGTCTTGGTTCCAAATAAACTTATTAGTGGATTATTAAGAGAAGATAAGTGTGGAATGCTATGCTGAGAGAACTTTGTGGGCAGTAACATTGGGAAGTCTGGATATAGAAAGACAGTTTTCATTGTATGTGTCTCTTTGTTAAAACCATGCCTACTCATGTACTGCATTTATTTTCTTGAAATTTTGGTGTGATTTAATTGACAAATAACGTAGAAAATATAGTTTCCTTGGTAAATTCACTAAGTGAACCCATTGATCTCTCTCTTGAAGCAAGAATATTCCTGAGCTGAAATATTCACCATTAGCATGTATAATGAAGTTTTCCCTATATCAGGGGCAAAATTGCAGTTCTTACTTTCTCTAACTTAACAGATTTATTCTGATAGTTTTGAAAATTAAATAAATATGTTGCTACAAATGTCATGGAGATCTTTTTTCCCATTATTTTTAGTTTTGTGAATTTCATATAATGAATTATGCTTATATTCACACCTCCCTGTTTCCTCCTTTGTGTTCTTTTTTAAAATCCACAAAGTCTAATTTCTTTTACCCATATTCCCTTAGATGTGTGACATTCACTGGAGCATTGGCAACTCCCCAGGGTTTTAACAAAACTGAATTCCCTAGAAGCTATTAGTCTCCAATAGCTCATACCTCGAGATGGGACTTCATGCCCAACTCCCCTTCCCATGCTGGAATTTTGTCTGACTTGTGCTTTCACAGGTCTTGGGAATGCACTCTCAACTGCTGTAGTTTCATGTGTGCAACTGCCCTGATTTCATATCTGCCACTGCACGGCTGTGCCCATAAAATACTGTTTCCTTTTAGTCATCCACCATCTGCGTCTATTACATTCTATTAACCCCTGCTTCTGCAATGATAACTAAACTTGGCAGGGGTGCAGTGATATAGTTGTCCTGTTTAGGGCTGAACATCCCACGGCATATCTGAACCAGTTGTTGGTCTCTGCATTAGTTCCCATTTGCTGCAAAAGAAGGTTCTTTGATGAAGTTTGGTGCACTAATCTAAGATTGCAATGAAACATTAGATTTTCATCTAGGTATAGACAAAATAGAATATTTACTTGGAAAATCCTGTTAGAAATAAAGGACATATATGCCAAGGAGTTATCTTGGTGGGTACTAAAGGTTCCAGTGCAAGTAGGGAAATCTGAATTCAGATCTCCAGTACCCACATAAAAATCTGGGCACGATGTCACTTATAGTCCTCATTCTGGAAACCCAGGGACACTTGGAGCTTGGTGGCCAGACAGTCTAGCCAATCTTTGAAATCCAAGTTCAATGAGAGACTATCTCATACAGTAAGGAGGAGAGAATTTAAAGAAAATTCCCAAGGTCAACTTCTGACCTCCATAAACACAGTATATATTCATATGCACACATGTACATGAACAACCCACACACACACATACACGCAGAGGGGGACACACAGAGAGATCATGTATGTTTATCAGATTATCTTTTAGTAACTATTTCATGACCACAAACCAAACTAGTTTAATACTTGTTACTAAACTCTTCAGGAGAAATGCATACCTAGTAAGGAAAACCTAGTCAAAGCCTACAGCTGGGTAGGTAATAGGTCCTAGTGGGGAATCTACTACTGTTGTATTACTTAATGGCCATGGTGTGAAATTTCCATCTAAGCATTCATGTTTATAACTCATAGATTACTATGTTTGTCAGAGACACTTCTATTTATAGTGAATGACAGTTAATAAAGAGACTAATACCTGGTCACTATGCTGAAAGTAAGTGACTGTTAAGAGCTTATTCCTAAATGAGACAATTATATTCCACTTCCAAGGTTCAGGGTGAATTGTGAAAAAGGGGACTGGAAAAATGTAAGAGCTGGAGAATGGGAAGAAATGCTGTAAAATGTTCACTTCTTGACATGGCACACACATAGGAACTCACGGCAACAATGGCTGCCTTCACAAACCTGTCTGAGACTTGGCCCACAAATACTTTACCATGGATGGGGTAGGGGCTAAAAATATTCCACCCCTCCATGAGAAACTAGAAACACTTAAGGGTTGCAGGATGAGGAGTGTCATAGTCTTCAGTGGTCTAGTCACTGGTACATTGCTCTCTCAAGTAACACTACATTTTTGTCATGCAGGCAACCCCAACTAAATGTGGTAAGTTACCATTGGAAAGAAAAAGGTGTTCTGTAAGAGAAGAAAGGGCATAAAAGAGGACAACAGAGGGTATCTTTGTTCATAGAGCATTATATATGTATGCATATATGATATTATGAAATAAATAATTTTAAGTAGCTCAAAATGCAGCAATTCATTCTGAAAAAAATGGTAGACTCTGAGATTTGCTAAGAATTCTCCTTTAAATTTTAACTATTGTATTATAAATTATGTTTTTCCCTGAGGCTGGGGATGTTGGTCAGTACTGGAACACTTCCTAGCATGAGGCAAACTCTTGGATTCCATTTTCAATGGGGAAAATATTCCTATGTTCAGGACCAGAATTTAAACTAGTGGAAAAATTGGAAAAAGACATTGTTAACCTTAGAATTCTTTGTGAAGAAGAGACCCGAGACTACTAAGAATCCAGAAGAAAAGTTTTTCTGACTCTCAGTAATATAAGTAGATGAGAGGGAGCAAGTCTAGCCCTAAACAATTGAACACATTTTTTTTCATTCATCCACCACATGACATCATGTTCTTCAGACACATGACTAATCTCACTACAGAACATGTAGCAATGACTAGAGACTTTTTAAAACAGTACTAGAGATTGTTTGTATATAGGGTTTTGTGCATTCTAGGTACCGAAGCTGAGCTCTGAAATACCTCAATCAGAGACATTTTTAATTTCACAACTTACAGGCTACTGGTATCTAGTAGGTCATGGCTAGAAAGGTTGTTCAAAGCCCTAAAATATACAAGACAGTTTCCATAGCCAGAGAATATCCAGATCCAACGGTTAGCAGTATTGAGACTGAAACATCCTGATAATCACGTATTGGTTAAAAAATTTAAAACATCCCAGACCTCATTACTTTAAGTTGTGCATTGTATAAAAAGTGTCTCTCACCTGGGATTGGACCAAGCGAGAATCAAGAGAGTAGCTCTCTGGTCTGTGGGGCACTGGTTGCAACAGAAGCTTGTAGTACTCTAATAGCAGTACTCTGATTATAATTTAGGACAAGCTTTCCATCTCAGGATTCTTTTTTTTATTGAAAAAAAATTTCCGTCTCCTCCCAGCCTCCCATTTCCCTCCCACTTCTCTCCTCCTCCTCCCACTCCTCTCCCCCTCCCTCTCCAGTCTGAAGAGCAGTCAGGGTTCCCTGCCCTGTGGAAATTCCAAGGTCCTCCCCCCTCCATCCAGGTCTAGAAAGGTGAGCATCCAAACTGGCTAGGCTCCCACAAAGCCAGAACATGAAGTAGGATCAAAACCCAGTGCCATTGTCCTTGGCTTCTCATCAGCCCTCCTTGTCCGCCATGTTCAGAGAGTCCGGTTTTATCCCATGCTTTTTCAGTCCCAGTCCAGCTGGCCTTGGTGAGCTCCCAATATATCAGCCCCACTGTCACAGTGGGTGGGTTCACCATTCATGGTTCTGACTTCCTTGCTCATGTTCTCCCTCCTTCTGCTCCTCATTGGGACCTTGGAAGCTCATTCCGGTGCTCCAATGTGGGTCTCTGTCTCTGTCTCCATCCATCGCCAGATGAAGGTTCTATGGTGATATGCAAGGTATTCATCAGTATGGTTATAGGATAGGGCCATTTCAGGTTCCCTCTACTCCGGTGCCCAAGGAACTAACTGGGGACATCGCCCTGGGCACCTGGGAGCCCCTCTAGGTTCAAGTCTCTTGCCAACCCTAAGAAGGGGAGGATGGGGGGAACTTGGGGAAATGGGATGGTTGGGATAAAGGAAGGGTGGATATGGGAGCAGGGAAGTATATATCTTAATTAAGGGAGCCATCTCAGGATTCTTAATTGTTAATGACTGTGAAATCTTTTAGTCACATGAGGTAATATTCACAGATGTGAATGTTAGGACATGGATATCTTTAGTAGAGGTATTAGGCACTTGTCTTAATTTCTTCTGTAAATATTTAACACAAGCTTTTTCAGGTAGGAAGGGCTTTTATTGTCTTAAAGTTCAAAGGGATAAATTCCATCATAGCACAGAAGGTATGACAACAGGATCTTGAGGAATCTGGTTATATCACAGTGTCAACTTAGAAGCAGAGAGTAAATGTTAGTGCTCAGTTCACCTTCTCCTCTTTATTCTTCGTGGGACATCTGTCTGTGGAATGGAGCCACAGTTATATATTCCCCCCTCATTTAACCCAAGATAGATAATACCCCACAGAAATACCCAGAGGTTTGTTTCTCTTCTAAATCCTATCACGTTAAAAATCAAGATTAGCCATCACAGAAGGGATATTATTCTGCATAATACAAGACCTACTGAATGAAAAGATAGCTACAGATTTATGGTACGAAAGTGTTCAATTATTTCTGTATTTCATGGAACCTGGGTAACTTATTTTCTTTGGACCTTGGTTACTATGGCTCTCAGAGGTAAGCACTATGTTCAGCCCTAATAACTCTGCTACACTTGCTTCCTCTTTTGTTGAAATTGGAGCGGCAGCAGGGCTGCGTCCCCAGCACCCCAGCCGCCTGCTAGCTTATGCCCGAAATAACAACACACAAACTGTATTGATTTAAACACTGCTTGCCCATTATATCCAGCCTCTTCTCGGCTAACTCTCGCACCTGGACTAGCCCATTTCTAATAATGTGTGCAAGCACCCCAAGGTGCGCTTACTGGGAAGATTCTATCCTACATCCATCCTGGGTCGAAGCTGCCTGGGAGAGCGGAGCCTGGCGTCTCTGCTCCAGAGAGCAGAGCTGTCGGGTCTCTCCAGGAGCAGAGCAGAGTCTTACCTCACTTCCTCTTCCTCCTGTTTACTCCTCCTACCTATGTTTTAACCTATCAGGGCAAGCAGTTTCTTTATTGCTTAACCAATGAAATCAACAGATTGATATATGACACTCCCACATCACTCTTTCTTTGTTATCTATTTAATTGGATCTATTTTGTTTGTATCACTTACTAAATTGATTTTGAAACAGAATTAGGATATATAAATTCCTACATTTAGGTTTAACCCCTAGATCTCCTGATTCCTAATCTCTTACCTTCCATCTTCCAATTCAACAATTTCTTACTTTTTGTCTCCCCCTCCCCACTTTCTCTGTTCTATATCTGACTTCAATTTTCTTTCTCTATTCATCTCACAGTCATCCCTAGCCCTCTAAGCCATTATACAAACCCACTGTCAATTTCCCTCAAAGGACTGTGCATGAAGAGTTCACTTTCCACCCATTAGGTAGATTCTGTTAAGACCCTTTATGCTATGATGAATTAAGTGGGTCTTGAACTCTTGGTCTGCTTGCCCATGAAAGAAATATCTTCTGAACTGATTTCAAATACACTGGACTCATTAAAGTACTTGAACAAATTGCCCTAGAATCTCAAGTAATAATCACACACCTCAGGGGGATGAATAATATTATCCATATGTTATAAGAGAAAATACTGAGCAAAGAACACAGAAAGCAGTATAGACTCTATTTCTTTGAGAAAATTATCTTGGTTTTAGGGTTTTCAATGGCTTAGATGGATGAATCACTCTCAGATTTCCATTTTATCAGCACACCCAATTATTGTCAGAAGGGTTTGACAAAGTAATTTTGTTAGCCTAACTAAAATATATATATATATATATATATATATATATATATATATATATATCTCAAATATCACATTTCGGAATGTTCAAAAGTGCACAGACAGCAATGCCAACTCAAGAAATGTAATGATTCACATTTATAACTGCCATAATGTTTTGTAGTTAAGCATATATATGCATATATGTGCAACTTCTTTTTATAGAATGAATACCTGCATAACCACTTTCTCTTTACACTCGAGTGAGTTATTTGTAATCATTTCTTATCTAAATTTAAGGGCACTTTATTCGTATTCTTCTTGTCTCATGTATTATCTGTACATGTATACATAAATATAATGTTTTGTAGTATAAATATACGCCAACTATCTTTACCTTTCATGCTCTGATGTGGGCAATGGCTTAATGAGTCCCTAAATTATGCTTGGATCTCCCACAAGACTCTATGTCACTGCATAACTATAATTTCTGTATATTTTATTAGTGAAAAAATGACCAAATCAACAAGGAAGTGATTAAATGAAGCCATAAAGGTCATTTAAACCAGGGGTCAAATTTTTGGAGGTCGCATAGTATAGGAAGGAACAATCAAGTATTTCATATACACTAGTTTATGCAAGAGCCAGTAATGTTTGGAAAGCCAAAACCACTTGGAACAAATGGTTCTGTCCTGAATTTATGCTAATGATGCTCTCTGTTCTGTATCCTAAGATTACGTGGCCTGTGAGTCCTTAAACAATTCTCAGTGTTTAAATATTGTTCAATATTTTCCAGTAGTCTGTTCCTATTTAAAGAATGATGGAACAGAAGAATGACCTGGAAGTGGTAGGGCCACTGCCTACATTTATACGATGCATTATACTTGTTAGCAGGCTTTCTCCTGTGTGTTCATGATTCAAACAAATGAATTTAATTGTTTTAATCAATGTAGATGGACATCGAAACTGGTTTCCAGGACAATTAAACGCCTAACAAAAGTTAAGATAAGACACTTTCTCTACTTAATATTTAATCTTCAGAAGGGGGCTGGACTTGAGATGTAAAAAGTAACATCCTTTTTTTTAAAGCAAATTATAAAGTTAAAGACTCACAACCAATTTTGATGGCCTACCCAAGGCCATTTGTCTACCTCAGAGTCTAATGTCTATATTCTACTCATTAGGGACACTGAAGGGACTAAGGGGACTTACCTGTTTTAATGAAAACACAGACCCAGAGATTTTGATTCAAATAAAAATATCTAAGTTATTTAAATTATGATTTTGCTTAGGATGAAATGTTCAGAGTAACAATACCAGTTAAGCATTCTTTGAAGTATCTGATTGTTTTCTAGATTCAGAATTTTGCTGTGTAGTTCAGTTCATAATCTTTCTGCTTCATCCTTCCAGTAACTAAAAATAGAGGCACATTTCACTACATCTGTCCTCTGATTTACTTTAAATGGTTTGAGTATGTTCAGTGAGTAATCTGTTGAGATGAATATTTTACATAGTCTTTTATTTCATCCCCATAGTGTTTATAAGAATAAATATGATTCCTATTTTCTAAACAAAGAATCTAAGCCTCAGAGTCATTGAGTAACTTATTCAAAAAATTTCAAATAAAGGTGTTGGAGAGGTAGCTTCATGGGTAACATGTTTGTTGTGCAAACATGAGGACAATGTTTAATTCCAGAAGCCACTTTTTAAAAGAGGCAGTGTGGTGAGTCATGCTTAAAAAAATCCCTATTTTGGGGAGGAATAGACACAGGTGTATCCCTGTGGTATTCTCTACAGCCCTCCTTTCTTACTTCATGAGTCCAAGGTTCCAGTGAGTCTGTCTCAAAAAAACAATATGGACAACTCCTGTGAAACAACAGTAGAGGTTGATCTCTTTGTATACCCATGTACACCCTCACACACAAAAACCATACTAAATGAGCAGGAAAAGAAAAATAAACACAAGTACTCTAACTCAGTCCACCTGCTTACTTTTACCAACTGTGCTTTAAAGAATGAATTGAAATCTTACAGATTACCAGACAGTGTTTTAGGTATTTGAGGATATAGTGTGTAGGCCTGAATTATCTTTTGTATATGTTATTCTCTAACATTTTTGTATTAAAATCTGTATTAGTAAGAAATTTGAAAACCATCACATCCTTAATGTGAAAAGTCTCTCCCTTAAAGTCAACTCAACTGCTGTCTCTGTTTCGGTTTAGCATAAGAATTCTTTGTTAATTCAATGGAAAAGGTAGCTTTTCTTTCAAAATATGACCCATTTAGACGTAAAATTAAACTTGAGAATTTCTCTTTTAATGAGCAGTTAAGTTATCCTAAGAGGCCAGTCTTACTGTGAGAAGACAGTAGAGGAAAGCTAATTCATTGGCAGAGCATGTATGAAGTATGAAGGTAGGGCTGCCAGTGCTCTTGACGTTTAGCTTCATCCTATCATTCCTCCCAGCCTGCAATGCCCTCCTCAGAGCAGCGTTTGGCATAGTACCTCTTTTCTAGAGTTACACCACAAATAATTCTTAGCATGTTCCCAGCTCTCAATTCCAGGCACTCCATCCATAGCACTCATGGTGACACAGGAATATCTCCAATTTCCTCCTCATCAAGGGGTAGCCAAGAAAAACTTGAGGCCAGCCAGCTGAAACTGTTCCTCCGTTTCTGTTCCATTCTGGCTACCCTTTAATGAGACAGAGTACCCTACAAGTCTAACTCCTCTCAGCATTTCAAACTGGAAATAGAACATACTCTCTTGGCTTTCAGAAGCCAAATCTCATTTTTCACACCACTATAGTCTGAATCAACTAGCGTTCAGTCTCGTGATATTTAAAGAAAAACCTTTTCCATAAAAATCACCTGGTTTTCCTCTAAGACCATCCTAGTTCTTATAAGGCAACAATCTTTGGCTTTCAGATTATTATGATCTGTTATGTATTTACTAAGCTGAGTCAGCAAAACAATTCACTTTTGTATCCCAAGGAGAATCTGAGAACTATGTAGAGAAAAAGTGGGCAGGAGAATAAAATATATACGTCATGGAGATACATGGGAGGTGTCAAAAACTTTCCAGTACTTAATGAATATTAATAACATATTTTAATATGTACTAAAACTCACTCATCTCTCTTATTTATCCAGTTGATCATACCTAATGGAGACCTGAATGTTTTATTATAAAATCTATTCTTTCATGTATTTTTATAGAGATGTACATTAACAGTTACAGATGTGGAGAGAGATAACAATGTTTGCTATTTTTTTATTTTTTTTTCCGAGACAGGGTTTTGTTGTAGTTTTAGAGCCTGTCCTGGAACTAGCTATTGTCGACCAGAATGACCTCAAACTCACAGAGATCTTTATGCCTCTGCCTCCCGAGTGCTGAGTTTAAAGATGTGCACCACCACTGCCTAGCTTTGCTTGTTTTTTAAATATATTTGTTTATTATAGGACCAGGAGGTGCACATGTACCACGGCATGCTTATGGAGCTCAGAGGACAGCTTGCAGGCATCAATTCTCTCCTTCTAGCATGTAGGTTTAAACTCAGGTTGTGGGCCTTAGAGGAAAATGTCTTTACTCTTTAAACCATATAAACAGCCTGACACTAGTGTGATGTGGGAGTGTCATATATCAATCTGTTGATTTCATTGGTTAACTAAATAAAGAAACTGCTTGCCCTGATAGGTTAAAACATAGGTGGGAGGAGTAAACAGGAGGAAGAGGAAGGGAGGTAAGACTGCTCAGACAGAACCGACAGCTCTGCTCTCTGGAGCAGAGACGCCATGCTCAGCTCTCCCGGGGAGACAAGATAGCTCTGCGCTCTGGGGCAGATGCATGAAGCTCAGACCCAGGATGGACGTAGGCTAGAATCTTCCCGGTAAGCGCACCTTGGGGTGCTTACACACATTATTAGAAATGGGCTAAATTAATATGTGAGAATTAGCCTAGAAGAGGCTAGATAGAAATGGGCCAAGCAGTCTTTAAATGAATACAGTTTGTGTGTTGTTATTTCGGGCATAAGCTAGCAGGCGGCTGGGGTGCTGGGGACGCAGCCCCGCCGCCGCTCCTATTTCAACACTAGTGGTTTTTGACAGGTACAATTTTTTTACCACATGGAACATTTGGAATTGTCTAGAGATATATTTGGTTATTATTAGACATACATGTGGGTAGAGGTGCCATTTGCCTACAATGTGTGGAGACCAGGAATTCTGCTTAATATCCTGCAATATTCAGAACAGGCTTCTAGCAAAACACAAAACTCATTCAGCAAAGAACTATGGGAACTAAAATGTAAATAATATTAAAGTTGATAAATGTGAAGCTATAGAAATAATGCTGAGTATCTCCTAAGTGCTAAACTCCATGCTAGGCAGAGAAGAACCAGAGCCATCCCTCATGAGCAGCTTAATTGGATATAAAGGTCACTGTGCGTCTTCATACCTTAGAATCACAACTTGGTTTTCAGATCACTGGCAAACCTTATTATTTATCAGGAAAAGTGAAGTTTGGTTTTTTGCCTTTCTGGTCATCTTTTGTTTTTATAGTAAGACTATCAAAACATACATTTCTAAGTGAAGTTAATTTTCTGGACAGAATACATAGTTCCTGATACTGATAACAAATTCAACAGGCTTAATCAGATACAGATTTGGTATGCTGTATCAGTGGAAAAGAACAATTTAGAACTTTAGCTCTTGCTAAAGAGTTTATGTAATTGGCTGCATTAAACTTTAAATCCAAGCTCACAAGAACTCTGTATTTACCATAGAAAACTAATGCAAAGGAAATTGGCATTTGATGTCATATATTCACAGATTTATCTCTGTATTCTTCTAATTACAATACATCAAAAACTACCAAAATCTCAATTCCTAGATAAAGAATTCATATTGCATTGTACGCAGGTTCTCTGATAACATCCATGAAAGATGGGTGTTGAAAGAGTTCTGGATGTGAGTAGTGACTTATCCATGAAGTATATATTTGAACTTACTTATGTGATACACCAATTAAATCTCTTTGATTGTAAAGACTATCTTGATTTATGCTTAATAATGTTTCAAGTCTTGTGTAAAACTTTCCACCCTGGAATGTATGAGTACATGAATTCACATGTTAGTCTGTAGAAATGCTTAATATGTATGAACTAGATATTAATTGTAAAGTTAAATGTAAGGAAAATCTGTTAAATCTGGGAACACCTCTATTAATAGTGCAGTCCCATATATATATATATATATATATATATATATATATATATATATATATACAAAACTATAAATTATATACATTACATATAATATAACTGTGAAACTTTGATCTTTAGGAAATAAAAAAATTGTCTATTTTGTTTCCATTATTTCTATTCCAAAATAGATTAAAGAAAGGAAAACTGAAAACTAAATGGATTTCTAAATGGAACTACCTGTTAGTATGGCACATGGAAGTTTTCATTATCAAAAGTTTGGTAATCAATGTCTTCAAGAATCCTAAAACACTTGCTAAATTGAAATTCTCAAAACGCAAAGTATGTAAACCATCAGAATCACATAGAAAAATAAGACTTAAAATTAGAAGTAAAATGTCGGGCCAAAAACTTCCTGTGCTCTGCTGTATGCTTTGAGACTACATCAACTTGCCTGGTCTTAAAAGAATCATACTTCTCTGATCTATAGTATAAGACAGTATCAAGGAATGACAAAACTAAGCCACTAAGCTCTGACACACCAAGTAGCCCATCAATCTATTTCCATTTCTGTCTGTTTCACTTTGCCTGTCTCTGCTTGTGTGTATCTGCTCTTCATGCTCCCAGTGGATCATTCTCTACTTTCTTTTTCTTTCTCTGACCACAAAGTAAAACTAATATGGTACAGGTGATCCTTGACTTACAATAGGGTTATTTACTGATGAATCATCACAAGTTTTAACTATGACACACATGTTATTGAATAGGCCAGCTGCATAGAATGCAGTAGAATATACAATGTCCACCCTCTTGATCATGAAGCTGACTGCAGATTGTAGCTCTCTGCTTTTACTCAGTGTCAAAAGTGGATTATATTAGCTAGAGAGATAGTTTAGAGGGTGGAAACAGACAGATATCTGCAAATCTTTCTCTAATTGTCCAGTGAAATTGATGAGTTTCAGATACAGTAAGAGATCTAGTCTTAAAAACCAAATGTGTAGCTATTGAAGAAAACACCAACATTGACCTCTGACCTCCACATGCATATATAAACATGCATGTACACATACCTACACCTACAGTTACAAGTTCATATATATGCTTACAACACAAACATCACACACACACACAGGGCGGGTGTGAATTGGGGGGATCATAACACATTCCCTTAGTCTAGGAAAACACTACAATTCTCAAAGTATGGTTTTTACTGAATGCATGTTGCTTTTGCACTATTAAAAATTCTTGAATCAATTAATTGTAAGTCATAAGTTGGGCTTATTGCATATTGTTTGATTGTTCTTATGTATTTCATCTCTTTTGAATGTTTGAATAATGCTAGATTAATGAGCAATTTACCAAGAATGTACAAGGAATTCCCATATTCCTTCACCTAGCTGTTGCTAATGCCATACTCCTACACTACATGGTACATTTGTCAAAATTATGAAATCCAAGTCTGCTAGATTATTACTAACTAAACGTTGGAGTTTATTAGGATTTCTCCAGTTTTCCAGCAATTGTCCCTTTTCTGTTCCAGGCTCCCATGTAAAGCACCACACTGTATATGGAGCTATGACATTTCTCTGCATCCCCTCTAGCAGCGACAATATGTCTCTTTCTTCTCTTGGCTTTGTAGGACCATGATAGTTCTAGGAGGAATGGTCAGATATTTTGTAGAATATTCCTGTTTTTTTTTTCATATGATTAGATTGGGGCCATAGGCTTGAAACATATTCTAGGGAGGATAAGGGCCTTTCTTATTACATCATAAAGGGATGCATGCTATGCAAATCACTTGTCACTCATGACGTTTTCATGGGTTTCAATACTTCTGAATTTACACTACCTCTAAATCAAAAAGGAGGGGATGAGATGCATTATATTGCTTCACTAAGGTATAAGCTTTAAAATTCTTCCAACCTTTACTTATGCTGTTTTGATCTATCCTAATATGTGACTTCTGCCATACGGAAATTTGCTCTCTATTCTTGGATGAAGGAATGAACTCTCTCTTTATCTGACTCTCCTCTCATCTATACCATGGGTCAGAGGCCCTGGGTGGGTAAAGAAATTGTAAATTGCCACCATTTACAGATTAGAAAAACATACAGTTCACTAAAGATAACTCTAAACAGCTCAGCAGGTAAAAACTCTTGCCCCCAATTCTAACAACCTGAGTTTGACCCCCCCACAATCCCTATAATGGAGGTAGAGAAGCAACTCTTCCACGCTATCTTCTGACATCCACAAGAATGCAATGACACGCATGCCCAAGCACAATAAGGAAATGTTAACATTTATGATAACGCTGAAGACTTGAGTTTGGTAGTTCATGCCTGTAATCACAGCATTATTGAGGCTCAAGCAGAAGTAAATTCAAGGACAAGCTGAGCTACAACAGAATTCTTCCCTATCTCAACCTCTCCCCCACTCAACACACAAATATGTCTTTGAAGAACTGTGGCATATTTCTAGATTTTCATATTCCCAAAACACAATTCTAAGATTTCATTTGGTTTTAATATTCAACTCTGATGTTTTAAACAGTGCAAACAAGGTGAGAACCTAGCAATATGATTTAGAATTTACAGATCTTGGGGAATGGGAATGTGCTTGATAATTACCATTAGAAAATTAGTCCTTTCTCTTATTGTTTGGAGGTTTTCCTGCTGGCATCATTTGCTACCTTATTTAAAAAAAAAAAACCTTCAGTTGCAACATCATCTTGAAACATCGGCCTAGTGGAATGGAAAGAGGCAGACATTTAAGAGGCGTGACTTCCCTTTCTGTGTGGTTTGAAGAGTTTCTGCACTTTGCTCATGGAGTGACTTTTATACAGCTAAATGAGTACAAAATAACGCGAATTATTTAAAGCCCCAAATTGCTTTATGTTGCACAACACACATTCCTTCAAAAGCAAGTTTAAACAGCACAGTGTTGCTAGTCGTTGCTGATGGAGCTGGTGGCTTAGAGAATTTCATGGGGAAGAAGTCTGTTTCTCCTGTACTAACCCACATACAAAAAGCTTATCTGCCACTGTAGGGTGCCGGGAAACAGAAGACTGATCTGGGAAAACAACCGTGTCTGTTAGTTTTAACTGCTTTCTACATTGATTGCTAATCATTATACACTCCTTCAGAAGGAATCACAATATATGTCATTTTATTCCTTTGTCTTGACTACATTATTCACAAGAAAGAAGTTGTAGGGCTAGTCAGATGGCAGAGAGGATACAAGAACTTGTTACCAAAAGACCTGTGTTTCATCACTGAAACCCACAGGGTGGAAGGAGAAACAGCGCTGGTCTCCAAAATATATAAAGAACTCAAGGAAGTAGACAGCAAAAAAAAAAAATCCAATTTAAAAATAGGATACTGACCTAAACAGAGAATTATCAACAGAAGAATCTCAAATGACAAAGAAACACTTAAAGAATTGTTTATCATACTTTGCCATCAGGGAAATGCACATCAAAATGATGCTGAGATTCCATCTTACACCAGTCAGCATGGCTAAGATCAAAAACACAAATGACAGTTTATGCTGGAGAGGATGTGGAACAAGGGGAACACTCATCCATTGCTTGTGGGAGCGCAAACTTGTACAGCCACTTTGGAAATCAGTGTGGCAGTTTCTCAGAAAATTGGGAATCAATTTACCTCAAGACCAAGTTACACCACTCTTGGGCATATACCCAAAGGATACTCAATCATATCACAAGGACACTTGCGCAACTATGTTCATAGCAGCAATATTCATAATAGCCAGAACCTGGAAACAATCTAGATGTCCCTCAACTGAAAAACAAAAGTACTACTCAGCTGTTAAAAACAATGACATCAGAAAAGTTGAAGGAAAATCAAAATTGAAAAAAGAAATCATCCCGAGTGAGGGAACACAGACCCCCAAAAGACAAACATGGTATGTACTCAACTCATAATTGGATATTAACTGTAAAGTAAAGGATAGCCATGCTACAATACACAGACCCAGACAGGCTAGGTAACAAGGAGGGGCAGGCAGGCCTTGGATCTCCCTGGATAGGGGAAATAGAGGCTATCTCTGGGTTGTACTCGGGTGGATGGACTTGTGAAATTGAAGGATAGGGTTATGGAGTGGGTGAGTGGAGGGAACAGTGCTGAAAGAGATGCCTGGAATGGGGCGCCTTAAGGATTCAGGTAGAAATAAGGGGAATTTCCACGCGTCTACAAGGATGGCATCAGTGGATGTGTAGCCTGAACTGGCAATCCCTTGTGATCAGATTGGTGCCTACCCCATTTGTCATCAGAGAGCCTTCATCCATTAATTGATGGAGTCACATTCAAAGACCCACAGCCAAACATTGGGCCAAGCTCCAGAGTCCTGCTGAGGAGAGGAAGGAGGGATTGTAGAAAACAGGGGAGTCAGGAACATCACAGAAAAACCCATAGAAACGACTAACCTGCCTTATGGGGTCTCACAGTCTGAACCGACAACCAGGGAACCTACATTAGACCAACCTAGACCCTCTGCATATATGTGACTGTTGTATAGCTTGGTCTATATGTGGAACTCCCAGCAATGAGAGCAAGAGCTGTCACCAGTGCTTAGAATAGGTCTTGGGAGCTAATTCCTCATGCTGGACTGCCTTGCCCACTGAATACAGGAGAAGTGCTTGGTCTTAGGACAGACTGATATTCCATGCTTTGCTGAAGTCCACAGTAGGCCTGCCCCTTTAGGAGTGATTACAGAAGAGGGCTGCTTGGGGGGGAAGGTGTCGGTCTGCTGAGGGGAGGAGGGAGTAGTGTTTGGGAGAAGAGAGGAAGGAGGAACTGTGGTCAGGATGTATATTGAATAAAAAAATTAATAAAAATAGAGCTTGCCACTAAGGCTGAAGACTTGAGTTTCATACCCAGAATCCATAGGGTGGAAGTAAAAACCATGATACCATAATTTGTGTTTTGACCTCTGACCCCCCACACAGGTACCATGGCATTTAAAACACACATGTGCATGCGCACGCACACACACAATAAATAAACAAATAAATAGATAGATAAATAAATGTGAAAATCCAAAACTTAAAAAAAGAATGTACAGATGACCTTCTAAGGCTGGCAGTAGGTCCAAACTTTAGATAATAAGTTCATGCAAGAAATATGAACAATTTCTAGTACTTAGTCTTCATTTCATCTGGTTCAAAAATATAATGAAAATCATGACTGACAAGAAGGGCTTTTGCGGGGATTCAAACACCTGAAAATCAATTTAAAAGAGAAGATAAATCCATCAAGACAATTCAAACACTACGGTAAATTTGGCACTAGGTACTTGGACCCAGGACTGCAAAGGAAAGGCTTCTTAAGATAAGCATTTGTGTTTCGAATTTCCCCCACTCGGCTCTTTATGATAACAGCTTTCGTAAATAGCGTAGCAGTTGAAACATTTATTATTGGAACAGAAATGCAATTACATGCAGATGTTGTCCTGTGAGTCATTGCTTTGTGTTACATGCATTTTCAAGCTGGAGGAAGAAGAATCAGGCCATCGAGTAAATGCTGCAGGCTGAGCTCCACTGACTCTCCAGACTTGCATTATCTAATCTCTGTTGCGAGTGTTGCCACAATCTCGGCCTCTGTGGCCCTTCCTGGCAGCGTGTTTCCTTGTGCAATTTCTCCAACTACCGTCAAAAATTTCTTTTCATCCAACACAAACGTTCTTTACTTAATCCAAACCTGGTTCTTTCTCCAGCATTCCTGATTCAAGGCGTATAAAATTACCACCACATTTATTTTATTTTTCCAAGTTTGTCATTATTTTCTACTTTCTGTTCAGGTGGATTTGAGATTTTTTCTTTGGATTTTACTTTGCAATGAATGTGCTCTATTGATGTCTGACAGTGGCCATAAGTATCAGGAGGAATGTATCGGAAAGACTGATATGGAACTACTGGGGTTGGGATGGAGAATAAAGTCAGTAATGGTTATCATAGAAGGCAATATACTGGAGAAGATATTTGCATTGAACCTTGGGGTAGAGGTGTTAGCATGGGAGTAGCTGATGTATCATTTCTTATGGCCACTGTAACAATGTATTACAAATTCAATGGTTAAGTGTGTTACCTTACAGTTGTCAGGGTCAAAAATCCTACACTAGTCTCTTTGGCTTAAAGTCATGGTGTCAACTGAGTTCTGTTCTTATGTGACTCTTCCTCTAGAAGAAAATCTGGTCCTTGGCCTTTGCCAGCTTTTAGAGACCACCCTGATCCTTTAGATTGGAGTTCCTTTTTCTATGTTAGAACTAGCAATAGTGAATAGATTGTCTTTTACAATACTAGTTGGTATGTCAACAGTACATGGAGAAGCTGAGACCTGAAAACTACTCTGTCCATGAGGCTTGATAGTTCCGTCATCCAAACCTAGGCCTAAAGGCCTGGAGGATTCCTGGAAAGTTGTTAGTCTTCAGTCTATGTTGTACAGGAGATCTTAAAGCCCATTCATTAAGAACCTTAATTCCATGGACAACTTTGGTATCCTTTACCACATAGACCAATTTATTCACACAGTGACTGGAACAATTTATGAGGTCAACATTCTGCCTAACACAGGACGGTGTACGTTTCAGACTTTGGCAACAGCATGGGCAAAGTTTCTTCCCATCTGACAACATGAATATATTGGAGAAAGAGAAGAAATCCCAGTGTGAGCATATGCAGTACTACAGTATTGGTTTGGAGTCCTAGCTCAGGACAGATTGAGAAGAAATGTGGGACCACAGGAATGAAATTATATTGCATTCTAAACTGTCTTGCTCAATAATTAGCATAAGCTTGCATATGCCATTACAAGATATTATTTTTATATGCCTTTCAATGTAGAATATAGAGAAAGAATGGCAGAAGTAGGAAAGACAATTAAGCTAATATATTAATTCAGTTCCCAAAGCAGATAATTTTTGCCCCCTTGAGGGTATTTGGTGATGTCTAAAAGCCTTTGTTGTGGTTATGACTTTGAACATGGGTACAATTGGTAAGTTGATGCCAAAGATGTTGTTTTAAGTATTTTCCGATTTTCGGGGTAGGCCTTTGATGATGAAATTATCTAGCCCAATAATGACGGCATAGTGAAACTGATCTTGGCAGGTGGTGCAATAGGATTGAAGCAAAAGTGATGCATGGAAATGGTCACCATTAAGATTCAAGAGTATTTGCCATTCATTCATGACTATGCTCCAGCTTTCAGAGTTTCATCAAAAGGGAGAGCTTGTGGCTAACTACAAACCATACTGAATTAAAGATGAAGAGTCTGTGGAGACCATTTTAGGTAGGGAAGAAAGGTGGCATGTGGAATCCTGGGCTTTCCTTGAGGCAACCCCCAAATTATTCAATTTGGTGAGTCACACACACACATAGATGATATGTAAGTTCAAGGAGTCTTGCAAGGGAGAATAGTTTCAGAAGGGCAGAGAGAGGATGAGAGGAGAATGGATGTGTGTGTGAAAATGATTAAAACTAATTATAGAAATGCATGAATGAAACATCATAGAATTTAGAAAAGTGGACAACACATAACCTCCACATGTGCAAATTGTGTTTATTATTGCATTCAGTTTCACCTTTATAGGAAATATGTCTGGCTAATGTATTCCTGTGCCTTTGCCATTGCACACTTGTCAGGCTCAAGGACTGGAAACTGAATGGGTCTAGTTCTTTCTGTCTCCATCACCACTATCTTGATATTGGACAAGTGACAACTTCTTGTCTCAATCTTCACTTGTGTCTAAAGATGACATTTGCTTCATTGTCCTTGGCTAATTATAAAGAACTTAGAAAAATGTTAAAAATATTTTGCAAATATATTCTGCTTCTTTAGTTTTTCTTCTTTGTAATCTCATTACTATAATACTCTTCTGTGTTTTATCATATTTTCTTGTAAGTAATATTCTTGCTCTTTAAGGAAAATATGATTAATAACTATTTGACATATTGGAAAGGTAAAATATATTTTGAATTTCATATTCATGACACTTTCAAGAAAAATATATTACAATTTGTTTTGGAATATTTTGGGACTTTCATGCAGTGGTGGCATTTTTTTTCTAATTTTTTTCTTATTTAGCTTCAGGTATGTTCTAAATTTTTTTTCTTAAATATAATTTTTTATTGAAAAAAAAAAAAGATTTCCGCCTCCTCCCCGCCTCCCATTTCCCTCCCCGTCTCCCTTTTCCCCCCTCCTCCCTCTCCTCTCCCCCTCCCCCCCACTCCTCTCCCCCTACCTCTCCAGTCTGAGGGGCAGTCAGGGTTCCCTGCGCTGTGGAAAGTCCAAAGTCCTCCCCGCTCCATCTTGGTCTAGGAAGGTGGACATCCACAGTGGTGGCATTTTGGATAATTTAATTTACTTTATTTAATCAGCTTATTCACTGGACCTTTGTAGAAAGCATTGTGCAAAGAACAAGACACATAAGAAAATGACCCAAGTTGTATTCCTCCTGCACTCGTGGCATTTGCAATCATTTTGGATACCTTATTATTCTGAAAGACTTATAATGGAGAAAACAGGGGTCTGTATATAGTCAAAGTCTGGTGCCCAGTTTGGTTAATAAAGTTTTGTTGGCACACAAGCACACATTTACTTAATATAGCTGCTCTGGACCTCAGTGACAGAGTAGAGTTGAATAGTTACAAAAGAGAAGGTTTTGCTGGCAAAATTTTAAAATATTTATTGTCGCTATAAAAAAAAAACCTTTTCTGTCCTCTAATCTGCAATTTTTGGAAATCTCTGCTTTTGCTCTGAATATGTTGGTTTACTAAATTGTGGATCTAAGAATCAGTATTTGGAAACAACTTATCTTTATACTAGTGCTCACAGGGTTAATACCACTCTATTTATATAAAGATTGTATGTGTTTGAATGTTTGTCTGCATTTATGTATGGACACATGCATGTTCTTGGTGCCTGTGGAGGCCAGAAGAGGGCAATAGATTCCGTGGAACTGAATTTATAGATGGTTGTGCCCTACTATCTGGGTAGTGGACAACAAACCCAGGTCATTTGCAAGAGCAGTAAGCTTTTAACTGATGAGCTATCTCTCCAGCTCCTACTGCCATATTTATAATACATCCTAAGAAACTTTACAGGTAAAAGTGGTAGTCTGCCAATATTTATTTAATTCACAGGATAATGCTAGCTCATTACAATTTTTTCTATCACATATATTTTATATTTTTAATTCCAACCTGTTATTTATCACCATTGAACAAAAGCTCTTAACATCATTTAATTCCCTACTAGTGAAGGTCAGTTTGAACTATAATTACCCAAGATACTAGCTATCCAATTTGTTACTATCTTCAAATTAATTCAGTTTATCTTATATTTCATCTCCCAAGTGACTGACTGGGATAAATTACGTATGCATCCTCTAAATCATTTTTTTAAAAAATACTGGCATTTTAAGGTAGGGAATGACTGACTAGGTTCCATTGCACTCAGCATAAGAGCTGAATGGTGAACTCAAATATGATCAATGGTTTTAGGTGAACCCATTAAAGCTTGGAAAGCTAGTACAAGTTCCTCAAGTTCCTATTTCCTGTCTCATCAACCATAAAAGTAGACGTTGCAAACAATGACACATTCACACATTTTCTGTGTAGGTACGAATAGATCTCCCCGTTGCCTTGTGGAAACATGCAACATAATGAGAAGTATACCCTTCTTCTTCTAAAACATTGAGATTTGGGGACTGCTTGTTACTCAGGCATAGTCTCACCTATCCTGCTTGATACAATTATCATATTATTTGTTGTAGACAGTTTTATTCAAATTAAAGACCATTATTATTCTCTGTGTATCCTTTTTGTATGTGTCCTTCATGGGTCCCTTAAACACAAAACATGCCAATAAAATGTTTTTGGCAAAAGAGTAAATTAAAAAGTATATTTTGATTAACTGGCTATAAAGTTGGGGTTTTTCATTACTTTTTTTTTATAATTCCACTGAGTATCCAACATTTTGAACACCACCAACTTGCTTTTTGAATGAACTGACCCTCCTTAACTGTTAGAAAAACAACATCCTCATGATATGACTAATGAATTATATTTCACTCTTTTCTGGTATTTATTTGACTCAGCTCAGGTCTACAAGGCTTAATCATGATAAGATCAGCCTTTCAATGGCTTAAATACTTGAACCATTTGTAGTGAGATAGACAACATGAATGGCGTCCATCTAATAATATTCCTGTATTCATGTAGATCTTCAGCTATACATTCTCACGTTCCAGTTTCACATTGCACAGTACAGATGTAAATAGTATTGCCTTCAAGTCGGCTAGCTCCATGAGCAGCATATCCGTGGACTGTTGATGATTGTTTACCTTGATTGTTGATGGATACTTGACACCAAAAGAAGCATCAGTATAATGTGTGGATTCATTGACATGAAATCTCATAAGATAGTTCCAGAAATCTGTGAAATGTAGAAGTTTCTTCTTTCATTTTGTACATGAGAGTCATAAATTTTAAGCAAATTGCCCAAAGTCATACATTCCAGAAGTAAAACTAGATCAGATGGATCTTCAGCCGCTGTACTTTGGGTGCAGTAGAAACAGGGAGCATCTCAGTGTCTCATATGAGGACCAAGGTTTGAAATGTAGCTCATTGACTCATTAGGTATAAATCATTGTGAATTTTGAAAATGTATCCCCTGATATTTTCCTTAGACCACAATGGTGTTTTCTGTACTTCTAGTAAGTCCCATATTTTATTTTATTATTTTTATTTATTTATTTATTAAAGATTTCTGTCTCTTCCCCATATTTTATATAGTTTCCCATAAGTGAGGTTTTTTTTGGCACACTTTAATTTCTCAGCTGTAAGTACTCTCTCATTGGGGTCCTGTATGGCAAGGTGGAATCCATGCTACCTCACTGACACAGCTTTTCTCAGACAATTTCTTGAGGTATTCAAACTGGATTTCACAGAGAATTATGTTGCCTCTTGGAAATAAGTTACTTCAATATCCTAATTTCAAATCTTGAACTTGTATTTGATAATTATAGTCTATAGTATTTTATGTTTGAAACCTAAACAATTGTTTATTAAGAATTTCAAGAATAAATTTGGAGGTCAACTTAAGACATTTAAAGCTTTACACTCCTCTCCAAAAAAAATACATTCTTTGTCTTGCAACAACATGTTAATAAATTCTAACAATCCTGCATAAACAGAACTTGCTTCAGCGGGAATTATGAGGATATGAAGGGTACACGATCATACATAAACTATATTAATAAAGGCAAATACCTGGCATGACACCAAATATTAAATATTAGTGAAAACCCTATAAAGAGAACACATTATTATTCCTTCCAGTAGAGAAATCAAGATGGGTCTTAACTTGATATAGTAAAGCTGTGTATCCTGCAAACAGAATGTGTGCAGTACTCTCCAAGTCATATTTTCATAGTATTTTACAACCCAAACTCATATTCAATAAACATGCACTTCTGAACTCATTTTATGTTGTTTGATATTCAAATGCAGTCATATTATCAAAAATTATGATTTTATAGAAAGTATTTTAGTTAGTTTGTAATTCTATTTAAAAATATGAACATATTATTATTAAAAATAAATTTGGGATGGGAAAGTGCCATGTTAATATTTTTATGTGTCTTAAACCGGATTTTATTTCCAAAATGCTATTGTAATTAAATTTTAGACTATTTGGGGAATGGGATCTCTGACAAACTGATCCTGAGATGTTGGAGGACTAATCACTTTATCTTTCTATGCCCATTTTATTGATGTGAAAAGGAAATAAACACACTTTACAGCATTCCTATGGAGATAAAAAGAGTGATTGACTTTTCCCAAAGTGAAATGCTTTTCAAAGTTTAGTTATTGTTCTTGACTGTGCAATTAGAGAGATTCTTTGTGATAGGTTTGCATTGGTGCTGTCTTCAATGGCATGTCAACATCCATTGTCTCTCCTTCCTGGATCAGGGAACCAAAACAGCACTAAGGTATTTTTAATAAGATTGTCACTACTCAAGGGAGCAGTCAGCTGGCGGACATAATAATAGCAAGAGATTCTTTTAAGGACTGCTTATACTTATTAGACAGCCTTCATCTCCATTAAGCATGGGAAAATCTTACATCTAATTATGTCAACTTCTTATTAAGTCTTTAGTGAAATGGATTACAATGAAAAATAATTACTACTTTACTATGATGTAGAAAAAGTAAAGAGAAAGAGTCAAGTATTAGAAACCCTACATGTCTTTTAAACTGTATTTCAAAGTGGAGTTAACTCTTCCATCTATAGAGTTCACTGGCACATGTATTTTTTTCTTCTTAAATCTGTAAAATTGCTTGTAATTTTTACATGTAATAATGTGAATTCACAAATCTCATATTTTTTTGAACAAATCAAATAATATGTAGGTTGGGAAAGATTATTACTGCCATAGATATCATTAAACTGAAATTCCATCCATCAAAAATACATTAGCAATCATTGCATTGCAAAGTAAATAAACATTAAATGTTTATATTGTATTATCTCCTAAAGGCCTGGGAAAGTTTAATAGCTTAGTTACTGTGCTCAAATAAGTCAGTTGTGCCTTGTTTCATGGAAGTTTATTCTCTTCTCATTCCCTTTCTGTCACAATTTTTACCACTTTGAAAATAATCTCAAAATTAATTTCCCTACTTTTGAAATCATGAAAGACAAATTATGACATCCTATACTTTGATTTTTTTTCCCTACAATGCCTTATGATACTATAATGTTGGTCACCGTGTGTGATATAAAATACTAGTTATTAACTCTCAGTTACACTAAAAGGGCCAATTTTTGCAGACTGCCAGGATAAAGATGCTTTTAATTAAATCTCACAAATCCCTTTGTACTGCAACCAAACCCTCTGCAGGGCAACTGATTCTAAGCCCTTCTGGCATGTATAGGGTTAACCAGGTTACCGAGGGCTCCTAGTTAACTTCTTTCACCAGGAATGCAATTCATGTTTACCTATATAAGGAAACCTGTTAGGCTGACCTGAGTTTGGTTTTTTTTTTTTTTTTTTTTTTTTTTTTTTTTTTTTTTTTTTTTTTTTTTTTTTTTTTTTTTTTTTTTTTTTGCTCTGACTGAGAGGCATGTAAGCACACACCCTGGAGAGGGGGAGCGATTCCCAGCTGGACAGAGCAAGCTTCCTGAACGCCCCAGCCATTCAGCTGATTCGAGGCGAAGAGCAGAGCCGGTACTTGCCCGAGCAGCCTGCTTGGAGGACCCTCAGGTTTGCCTCTTCCAGCTCTCAATTGAGGAACAAACCCCCGATCCTGAGAAAAATGGGGAAGCCGGTGAGTCTTAACTGCTCTCCCTCTCTGCTCGCTTCTGCTAAGGGGCACGCCTCGCTGCTCTCACCCAGGAAGCAGAGGGATAGGCGTTGCTCAGCCTCTAACCCCACAGCTCCTTCCTGAACAAACACAATGCTTTGCCGTACCTCCAGCCAACTTTCTCTGTGGGTTTTGCACATTAAAAATCTACCGAGGCAATAATTCTAGCACCTTAGACATCTCAGAAAGTGTTTTTTTTTTTTTTTTTTTTTTTTTTTTTTTTTTTTTACTGAGCAAGAGTTTCCAGACCATCGGGATGAACAAACTTTCTCATCTTTCTTGCACTCTGAAACAGTGCAGTTGAGTTTGGCGGCGGCGGGGTGGGGGCTGGGGGGTGCTTTGAGAGGAACGCTGAATCCTCACGGAAGTAAGAGTAAATCTCAGAGGGATTCTTAAATCCACAAGCAGGGTGATAGTCTGCAGAAACAGAATTTGTCATTTTTTTAAAAGGCAGTCTGAAGCTATCATTTTTCATTCCCGAGGAGCAAAATACTTGGATCCTGTACATGTAATAAAGGACACCTTCTGAGACAGCAAGGAGAGGAAGAAGCAGAGCTAGCTCCTTTGTTCTAAACAACATATAGAAATTCCCTTTTGCATTTTGACAACTAGCATGTGCCTGCTTATATATAAGGTGGGAGTGATGAATAAGGGCATTATGGCAAGGGCACTGCGGTCAATTGAGTTAAAAATTGGCTGTGCACTATACATATATAAAACATTCGGTCTGAATGGAATTAAATATGGGGATGTGAAAGTGCTTAGAAAACTTAGAGGGAAATTTTAGTTATACTTGGGAACAGTCAATTAGAAAAGGCAACTGTGAAAGGAAATTTGAAAAACCAAAAACCTGTTCCCACCGAGGTCTGAGGCGTACAGAGAAGTTTTGAACTGAAAGTTAGTTCTCTTATGCTTGTCAAAAGGGATTTAAAGTAAGGTACAAATTTGTAAATTTTATTTTTGTAAGGCAAGGTGGTTTTCTGAATTGGCTTCCATTGGATAGTTTTGTTAAATGGCGTGGCTGCTCATCTTTCAAAGGAATACTATCCTTTTCTGCCATGCACAAACTTAATTCTAAAAATTTGTGCAGCAGGATTTTGCTACTGGCTGCAACAGGTGGCAATGAGGACCTGGTTGAAGATTTGTGTGGATGAGGAGTTAATTTCCTAAATTAATATAAAGGAAAGTAATCGGTGCAAACCAATGTGAAAGAAGCAAATTGAAAGAAGTATTTTAGTGTTAATTGTAGATCATATTCTACTCTTCTGTTTGTAGCAATTGTCTTAAGACAGATTGGCAGCTCGCTATTCATAAGGACAAAAGCTCTAGCCAGTCTTACTTAGGGCCGGGGACTCTCAACAGTCCAACTATGCTAAGTAACACAGTTCAAAAGCTGCTTGCTCACTGCCATGAGAAAACAGTGAGAAAGCAGGGTGCATGGTATGGGAGACAATTTCATTAAATAAAATTCTAGATAGCATGAGCAGTGAGGGAACAATGCAAATGTTTAAAGCTTGTTATCTGCACACTGCTGCTAGGAAAAAAATGGGAGTCTTAATATTGCGCTGCTATCAGTGGGAGTGAGTAACCCAGGAGACACAAAACACTATTTTAAAATATACCCTTAATAACAGATGGTTTAATACCAGGCTGTCTCACCATGCTGCCAATGAGATGGCCCCAAGCCAAATCAACTGGCATGTCTACCATTTTTCCTGTGAGTGGATGTGTACATTGTTATTACATACTAATTGCATTAACAGCCAAGGGACTATATAACCAAGAAAACATAAAAGTCTCCTGGGGCACAGAGAGTGAGTGTCTTTATAAGGATTTTAGATTTCACAATTAGAAACCTCCTTGCCTGTGACGTTAGTTGCTGCAGATGATTGGGAGTGTTATCTGTAGAATCTATGCATTCCAGTCTCCCCACGAGCTCATCTAGGGGTAAAAATACTGATTATGGCATGGGATACCTTGGCATTCTCAGAGTTCCCGGTGGATTTCATCTTGAAGATTAAATTCATTTAGTGTCCAAATTTTCCTCCAATGAAAAACAGGATGCTATATTTTTACATTAACTCTTTCAAGTCATGGTGTTATGTTCTGGTGTGAAGGGTGCCTCCATTTAACAACATTTTTAGAACTATGAGATGGTAGTAATTTTCCTGAGTTTTGAAATTAAAAAAAAAGGCTAAAAAATCCTGGTCAGGAGGAGGGATAGTTCTTCTGATAACTTCGATAGTTCATAAATTGTGAATTCCTCAAAGAAGTGTGGTATGCATCCTGCAATTTATAGTTACCTACAAACTTCTAATGGTTTACGGACAGAACCTGTTTTTGTAGGGCATCTGGTTATCTCAGGGAACATACTTTAAGGAAAAAAAACTGGCCAGTAGGTGGGCTGCCGAGAACTGCTCAGGAGTGGGTTGCACACCTGTCTACTCGTTTATACTTCTTGGCATCTTGGGCAGCAAGCTGGACTTGGATGCAGCATACCTTGAAGATGGTTTCTGGACCTCCATTTTCCTGATATACCGCATAAATTTGATCATTTTCTATACTTAATGTAATGAGGAAAAGAAAGAAAACTGTTAATAACAATTCCTGCCCATGAAACTGACTAAATAAATTAAAATGCTACAAATTTGTTCTCCTTAGGTATATAATTTTTAATTTTTATTCTCTTTCTTGAGATCATTGGAGTTTTCAAATCCTGTCTTTGTCATTTAATTTCAGATGGAATATATATAATTTCTCACTGTTGTTGTTGTTTTAGCCTTAAAGATCTTTTGAAAAGCTAATGGCAGTTTTTGTTCTTGAGATTTTTTTTTTGTAGCTAGCATTTGGTTATTGCTTCTATTATCCTTTTTCAAGTTGGTGTTTAGCTGGGATTCTTCTGCTATCAATATTGATTTAGTCCAAGAACAATGAACATAAATAAAATATGGATTTTAAGAAGTTTTTTATCAACTGAAATTTCCTTACTTGGACACTGTACCAAAATCTGTACTAAGTTCTGTTATCTTTGTGGTCTTTAGTGAGTTTTCTCTCCCTACCATTTGATATTAATTAACTTTTAAAAACATTTTACAATATTAATTCCCATAACATTCATTCAGCAAATATTTATCAAACACCTTCTGAAGTCATGTGTTATGTACTCTGAAGGAAACGCATGTATATGAAAGACAGATGAACTTGAACTGTGTCTTTGTATGACTGATAACAACATCCCTGTAAGAAGAAATCTCATAATGTAAATGGTATGCAGCCTGTGACATGCGGTTTACTGCTGGATTATTTGGTTACTCGCTTCTTCTGTTGAGCCACTTTTAAATCAGCGCTTCCTATCTCAAAGGTACAACACACTGCTATGCAATGGATAGCTAACAGACTTGGTAAGATAATTCGAATAACAATGTAAGAGCCATGTAAAAGGATGCCAAGTGGATGCCAAGGAGCTTCATGTACTGACAGAGGAAAGAAATCACTAGAATTTCCTCTCAGAGTAATTCTAAAATAACAGTACTGGGTGGTACTACCTTATATTTTGTAAATGTAATTTTCAATACCACTGTGTCACAGCAGGGGGAGGGTTCTTTGGTAGAGTGTTTGATTAGCAAGCATGATACTCTGGATCCCATTCCCAGCATAGCAAACCAAAAAATAACTGTTCTCTCTTGGGTTGTCAGGTATTCATAGCAAAGAGGTATTTCTAGAGCACGAAGTAGATCACGAGGTTTGGATAGTGGCTCAGCAACACTGGTAATCCTTAAGGTAGGAGTTTCAGCTATAGATCTCATGAAATAGACAAGAGCCACTGCCGTGGCATCTAACACAATAGAATTCATACCTTAAATGACAAATGTTTAGATAATGCTGAAACATTTTAAAAGAAAAATGAAAGTAAACTACTGTGCTCTGGGGAATAGAGCATTTTCAGATATGCCTGGGACTTAATGGCCTCAGCTGCATTGAGGATGCCTTGGCGTGTGGATGACAGAGTATGCTCACACTCTCTTGTGGGCTGCTTTTCACTTGTTTCAACTGGAGACAGAAGTGAAATTAACCAAAGCCACTCAATTTGACAGTTTTAGTTTTAACACGTGACAGAGTTGGAATTTTTGTCAAAGAGCCTAAGCCCAGAAATGTTGTATTATTTATAGGTATTGTTCTACAACAGAGGCCTTGATTATTTAAGCTAAAATTATTCTCCCCTCCCCCTAGTATCTAATTGTACAGTTATTTATATCCACACTGACACACTCATCATGTACTGCCTTAGGGAACAAAACAATATATAAACTACCAGAAAACAGATAACAAGTTTACTCCAACTGATAGCCTTGGCTTAAACTTATGAAATAAAACAATGGTAGTGTTTCCCAAGTTTCTCCTGAAGCCGCGGATGATGGGTTGTGCCATGTGATTTCTTTAAAAACTTTTTGGGGATTTGATTTCCTTAGTTATTGGTGGGTATACAGATGTGTACTTTATTAGGCATTTGTACATATTAAAATAGTCATGCCTGAGAACACATATGATGCTGGATATGAAGTCAGTCAATGTATATTGGTTGGCTCTGGATGGGTGCAAGTGGATTAGGCATTGTTCTAAAATTAACTAATTCTAGTATTGAAGAAGTAGAAGCAGACACGCTGATGGTCCACTTAACTCATTTGAAAATTGTGCTTCAATGAAACATGAGGTACCTTCTAGTGTCTGCACCAAGTTATTTTGATTCTTTATTCTTGTTGTTGCTACTTATTTATCTCCTGGGTATTGTCAGGGTTCTCAAGTTGACCAGAATATATATATAGAACATATTTTATAAGCAAGGAAAAATGCTTGCTTCATCTTTATTAATTTAACACTTTGAAAACTTTATAACAATTACAGCAATTACAGGATGTACTAGGTTAAAAAATTCATTGGGAAAAAAACAACAGTTTTTTCTTAAAAACAAAAATAGAATGTCCTTCTAACTTTAGGAATGATTTTTTTAGGAGTATTTAGGGTTGTCTTTTCTCATGGTGTCATGCCTCCAAGGTTGCTTTTAGTTCTCATACAAGACACACATCCTAGCAGAATGAAACATTTAATCTGAGGTGACTCCCAAGACAGAGGAATATGTCCTGTGGGCTGATACGCACTAGCAAAACTTCACTGCTTATTAAGGGAGGTGGGAATCATATGGTACTCGAGTGATGAAGTAGTACAGCTTCATCAAATGTAAAGCAAGTGCCCCTATATTAGAAATATTTTCACTGAATCTCAGATACTATCTCTTACAATTGCATACCCTTTCGAAAGAAAAACAATTGAATCTGTGGTATAATGTTTTCTAGACTGCAGTACATAAACCTACATTTATTGAAAGCACTCTCTTAGGTATATTTAGAGAGAATATTTAAGATTGTATCTGCTTCATCTGCATACATAAAATGAAAATTATAGGTGAAATAAATCTCTTCAGTAGTTTCAGATTTTAAGTACAAAGGGAATACTCAATGTCCATTTAATGATATTTACTACCTTACAAACTAAGACCTAAGAGGAGTCTGCATTTATGTAGATAACGTTTCATTGCAAGAGATAACCATGAATAGAATATCACGAAATCAATAGTAAAGCTGCTATGAAAGAAATAAAAGCTCTAATCTGAGTCATGTGTATCATAATCACAGTAGGAAGGTTTAGCTAATCAGCCTGGAAGTTCGGAAACTCATATATAAGAAAGGGATGCGTAAATAGAGAATAAAAAAGAAAGAACAATGTCGAGGTGTTTAGAGGAAGAGAAAATGACCAGATTCTACTAGAGAATTTTCAATAATGGCTGACATTTGTCGTTGAAAAAAGTCCACATTGGCAGCAACATGGAAAACAGAAATAAGGGTTTCTCAGAATGATTTGATTATATGGGACCAAAGAAAGCTGCCAGACATAGAAGACATCTACTTATTTTTGTGCCATGCTGATAGAAGTGAAAAGAAACAGATAAATTTTCATGATATTTTATGATCGAAATCAACAGAGGTGAATAAAAAATGGAACACGAAAGTGGTGGCTGACAAGGCTATGTCAAAGAAAGCTTTCAGTACAAATTTAGTTCACATAACTATACAAATAGTGTAGTATCATTGAAGTTGGGAGTAAGGCAACAAAACCTGGCCTTCAGGAGGCAGCTTAATTATTTGTATTCTGGTGAAGCAGAAAAGGCATAAGTTTTGAGGTTGAACACCATGGTACGGTTCCATTCACAAGCTGTGTAATAGCTCAAATAATATGGTTAAAAACTGTGCCATAAACACCTGCATTAAGTGATGCTGGTTCAAAGGGATGTGTGGTAATCACTTCTCTGTAAGTCTTATGCAGATGTTAATATTATAATCTCACAAATTCATTCCTGTTGCAAGTTGAAAGGAGATTAGTAACTTTATGGAGGTAGAACAGGAATGGTGTTGTGTGGTGAGGTAGCAGAGAACTTAACACTGTACCTTTTCCTAAGTAAAGACTTCTCCAGGGAATCTGTTACCTTTAATTCTTTGGTGAATTTCTTCCTTTTCACTGCAACTTCTCCTCTTCTTGGTTTAAGGTATCCCGGATAAGAACAAGCTAGACTCTCATCATGTGAGGTCCTTTATCACTCGTAAGAGCACTGACTCTCTTTAGGAACGTGTAATGCAAGTGTTTACACAGACTCATGGGCACATGCTTAACCTCATGTTCTCTGCAGGGTTTGCCATTCTGTTTGTCTAGCATTCTTTCCTCAAAAGAATTTATATATGACATGTGTACTCCCTGTGTTTGTTCTCAGGAAATTCATTTCCAGGTTCTAAATATTCTCTTATTAAAGGGAGTCTTCAGGTGGCAAAAGCTACAGCCAGACAGATAGAAAACCTAGAGAATGGGCATGTGATGGGGAGGAAAGGGTTAAGCTCTATAGATTCCAAATATTAGCTTCTCTCTCTCTCTCTCTCTCTCTCTCTCTCTCTCTCTCTCTCTCTCTCTCTCTCTCCAGGTGTTCTGGCATTGTAGGACGCAAGTCACTACCAATATTCTCCCACTGTCTTGCTCTGTTTATTTCCCTTTGTTCTTGGCACATGTTATTTAAGTCCCTTTTTATTGTTAGACCTCAGTGAATGCTTCCAATTTGGGGTATACTTATGTATAAATGCGGTACAAGCCACATTTATGATTCACTGGATTATTAAAATGTCTGAATTTCTCATCAAGATCCTATTCAGTTATTTTTTATGTACAACAAATGATTATTTTCATATAGAAATATGTGGTGCAGCATAGGAGATTTTTCCACTCTGTCGTTTTATTTGTAAAGTGTTTGAGTGGAATATTGTGAGCTCTCTATGAACTCCCAGGTAACTGGATGGTCCATGGTTCTTAATTCTGGTATTTGATACGTGACTGTAGACATTCTAGCTGGGATTTGGGTGGAGGCGGGTGAGTAAGAAAGCAGACTGGAAGTTGTTATCTGTAATAGAAATCTCAGACATGTTTGGAAAGTGTGTCTTCCTCTTCCTAATCCATTCCTTCTTCAGCCCTCAGTAATTTCTCCTCTATAGGACCCATTTTGGTACAAATGCATTTCAAGGTATAAGGGCATTGTAAAGCATTCATTTCAAATCTGAATAGTATCTCACAGAGAGACTGCCACTTTTACATTTTAGTGACGCACTTGGCTTTGCTGACATTAAAGCAGAAATACCCAATCCACAGAAACTTCCAGTCAGCATGTGCAATGGTAATTCACAATGCAAAAAACACCCACCACCAACAAAAAAACAAAACAAAACAAAAAACAAGTAGGAAGTCAGACCTTGACAGTGTTAAATCAGAGGACAAGTTAATTTTGTCCAAGAATTCAGGTACCTGCCCATAAATCATTGGCTAGTAGACTGAAGATAATGAAGGAAGCCCCAGAATGATCCAGGGTGAAGGTCACATCAAACACTGCAATCAATGAAAAATGGTGAGAACTTCTATTTCCAGACCCCAGAGTCAAGCTCCTGCCGAGATAAAGGTGTGAGCTTTGCACAGCATCAAACCTTCTTGTCTGTTTATTCTGCTTAGAAAGAGTAAAGTAGGGAGGAAGAAGGCCTCTGCCAACAGACTATAGGTCATAAATTAGCTAATAAAATATGTCCCCAGTTATCTCTTAAATAGTCTATTTTATATAAACTTGTCTATTTGATTTACTTTTTTCTCCACTCACTCAAGGTTGCGTTTTGGTAGCCTTAGTCAGTATACGAGTTTTAAGTTGCAAAATCATAGATGACCTACCTTGTGTTTTGAGGAAAATATTAGTATATATGTACTACTGTGTGTGTGGTATATGTAGCTTGTTGCTATTGATCAGAAATCTAAAAGTCAACTTCAGATGTCTATATGAAATATTAGTTAGTTTGATGAAATAGGCATATTATTGTAAAATATATTTAGTTTTATTAAAAATAAATTTTAGTAATGCCTCCAAGATTTTGTAGTTCTAATTTATTATTTCCACTGGGGCTAGAATAGCCAATTCTTATTTTATCTAGTAGAGGCACAGTCAATGCTAATACAACACTACACATATTTCTATACATTTCTGTGTACATTAAACATACATTTACATATGTTTGTGTTATATGTGATTATATAAATATATCTACATACACAACCATATATATACAAATATATATGCCCATTTAAAGATGTCTTTGAGAGTAAAATTTCAGCCACTGTTTATTATTCTCAATGTCAGATAAATGATATAACAAGAAAAGAAAATGACATTTTTATGACTGTATATAATGGCTTAGATAATAGCTGGATAGTCAAAGAGGCAGGTGGGGCAGAGGCATAAACAGGAAATTAAGAAGGGAGGTGCTAAAGCAACAAAATCTGCTCTCCCCTGCCCACCTGCTCCCACACGGAGACAAAATCCCAAACAACGAGGTACATGATGAAAGGATCAAGTAAACTGGCAAGGCATGCATTGCTAGAAAACAGAAACTACAGGAGGCAGAAAATGAAAGAATAAAAAGAAAGGATATGAAAGATACTTCGGGGGAAATGCTTTTAAATTTTAAGAAATGGGCAAAAGAGGTAAATGAAGGAAGAAATGAGAAGGTAAAATTAAAAATAACCAAAAACATCATCCAAGGGAAGTTGAGAAATTAGAAGATAGAACTATTGAGGAGCAGAGGGCACTGTTAGTTCTCATTTAAAAGTGCCTGGCCAATTGTAGATCCCTGAGAATAATTTAATAACCCTGAGATAATATATCCATGGGATATATCCAGTGAAACTGACCTTAAAGATGATAGAATTTGTCTTACCGCCTTGTAAGTATAAAGGCAGTATGCTTTTTTAAAAAACTTCCCTTCCTCAAAAAGGCATGAATGGCAGGAATCCAGGACTTCTTAGATGTGAGGTGGCACAGAGGAGACTGGCCTTTCCAGAGTTAGTAAATGGTTATTCTAGGTCAGTGAACAATAGGCTGGAGGCCTTAAGAGCTAATCCTCCACATGCCTCCCCTAGTCCTCAGAGTCATTCATTAAACCAGCAGCAGCACCTGGCTTAATGTTTATAAAATACTTTCCACTTCTGCAGGGGAGAGGGCAGTAAAGGCTGGGATCTGCGAATTCATTTCTATTGTTAAGTATTACCAAAGTCCCAGAGCTTCACTTGGTAACTGCCAGGCAGCTTGTGCATGAAATCTCAAATCCAACTCACTGTGATTTTGCTCGCAATAACTTATGCTTATAACTCAGTGCCCTGAGTAACAGTTTCTTTCAGGACAAGTGTGCATATTATAGTATATCACACATCTCAAGGCCTGTTTCAGAAAACTGTTTTGACACAACGTGTTAACAGTGAATTATTGATTTTTTACCTGCAGCAAGGAGTAATGCTCAAAGTGGCTGGGGAAAGCTTCCCAGTTGTTGGCTAGTCGTGCAGCTCTATTTAAGGCTCTAGTGGGTAATTCAGATGATGGCAAACTTCACTTTGACACAGTGCCATAGTGCTTCCATTAGAGCCCTGGGTAGAGCACAAACATCTGCTTGCTTTTATTGTCCATGTGTTACTTAAGATAGTCTGTTCCTTTATGACGTAAATCGCTGGAATCTGCTGACTATTTATAATGCCTCTTTTAGTGTTTCCTTGAAATGATCACTCTTTACAGTTGTTTAGAAGATAATTGGCCTTTTCGGTACACAAAAATTAGAAAGATCATATTTTCTACTCCTCTGACCTTTTCCAGAGATGGCATTATGACTAAAGCATACTGGCGTGTTGTAAAATTCTTTGTCTTGGGGATTGTGTGATTCATGGGTTCACATTATCACATCAAGTCAAAAGAAACTACATTTCCAACTATTTGATCAAAGGTAACTAGCCTGTTGGTTTTTTGTTTTGTTTTTGTTTTTTCCTCTCTGCCCAGAGCTTTGTGGGTTTACTTATTTCAGTTTTCCTTGAAAGGGTTTGCTATTGCCTTCCCCCATATTTATCTTGTCCTAACAGGACGCTGAGCAATTTGTTTGCCCTCTAGTATATTCATGTGTCCACTCCAAATAAGTTTCAAGACAGCCAGGGACAGCATTTTCATTCCAATGGATTGGCTGTATTCCAGGGCTTCTTCGATTGACAGTTTTGTCTTACTTTTATTATAGATGAAGGCCTGAGGCCAAGGAACTTCTCAAGAACATGAGGGCCATGATACGAAGAATCTAGCATATGAAAAACAAACACCACCACTTATGATCCCAAATTCGAGCAAAGATTGGCTTGAGGTGTAATGAATACTAAAATGATTTTCCTCAGCCCAGTGATTAGAGAATCTTGGGAGGACATAGCCATGCACATTGCGTCTTGTAACTTGTAAAATTTTCCAAAATAATCCATCTGGAAGAGCACTTTTATATTATGCCAGTAAATAGGGCTCTTACTTGGGTCCTGGAATGTCATGGAGCCAGAAAGTTTCCGGGAAATTCCTAAGGGAAGGATATTGGAAGATGATATCTGAGGATCGTGAGAGTTCTTGAGACTTGCCAGGGAACGGAGACAAGGACTAATTGGGAGCTTTTGAGAGTGCAGAAAGAATCCATGTGGATATGTGAGGTTGGAGTGATTTCTTTCCAATTGAGATCTATGTGTTTCTTGCTCTCTCTGAGTTCTGAATATTGAATTTATGAAAATGCAAAAGAGAAAAAGATTGTGTCCCAAAGGGAAACATTTAGAGAGTTGGGGGAAAAGAACATCCACTGCCTCATTACTGAGAAAGGAAAGAATGCAATGGAGAAATCTGGTCACTAATTGCAAATAAAATTAACAATTCCTGCATGCTGTTAAAAACGAAAATATCATGTTCCATAAGTTACAAATAAAGGGCCATGAATAAAGAAGATTCTCAGAGTAAATTTCAGCTCAAATTCATTTCATCTGGGACAACAATGGCTCAGTGAGTGAAGGTGCTTACCACCAAGCCTGATGATCTGAGTTGTATCCTTGAACCCACATTGTGGGAAAGAGCTGACTCTCCCAATTTGCCCTCTGATTTCTCCATGCTCGCCAAGGCACAATATGGTGCCCATACACATATGCATGTGCAAATGTGTGCATGTGCATATATGTGCATACACACATGCACACACACACACACACAGACTTTCTCATTTCAGTCAAAGAAAGTGTAGAAAGTAAGAACTCACCTTGGCTTCTTAGTCTGTAGTTTGCCACAGCCACCATCACTAGCTGTTTAATGCCCTCTAAGGTTGAACAAAATACACAGAAACTATGTCAAAATCTAGCGCTACACAAACCTAACTTAGAATCTCCACTGCGACACTTGCTAGCTGGACGACCTTCTCTCAAAGTCCTTGGTTGATTTTGTCATCAGCCTTTCCAGGGCACATGGTAAGACAAGCCGGCACAGTATTCTAAGCAGAGTAAATACCTGGGAAATCCTGGCTAGCATCATCCTCTCTGAGCACATAGGGAGTGATGGTTCGGTGTTTGATAAATTGGTGCCCCAAGAAGTTGTCATTCTGGACAAAGCACGCAAAATATGCCACCTCTAGGAGAGAAAAGCCCATTGAACTTGTTAATAGGCCTTTTAATCCAAATCACTCCAAATTGTTTAGACTTCCTTCAGAGACCTGTGGACTTAGACAAGACTTAAGATGTCCATTAACATAGCCGAGGAAATGGATTGATAATACATCGAAACAATAACTTACTAAAGGGGAAGGCAGGCAGGTGTTTTATACCACCCTGTTCTTTTGATTCAGAATGAGCAGCTTTATACCTTCAAAAAATTTTCCTATACTAGACCTGACTGAAGTTTTGCATATGAAATGTCTTACAAATGAATTTAAGTTAATGCTACTAAAATATTTAGCGATTTCAGGCAACCATTCTAACATATGTTGGCTTAAAGCTAACTTTTAAGAGTTTTGCCTGGAGACAAATTCTCTTTTAAAAAAAAAAAAACACTTGAACAAATTAAACACAAAGTAAAATTTGTTTGGAAGATGATGTTTCACCCAGACTGGTTTTTTATTTCCTCTTGGACTAGAAACATGTTAGTCATTTAAAAAAATATACATGTCCTTAAGACATATTTCAATAGGGCAAAACCCCTAATCAACAACAAAACCCTATTTCTATAAATACACAAGGATCGCAGCAATGCATAATGGCATAAATTACTGTCTGTGGCCATTTCTTCTTCCTGACACTTTGGAGGAAGTGTTCTTTTGATAGAAACGAAAACATGTTGCCCTCATCTGAAAACTTAGTAACAACAGCAGCTTTGCAATGCATTACATTGCTAAAGTCTACTTATCATAAACATAAAACCCAATTTTGACTTTTTCATTTTCTTAAAATCTAAAACATAATTTTTTGTTTGTTTTACTCAAAGACAGATATTATCTATCTCTCTGAAATGTTTAAACAAAAAGACTGATGAAAAAACACCACATTTCTTATCCTTCTGATAAAAATTAAGGAACACGACCTTACCTTATATTCTTGAACAGAATGTTGTATTTTCCTACTCCCACATCTGACCCTTCAATGTATTTTTCATATGTTCCAATCTCGATCCACAGATTAACCAATAGTGCAGAAAATCCTAAAAGGTCAACATCAAAGGATTATGATAACCCTTTTTTGACAGTTTAATTTGAATCATCTAGTAAGGTCACATAATTTGCTTTCTTAGAGTACAATACATAAATAAACAAACATCTCTGTAGAAGTCAGGGCACGTCTCATCACTTGGATGGGTTTCCAGTGCTGCCTTTCTCCTACATTTCCTTCTAAGGGATCTTTTTGATAAGAGATGTCTCTGTCGAGATACCTGTGTTCATCTATGAATCTCCCTGAATATACTTCAAAGTGTCATTTTCAGGTAATGATGTCTGGTAAATAATACCCAACATGGCACTTACTAAATTAGTTTGCCCCACATTACTTGGGGATAATGACCATAGTAAATTTATTTAGATTCTGTGTGATAACACCAAAGATGCAGTTTATTTAGGTATTGATGGAGTATAGTTAATTTTTTATTATTCTTTATAATTATTTATAATTATTAGCCTTAGTATGTTCAGGAATGTCTGGTATCTATTTAAATATAGTGAGAAGAATTCAGCATGAACAAAATATAATTTTCTCCAACATGAAAGTGCACTATATATTGGATGAAGCAACTATAATACAACGTATTACACTCATTTGCTCCACAACCATTTATTACACATCTATTTATTAGGCTATGGGGATACACATTTCCTGCCCTCAAGGAAATTATGGTTTGATAAAGAAATTTAAGTAGGTGCTAAGTAGAATGCAAATGAAATTTTTTTATTTAAAACATAACAAATATAACATAAATGAAGAAAGGTATGATCTATTGACTGTCCTAAGTAATAATTCTGGTTTATGCTAACATTAATATTGACCTCAAAAAGACTGCATAATTGACAGAAAATGATGACAATGTCTTAATGTTTGGGCTTTTAAGTTTTTTGTTTTAGTTTTTATTTATTACTTGTCTTTCCTGCATCTATGTATGTCCACCTTGTATTCTAAAAGTAAATCACCATGTGAGGTCTGGAAACTGAAGCTTGCCAAGTGCCCTTATAACTACTGAGTCATCTCTCCAGTCCTGCTATTTGGGCTTTATTAGTATGACTTCATGCTCAGTGATCTATATTTCTGGTGTCTACATGAAAGGTTCTGAGGTGATTGAAGACAGCACTGTATCATAGCAAGCTTCAGAATTTCCAGGTACAAACTACTGGAGAAAAGCAGACTACTGAGCCTTGTCTGCAAAAACTACTATAGCTGGTCTTGAGATAGGGTCTAAAAGTCTGCATGTCTAACATGCTTGCAGGTGATGTGGATACTGGTGATAAGAAAACTCTGTTTTATAGCGTTGGTGTCAGATATACTCATAGAGTTACAATACATCCTATATGTGCAGGAGAATTAAATATGGTATACACCAAGATGAGGTAGTAGACGGTGTAGTGACCAAGCCAAGTGTAAGGTAGATATTAAAAGGGTTCTTCTTTAGACCGTTCAGATAACTTCTCTGGTGAGATTAAGATTAGAGAAACTGCAGTTTATTAAAACAAGCTCAACACTCTCATATGAGTACAGGCAACTTTGAACCACACAGCTGCAGAAACCCGGGGGCCTGGTGAAAGATTTTCGTTTTTAGTTCCCATGTACACCCTAGAGTGCTCCAAATGTGTTTGCATGTTCACACTTTTCTGTCGCTCATCAATTGTCTTTGCAGTGAGGCAGTTTCACAAGGCTCCATTAGGGGAGCCTGTGACAAGAACATGATTTCATAAAGGCCGCAAAGCCAAGCTACCCCTGCTTTTCCTTTCATGTCGAGAAGCTATGTATTGTTGGCAGCTCTGTTGTAAAGTAGTTTTATGGGTACAGCATGTTGAGATGAGAGAACAGGAAAGGCAGAAGTAATTTCTTGTCGACTCAGTTAAAACTGACCATTCTGTCCCTGGTTACCAACTCTGAGGGAGCAGTTAAGTTTTTTTCCTCTTGGATTTCTGAATCTAGAAAATGAGAGTGCAAAATTTCAGGGAATTTTAAAAGAATTTTCATGTTTTAGTCTGTAGTGTTTTGTGGTAATGCTTTATTAAAGCATATTAAATATATACAAGGGATTTTTAAATAATCACAGTTATGTACTTATATATGTACCTCAAATGCACACTTTGGCATTTATTTCAAAGAAATGAAATGGTCCCAAAACCCTGTACACAAACATTCATGCAAGCTTTATTTATGTGAGCCTGAACCTAGAAGCAGCCCAAATATTCTCCAACAAGTAAAGCGTTAAACAAACTTTGATACCTTTTTACTGAAGAATACTATGGAACAGTGAGAAGGAATGGATTATTCATGTCTAGCAACCTTGAGGAATATCCAGTGAATTATTCTGACTAATAAAATGCCAATGCTGGAAGGCTACATACTCCATGATTTTCTTAATTTGATTTGGTAGGGAAAAAATAAAAATAGAAAACAATTAATGGTTTCCTAGGTATAGATATTGGAAAAGTGAGGGAGATGGTTGTGTTTAAAGGGGTAACATAAGGGATCTTTGTAGGGATTGAGCTAAACACATGTATATGCGTATACACTCACATCAGTACTAGAAAACTAGGGAAATCTCAATAAAACTGACAGGTTGCATCTGTTTCAGCATTCTGGTTGAAATATTGTATTATAGTTTCACAAAAGTGCACTAAATTGTAGAGAGAAACTGGGAAAGAAGGTAAAGGTCATTTCTATATTATATCTTTTTTTTTGAATTTTGAATAAATGGGACCTCGTAAAATAGAGAAGCTTCTGTAAAGCAAAGGACATGGTCAATTAGACAAAAAGGCAGCCTACTGAGTGGGAAAAAAATCTTAACCAACCCCATGTCAGGCAGAGGATTGATCTCCAAAATATATAAAGAACACAAGAAACTAAACATCAAAATACAAAGTAACCTAATTTGAAAATGGGGTACAGAACTAAACAGAGAATTCTCAACAGAAGAATCTCAAATGGCCAAAAGATACTTAAGGAAATGTTCAACATCCTTAGTCATCAGGGAAATGCAAATCAAAACAACTCTGAGAAATCATCTTACGTCAGTCAGAATGACTAAAATCAAAAACACTAATAATAGCTTATGCTGGAGAGGATGTGGAGCAAGGGGAACACTCCTCCATTGCTGCTGGGAATGCAAACTTATACAACCACTTTGGAAATCAGTTTGGCGGTTTCTCAGAAAATTGGGAAACAACCTAACTCAGAACAAAGAAATACTAGTCTTGAAATATACCCAAAAGATTCTCAGTCATACTACAAGGACAGTTGTTCAACTATGTTCATAGCAGCACTATTTGTAATAGCCAGAACCTGGAAACAACCTAGATGCCCCTCAACCAAAGAATGGATAAATAAAATATAGCACATTTACGCATTAGAGTACTAGTCAGCAGTTAAAAAAAAAATGACATCTTGAAATTTACATGCAAATGGATGGAACTAAATAAAAAAACATCCTGAGTGAGGTAACACAGACTCAGAAAAATGAACATGGTTTATAATCACTCATAAGTGATTTCTAGCTGTAAAGCAAAGAATATTGAGCTGATAGTTCATGATTCTAGAGAAGCTAAGTAACAAGATGAACCCTAAAAAAATCATACATAGATCTACCTAGAAAGGGGAAATAGACAAGATTGCATGACAAAATTGGGAGCATGGGGGTAAGGAAAGTAGGGAGGGTGGAAGGGGAAGATGAGTGGAGAAGGAAGGGGAAGCAGAACTTGAGGGAACGGGATAGTCAAGATGGAGGAAGCACAGAGAAAGATGGAGAAAGCAAGGAAAGAGATATTTTGATTGAAGGAGCCATTATAGGGCTAGCAAGAAACTTGGCACTAGAGAAATTCCCATGAATCCACAAGGATGACCTCAGTTAAGACTCTATATTATACCTTACAATTGCATATGATCAGCAATTATAACAATAAAAGCTTCTCATTAAAAGAAAACATTCTTAGCAAAGTGGTGGTGGTGGCAGCGGCACAGGCCTTTAATCCCCAGCATTCAGGAGGTAGAGTCAGGTGGATCTCTATGAGTTTAAGGCCAGCCTGGTCTGCAGAATGAGTTCCAGACAGCCAGGACTACACAGAGAAACCTCGTCTGAAAAATCAAAACAATCAAATGAAAGGAAAGAAAGGAAGAGAGAGGGAGAGAGAGAGAGAGAGAGAGAGAGAGAGAGAGAGAGAGAGAGTTTGAGAGAGAGAAACAATCTTGTTCAGTGAGATGTTTCAGTTGTTAAAGCTTCTTGCTGCCAAACCTACACAACCTGAGCTCAATCCCCAGGAGTCACATGGTGAAAGGATAGAACTAATTCCAACCCTGTGATATACAGACACAGACACACACTTACACACAACTAAATACATTCAGGAAAATAAAGAAATGAAATATTCTTTTAAAAGTATTAAAAATTAATCTTGAGCAAGCCTAGTAACCAAAAGTTTGTGTTAATGTGATTTCAAGTTGCACACAGTAGTGTTTATTAAGTAGTTTCAATGCCTCTTCTACTTATGTGAGTTTTCTCAAATTAAATCATACCATACATAGGGCAAAATAAAATGCAATGTGATTCCCTACAGCAAAGATTAGCAAGCTATGACTCACGGTTAAATCTAGTCCTCTGTCTGTTTTCATGACTCTCAACCAAAAATGGTTCTTTTATTTCCAAGTATGAAAAGCTTCAAAAGAAGAAGTACTATTTTATGACAGGTGAAAGTAATATGAATTTCCAACTTTAGTGTTCATAAAGAGAGTGTTATGAGAACACAGCCATACCCACTGACATTATATTATTGTCTCTGGCATTTTTCATGGCCCATCAGGAGAGAAAGCTAGTTGCAATGGGATTGCTAGGCCCATGAAGCCAAAACTAGGAACTATCTAAGATTTTTACAGAAAAGTTTACCTACCTTTGCACTTGGTGCATTAACTCTGGGTTTTCTAGGCTGATAACTCTGATAAGTGATCATCTTAGCATCAAAGCATTCCATGACGGAAATAATATTTATAGCATAAACCCACAGGAAAATGTCACTGCCTGAATCAATTCTGGGAGTCTTAGATTATTCATATATTCTGTCCTTCTGGAGGAATCATAAAACCCATAAACTCAGTTCATACTTAAAGAGAACAAAAGAATGTGTGTTTCTTAGGACAAGCACAAAAAAGAAAGAGACCTCATGGCAAGACATAATCAGATCAAGTTCAAGTCATCACTCTTGCATTTACCAGCTATGTAATCTGGGCAAGTCATTCACCTTTCTGGGCTTTATAACAATCAAGATGAATATGTCTACTCCCATGGATTTTCTGAGTACATAACTAACCTGTACTTCAAGAACCTGGAATGTTGGAGTAGGCAAATTCCTACTTATGCTCCCTCCAAGCTGTTTCAAGACAGGAATCATTCATCTGGTTTTGTGTCTTATTTTTCTGTGCTACCCATATCTCATTCTGACTTAGAAATCTGCAAGGAAGAGAGTTTGACCCCTTTTATAAACATCTACCTCCGTCTTTGCAGTTTCTCTGTAAGCATCTGTGGAGGGACAAAAAAAAAAAAAAAAAAAAAAAAACACCAGCCCACCTCCCTGCTGCCAGGATTTCTCTTCAGATTTCTCTCTTAGGAGACCTAAGTGGAGGCTCTGATACAATGGAATATAATCAAATCTATTTTTTAGTTATGGGATGAAATGTGTCTGCAGTGCTGGTGGAACCTGCAGGTAGATGTGATCCCAGTAGTTTCAAATCTAGTCTCCAGTAACAGGCCAGTTGCTGTCTGAAAGCCCTTTAGGTTATAAAGAAAAACTTCTTACTAAAATCCTAAAGTCAGAGAGGAAACATGAGAAGAAACTTACTTGCCTATTGATCATTGCTGAACATTCAAAGTGCACAGTTCATGATTATCTCTACACATTGATTCAGTGGGGACTTGGATGTGATTACCATGACACTTCTTTCAGCGCATGCCAAACTGACAGCCACGAGGACTAAATTCAGTGTTGTACTATTCTCGGAAAGGACACAAAATCCAGACTTAGGAGTCATGGCCAATCTGGTCAGATAGAGCAAGACTGAAGTGAGCAGTGCATCCCTGAATGTGACTTGGATCCTTCTTAGTGATGCCCAGAAAGAAGACTTAAGGAGTTGATATTAAGCTAGTTCCTGATCTAGAAAGATTTTTAGCATTACTGAAAGAGAAAGGGAAACAGACAGAAAAAGAAAAAAACAAGTTGAATGATTTTTTTGTTGTTGTTGTTCATCAGGTCAAATGTTTTTTTTTTAATTAGTAAATTTGTTTGAGTAAGTTCTGTGATTTAAATCACTTAGTTTCCTTGTCAATCTTTTTCGAAGTACATATAAAGTATAATACCATAACACTCAGTAGAATGTAAGCATATGCATGCAATGAGCCAATATGGACTTCCCCCTTTGTGTAATTCATACTTATCTGAGGGAAAAGATGGTACACTTACATCACCCAACTCAAACTGCCCCCAGTAATGTTTTAGTGATAGCTTCTGGCATGGTTGAATCCACTGTGGATGCCCTATTTTACATGACCCATCCTTTCTTCACTTAGGCAAATTAAAGTGCCTTACTCTTAGCAAAGCTTCCAGTACATTGAATTTTCTAGATGTCTCATGTAAGGCTATTTTTGAAGCATAAAGTTTCTAGAACCATCTCTAAAGATGCCCCACATTAATGCTGAGATGATGGTGATGGACCGGAGAATACAGAGATATCACTCTAATATTTGTGTTAGTTTGTACAGCACAGCTTATCTTAATAGACAAATCATCTAGGTAGGTGTGGCATTATCTTGTGAGCCTTAAAAGCAGAGAACATTTTTTGCCTGGGACAGAAGTCAGAGAAACTGGAAGTATGAAAAATAATCTTGAGTATTACCACATTTGGCTTTAAGGATGAACAGAGTCATACCAAAGATAGAAAAGCAGCATGTAATTGGTGAGCCATCATTCTATGACAGAAGCATGTAAATGGAGACCTCAGTCCAACAAACTCTAAGATCCAGGGTCAACCAATGACTAGAATCACCATGGAAGCAGACCCTTTTGCAGGGACTGTAGATGAGATTCCAGGCTTACCAGTGTTTTCATCTCAGCGATGTGAATCCCTGAGTGTAGAGAAAGTTGACTAGTTGAGTCTATCCCATCTTCAAGCCTGCATCCCCATGAACTAATAAAACATATCTTCATTTACTAACGTTTTGCGATTTTTTTATAAAGCAAGAGAAAACCAGTAAACTGTTCATTGCTATCTTTCCTTTGATGTTCCTGGACTGATTTTTTTAAATGAGTGTTCTAAGTAAATATCTTTTTCATTTCTAAGTAGAAAAGAATTCCATCCTTCTTTCACCACTTAGATTTGAGGAAATATTTCACTTCCTATGTCAGCTCACTGTCAGGCAACTTGATGGGAATATTTTTTAAATGAACTATGTTAACATTTGTAATTTCCTAAAGAAGCAGTTGTTGATATGCTTCTTATTTGTTTCATGCAATAAGATTTGATTGGTAATGTGAGGAACTTCAGTGTCATGACAGCTATACTTTGGGCAACTGGAGCTCTAGATCTTTAGATTCATATATTATTCCAGTTGAGAAGAATATAATGTATTCATACATCTGAAATATAGTAACATTAGACACATCTGATTACTATTCCAACAGGTAAAGAATTTAGAAGTCATGATTTCTGTTATCTCAACAAGATTAAAAAAAAAAAAGACCAATCAGAAAACCAACATCTTGTCTTAAATCCATGAGAGAATTGGGGTCACAGGTCTGACGCTAACCTCTAAAACCTGAGAGGCAGGAATATCTAAAGAATATAGATTATTTTCCCAGAAGCAAAAGCTGTTAGACTCAGTTGCTAGTGGGAACTTTAAATGATAACTTCAATGAATTTCTATTGGCTGGTTGTAAGATACCTTGAAAGATTCAAAACTGCAGGGTGCATAGTATAACTAGGTATAATCCTTTCCCAGGTTATCCCTTAAAATTTTCTACCAGTCTTATGGAGAAGATCAGAAAAAAAAAATAAACATGGAACTTGGCTAGATCAAGGGGGAAAGTAACCATTGTGAAATACAAACTGGTTCTTACAAATAAGCCCAGAGTATCCATCAAAACAAGCCTCAGCCACAAGGGGGAATAAAAGAATGCCTTATCTGACTTAGTGAAAGGAATATCACCTATTTCTATCTGGCTTTGAGATTTTCTGTCTCACCTAGAGGTGACAATATAAACTGAGAAGCACTCACGGTGGTCCACACTTCAGGGTCACAGGCAAAATTGTAATCAGAGAATTACAGAACGCTTCCCCTTCACCTAACTGTATCTCCACATCATGAAGGTGGATTACAAAAAGTAAAATAACTTCAATGTTCAAACCCTAAGAAAGAGTTTCTAGGGAAACATAGAGACCGTGATAATGAACAGCAAGGATACTTCAAAAAATTGGAAGTTCTAACACTTCTACTTGTAGTAAACAGTAAAGGTGTCCCAACTCTTAGCCAGATCATCATATAGCTTCACGATAAAAGCCTATCTACTTAAGTTCCTAGAACACAACTCATAACACCCAGCTTTTAGCAAGAAAATTCAAGGCATTCCAAAAGACAAGAGAAATCTCTGAACCTCAAAGACAAATAAGGCATTAGAAACAGACTCCGATATGATGAGGACATAAAACAGCTTAATTGGTACACAAAGGTTCTATTGAGGAAAGTGAACAAGAAACTGTCCCAGAATTTAGAGATGTAAAATACTTCACATTTGTTATCTTACAGGTTTTATGAATCATGAGTCATGGCACATCTTCACTGTGCCTACACCTAAGGGTCTAGACATGTTCTGTGCAACCTGGGATCTCATCTGGAGGCCCAGCTGGTAAAGAATGTCTTCCTGAGCTGACTCATGGGGTAGTTGGATGGGGTCAGTCCATTAAGAGCTTTTGGGTAGAGAACTCTGTTTGATCACTGGATGTTGGGGGGGGCACCCTCCACTCCTTGCTCTCCTTGCTATATGGAACTTTTCTAACATGCCGTTTTACTTCATCTAAGCCAGCTAGGCAGAGAGTCTGCTAAGCAAGATAGTTGTCATAATTTCCTTTTGACAAAACATGGAAATGACTTCTCAGTGTAGCCATATTTTGTTAGCTAAAAAGCAGTTAAAGAAGGCGAATTATAATATTGTAAATATCAGGGTGGAAAGGACCATTTAGGGTCAGCTTAAAGATGCTTAGTATTTTGATTATGGTCATTTAAGCATAGTGTCACACAGCTTTAATCCCAGAGGCAGAGGCATGAAGTTCTCTGTGAGTTTGAGGACAGCTTGGTCTACAAAGTGAGTTCCAGGACACCCAAAACTGTTACACAGAGAAACCCTGTCTCTGAAATAGGAAGAAATAAAGGAAAGAAGGAAGGAAGGAAGGAAAAAGGAAAGGAAAGGAAAGGAAAGGAAAGGAAAGGAAAGGAAAGGAAAGGAAAGGAAAGGAAAGGAAAGGAAAGGAAAGGAAAGAGGGAGGGAGGGAGATAGGCAATATAATTAGCTAAGTGCTGTGCCCAGTTAATCAAATAGGCTGAGAAAGCAAAATTCTCATCTCTTTCTTTCCTTTATCCATCACCTCATCTCTTTACAAATGAAAAAGAAGATCCTGATAAACTTGGAGACGTTAAAAATGCCCAACAGCCTATAACTTGCTAGAGACCCCAATACCAAAGTCTTTCTTCATCTTTTTGAGTCTAATGCCCAAAGAAATTAAATTAACAGTAGAAACAAAGTTAAGTGAGAATAAGTGGTAAGTTGCTTTTGTTAAGTTGGATACTTAAATCAATGACATTTCAAGAATTCAGATGAAAAATTTCAGGAGACATAAAGCAAAAGAGGAGAGGGGGGCAGCATGAAGCATGCCAGGAAAGGCTGCCAGACCCTGAGGCAATCCAAACTAATGAGTAGCATGCTTGCTCTTGAGTGGCCTGTTCTCTGGACAAAGCAGACTAGACTGGAGATGCTTGAATGCAAGAAGACAAGTATTATAGCAAAAAAATATGAACTTGGTGGAAAATCAAGCAAAGAAAGGAATTATGCAGAGATATCATGGGGATAAAGAGCCTCAGAACAATTGCTCTCGAGGACTACCAAGAACTTCCCATGCCACAGCCACAGTTCACAAGTCCTGATCAGGAAAGCCCAACTGCCAGTGCAACCTCCTGCCTTGTCCACTCACTCTAAGCATTAGATAACAATACATTCCTGTTTGTGAATGGCAGTGAGAAGCTGCGGCTCACTACTGTACTTGAAGGCACATTAAAAGCCTTGCCCACTATGTGATGCCTACTCTCTGCTTGTTTAAAGTGCGGATAGAATAAAGAACAGGTGATGAAAAGTCTACAGAGGAAATTAGGATTGCCTAAGTTGCACTGGGGAGATTTTAAAGGAGGGATATGGTATTTTGCATAAGTCCTTGACTTATGAGGAACACATAGGGATGACAATTGTTAATAACTACTGCTGGTAACTCATGATTCTCTTACTGCCTTGGTTTCTATTAAACTGAAGTGTGATTTCAAATCAGGGCACAGAGAATCCTATCCAACTATTGCTGGATAGGATATTTATGATCCTAGTTCCTGTGTCATCTCAAATTAGTGGTTCTCAATCTGTGGGTCAAGACCCCTTTGGGCAAACCTCTAACTCCAAAAATATTTACATTATAATTCACAACAGTAGAAAAATTACAATTATGAAGCAGCAATGAAAATAATTTTATGGTTGGGGGTCAGCACAACATGAGGAACTGTATTAAAGGGTTGCAGCAATAGGATGGTTGAGAACCACTATCTCAAAATAATCCATCTAGCAACTCACAAGCTAAGGAATATGGTCTGCTCTTTCAGGTGCAAAGGAACATTACTTAGGCCATGTAGGTCATTTCAAGACTGTATTGGATCCGATGGAGATATATCTCACTGGTAGAGGGCTTGTCTAACATGCTCAAAGTCCAGAGTTCCATCCTAAGTATTGGAAACATAAAGAGGCGGGGAGAAGTTTCAAGGCCTGCTTCAATTCATTGCTGGCCACATAAATCCAGGAAATTACTTAAACTCTGAGTGAAATTGGAATTGTTTCACCTCCTTCCATTTTAAGATGAATGGAGGGCTGAATGAAGTCATGTATACAGTAGTACTCCCTCGTCACAGAGCATCTGTTTAGTAGTGTTAGTCAGTTGACATATTTCCCAGTGAGCACTGAAGTTGTGCTGGAGATCACAGGTGGACTGCAAAACGTTCTGCCAGCCATTTGCAATAGCACAACTAGGCAAGCCAAAGAGAAGTTCTCAACTGGACAGGCTTAATTCATTCAGCCCCACTCTGAATATAAATCTTACTGTCTGTCTTCACAGTTCTTAAATACACTTTTGAAGTTATTTGAATCTGACCATAGAAGACAAAACAGGGTCAATACCTGGCTCTGAATTACATTCATTATGTAGTAGTTCAGAATGATTAATTTATTTTAAATTGTCTTTAATTTAACAATAAAATTTTTGCAAAGAAGAAATACTGATAGGTTCATTTTTATCTAATAAGGAGAGAATGCAATAATACACCTTAGTCAAATGGATTTTAAGCCGTTGGTTTTCCTGGCTTAATAACTATAAGATGCTCATCTATTGTCAAGAGTTATTTTAGAAAATCCAAGTTAATTTGGAAGCATTTAGTCACTATCTCCTGAACTGAATCTGTCATGTCAACATGCCTCTAACTACCTACTGAAGAACAGCTTCAAAGGCCCCTTGCGGCATTTGACTAAATTCTGGGACTTTCTACCTACCTCACCTTCATATTTGTGGTAAACAATGTCATTTTAAGAGAAGAATAATAAGCACACACCTACCATTGTGAATTAGCCACATTTTCACCAGCAAATCACCCTGAACACGGTCTCATTTGAGTGTTTTTATGGGAAAACAGTATTAAGTAGATATCAAAGGAATTACTTGAGTAATAAAGTGAAAACACAGTTTGTACTAAGATAGACTATGTCAATTTTTTTTCACTAAGGTCCCCAAACAATTTTTGTAGCTAGTTCCACACAGGATAACAATCATCATACTAATGGACTCTGTTAAAAAACTTTAAAAATTATATCATTTATGCCAAATAGTTACATGGTGTAAAATAATCATAAACCTTTCAAATTGTGTTAGTTACTTTTCTCATTGTTGTGATAATATGCAAAAAAATGAATTTTTAATCTATACTTGAGAGGTTCGTGACTTAAGAGAGCATATTCCATCATGGCAAGAAAGGTATAACAGGGTTCATGATGGCAGCAGCTTGCAGCAGCCAAACATGAAAACATACAAAACATGAAACAGAAGAGGCAGAGAGCAAACAGGAAGCAAAGCGAGGCTAAAATGCTCAAAACACAGCTATTGTAAATCACTTCCTCCATTGAGGCTTATCTTAGTCTATAGTCTGGACCACCTGCTTGAAAGAGTCAGAGTTTTCCCTGGCAGGATGGCCCAGAAAGCCGGCATTTTAAAAACAGTGCAGCTTTTTTCCTGCTATGACTGAAAACTGAAATGCTTTACTCTAGTCTTTCCCGAGCTTTCTCGGGCTTTCTGTGGGTGCAGTTATCCATGTGGATGCCATTCTGTGACATGAACATGTTGTTGGGGTTTTTGTCCTGCCCGGTACCCCACAGCTGTTTAGCCCCAAAGAAAATCACACGTAGGTCTCCATAAATTATAAACTGATTGCCCCATTAGCTCTAGCCTCTCACTGACTAACTCTCACATCTGAATTAACCCATTTTTCTGATCTATGTTAGCCATGTGGCTCATTACCTTTTTCAGTGGGGCAGATCACATCCTGCTGCTTTGGTGGTCTGGGCAGGAGTGGGAGGAATCAACTTCCTCCTTCCCAGAATTCTCCTGTTTTCATTGCATCATTTCTACTTTCTGTCTGGTTTTCCCACCTATACTTCCTGCCTGGCCAATCAGAGATTATTTAAAACATGATTGACAGAATACAGACAATTCTCCCGCACCATATAGTATTCTTACCTAAGTCAAATGCAAATCCATTATAAACACTTCTAGAATTGACAGAGACATCTTGCTGCCTGGGCAGTTCTTTTTTAAACTTTCGGGTATCCATCTTTAGCCTACAGGTCCATAGTATCTGGAAGACTTTTACATGAAGCAGAAAATTTGAAAGACTTTTTTACCTTTATGGGCAGTTTGCTAGTCAATTTTTTGTGTGTCCTGTAGAATGTCTGTCAGACTCTTTTATGAAACAGGGACCCTGAAGGACTGTCTCATCTTTTTTCCCTTTTTTTTTTGGCAAGTTTAGCAGTCATTTTTGTGTGGGTCCTGCATGTCTGGTTCATACAGCAAACCATCAAGCAGTCCAGGCAAGAGCAGTTTCTTGCCAAAATGACTAGCCTTTTTAGAACTCAAAGCAGTTCAGTTCACAGCCCCAGCGCGCGTAGAGCAGAAGCATGCAGTGGTTTTCTATTGTGAGTGATCTCCAATAAACATTTGTTATATTTTATTACATGCTCTTGAGGACCTCATTTAATTATGCAACAGTCCTACTTTCACTGTTCTGTGCCTGGCTGGCTGGATCCTGTCTGTTTGGCTGGTGACTGCCTGGCTAGCTGGCCCCAGGCATCACCTTCCTTCTCTTCCTCATTAGCTTCTTCCTCCAACCTAGATTCTTTCTCCTATTTATTCTCTCCGCCCACCAAGCCACCTAGCCTATTTCTCTACTGCCTAGCTATTGGCTGTTCCGCTTTTTATTAGCCCAATCATGTGCCTTATGAAAGCAAGGTAAAACAGCAACACATCATGACACCAATAAATAAGTTAAACATAACCAAATGTGGCATATCTTTGCCTAGTTAAAGTAATATTCCACAACATAAACAAAATGTCACACATTTTTACATAGTTAAAGTAATATCCACAATATTTGCCTACACACAATCTGATGGAGGCATTTTCTAAGACGAGGCTCCTCTTACCAAATAACTCTATATTTGTGTCCTCCTTCCACCCCTAAAACCCTAAGAAAACCAATGAGGAGGAGAATGCTCTATTTCCTAAAAGTTCTGCTATCTCCCCAAACAGCATTACCAACATGGATCAAATATCCAAACTCAAGAGTCAATGGCAGACTTTTCATATACAAATCAAAACAAAGGATTTAGGTTGTAACTCAGTAGCAGAGTCCTTGCCTAACATACCTGAGGTTCTGGGTTCAGTCTTCAAAAAAACTGCATTACTTTGACAGTCTTTGACTGTCTGCCTGTCTCTCTGTGTGTGATACAAGAAAATGGCTAAAGCAAGCAAAAATCAAATGACCCTGTGATACTGTGACTGTCATAGAAGTGTGTTACACTGACCAACATCTTATATGATGTCAAATAGCCTATATTATTATGGACAGCTTTTAAGATGTACTATTTCAGTTATAATAAATTATGCCTGGGCAAATAGTAAAGTTTATGAAACCACTGAAGAAAAGCTTTTTCTAAATCCATGTCAGCTTTACAAGAGGAGGCCCAAGGAGATTTATGGTAGATTTCTTGTTCATTCTTTCTTCCCACCTAGTGCCTCTTGGTGAACAAACATTTAGCCTCATTCCTTTTTGGGAAAACAGTGTACGGAGATTTTGTTGATGGCCTTTCCTGAGGAGAAGCAGATAAGACATTTTATGGTAGTGAGATTTAGACTTGGATGATTTGCTCTTGGATTGTAACCAAGGCAAGAAAATGAGGCAGTTCTCCAACAACATGTGTTCTTTAGGTTGGCTTTATAGGTTGCTTGCTGATTAATGGACTTTGTGGAGTTGTAAACTCTCATAAGGCTGATACCAAGGCTAGTTCTGCTTTTTCAGTACACTGTCATTAAGGTTGGTTGTTTTAGCAAAAGACAGAGACAAATGACTTGTTTTTTCATTGGTTTCAAACTAAAACCAGCCCTCCATTTTCTTTCCAGAAAAGAATTCTTCATACAAATATTATGATCTTCAAATGTCTAATTTGAAACTTGGTTTAAAGTTGTTCTGCCCAATCCAAAAAATGCTCAGACTCAGAAGAGATTACTTATGAACACTGGTTGTTTTTATTAAAGGGTGTAATCTTGGCATACAGTATTTAATGAGTGAATCAAATTGTGCAATGAATTTCAAGAACTCTTCCTATAAGAGCAATTCTAGCCACATGCGATTTCAGTACAATAAGGAACATTAAGCACAACTCACACACAATATGTTAGTTTTGAAACTACCGTGTCCTGAACAGTGGTTTCAACCGAGGGTGTTTTTGCCTTATGATGGTCATTTTGGAATATCTGGAAACAGTTTTAGTTGTTCAAGCCTTGAGTACTGTTGGAATCTTATAAATAGAGACCAGAGATGCTGATAAACATCCTACCAGACACAAATTAGCTTTCATAATAAAGATTTATCTGGTTCAAAATGTCAGTAGTTCTAAGGCATAGAAATCCTGACCTAGAATCATGGCTGAGTCTGGAGAATGTACTCATGCTGAGGTGAGGAGGGAGGGAGGTGTTCATTGCCTCAGCATGAGTGTGAATTGAGAAAAGGTCAAGAGCTTGACATTTTTCACTTTTGAGTGTCTTAATGGAGCAATTGTTATTTCAAAGATTAAAGGGGGAAAACTAAGTAAAGGCTGAATTTATAATGAGGTCATGTCTCTTCTTGTTTCTTGATCTGCTTCCAAAGAAAAAGAGAAAGGAAATCACCACAGACTGAAGTTACCACGTTTTAGTGCCTGGGTTAATTAAACAAGAATGGGTATTACTATCGGGGGAGAGTGATGTCTATATCTTAATTACAGATTTACCGAAATGAACAGAGCTCTCTGGGCAGCAAGTTGGTTGCTCTGAGGTACTGGGACAAACTGTCATCTTAATCTATGATTTATAGGGTGTGTCACTTCAGTCACTCAGTTTAAGTTCCTTAGCTGTGTGCTTGCTGGCCCGTTTCTATGCGACGGTTGCTCTTGGGTTGGGAGCAGCTGCTTTCTCTTAAATGCCTATGCCTATGTTTTCTACATTTCTATGACAGTGTGTTCACACCAATATAATTATGACTGCATTAGCACTTGCCCTGTAAAGCATATGATTCAGGGGTTTATGAGAAGGTAATAAAAATTCACATCAAGCTTATACTTGACTCTGGGTGGGGGTAGTTGTAAATGGTCATTGTTGGTTAGGGCCTTCTGAAGTTTGTGGTCATTAGTCCTATTTATGGATTATTTCTCTGCAGAGCCAAAACTATGTGCAGTGGGATTTAGAGCTTTAATCATTTAGCAAAACACAGAACCCTTGCCAAGTTTCATTGGCATTCATTAATTCTTTCGACAAATATTTGAGTGCTTAAATGGGCCAGGGGCAGGTAAACAACCCCGAGTTCATGTTCTCATAGAGTTTGTATTTTACACAGGGAAAGGAAGCAAGAGGTTTAGGGAGAAAGAGGCCAAGGAGCAAGAAGAAATAGAAAGAAGAGAGAAGAAAGAAGAGTCTGGGGCAGGGAGAGGAAGAGGGAAGGAGAATATGGAGGAGTAAAAGGAAGAGGAGGAAGAAGAGGGAAGAGAAAGAGAGAAAGAATGAATGAATGAAGAGAAGAGAGGTGAAAATGGAAATGACACATGCCAAGAGCTTGACAAAGCATTTAAATAGGGTGATTTGTGGCTAGAAAAGTAGACAAAGATGGTATCTTTAGGAGGCTATGGGAAAGCAGTCTTTTCTGCCCAAGGCATTCCAGGCAGAAGCATCATTTGGCATAAACTGCCAAGGCTGTGTGGGTAGGCAGGGCCATGGGCTGGGGCAGGAAGGGCAAAGGCAGGATGTGGCAGATGTGATAGGGAGTGGAAGCAGGCCAACCAAGCCCTTCTAAACTAGGATTTGGGACTTGGCTTTTAAAACAGGGGAGGAACGTGGGCTGATCTGAGTTTGAAATAGATCCTTTTGATAGTTTTGGTTTGTAGAGGGAGCAGAGAGCCTAGTTGGAAAATCCAGATGGTGACATTATGAACATGTTTGCAGGGCTGCCTGTGCAATCCCCTTCCAGGCACGATCAAATGGCTGAGCAATGTCCAGAGAGTGAGATTCAGGCTAACACTATTCTCTTACTGGAGTAAACTTCTGCAGGAAATCTATTAAACTAAGAAGGATTGAGGGAAAAAAATAAAGCCTTTGTCAATCAATTTGTTCACCTGTAAAATGGGCTTTATAATGCATAATTTTGCAGAATTGTCCTCAATTGATAACATATGAAAAGCTCTTAGTTCCAGGCATATCAGCTGTTAACTCATGAACACATCAACTACCACACAGACTTTGGAAGGCACGGAATTTTCTTGTTAATCTTTTTATTTTTCTTACCTATTCTTTGAGAATTTCATACATCTATTCAAAGCATGGTAATCATATCCAATTGCTCTCAAGACACAACTAAAATTCTTTTGTACTTTTCTTGAAAAACAGAGGACCACCCCAGAAGCAGAAATAGTTTTTCTCTATTCTTGAGTTTTGACGTCTTCTTTTCCTACTCATTTCTGTTGTGTTTTCCAATTGCTGTCTGGAAAGATGGCACCCATCTGAGCACATGCACTGCAGTGGATTTCAGTGTGAAGAAAGGCTTCTGCACGCTTTACAAGCTAATAAAAATAATGAGGCAGAGAGGTGGAGGGAGGGAGGAAAGAGAGGGAGGGTTCTGCATCCATCACCAATGCCTAATTAAAACATTTTCCTCACTTGAAAGTGAAATCCTGTACGCATTAGCCCTTCCTCCCTACCTCCCCTTCTCCACAACCTGTGGCAACCACTAATCTGCTTCCTGTCTCTCTGTATTGGCCTCTTCTGGACTTTTTCTATCTGTGGAATCATAAACTATTTATCATTTCCTGGCCTGCTTCCTTCACTAGGCCTAATGTTTTCAAGGCTTATCCCTACTATAATTAGCTTCCTATTGCTGAGATAGATATCTATATATTTTGATCAAAATGGAAATCTTTTTGCACAGTAGTTATAGCAGATAGCAAATTATTCAAGTACATTTTCAAGGAAACCCTGATTGCTCTTTGAGCTGACGAGGGAGGGGGACTTGATTGGGGGAGAGGGAGGGAAATGGGAGGTGGTGGCGGGGAAGAGACAGAAATCTTTAATAAATAAATAAATAAATAAATAAATAAATAAATATTAACCACAAAACAAAAAAAAAAGAATTTGATAAAGTGTAAGAAAAAAATCTGGCATAAGCTATAAGAAAAAAATTGATAATAAGAGTTCTGGAGTTTGTTGATGATTGCTCTTACCTTAGAATGGATTATAAATAGAATATTCTCCTTTTGATACTATTATGGCGCTGCCACAATTGGTCTACTTCTACTGCCTCTTATCAAGCTGTCTTTCTGGTTTGTAGTTCACACCATTTCCTTTTCTGTAGTCTGTAACAAGCGTGGCAAACTACAGCCCATAGGCCAAATCTGGCTTGAAGCATACTTTTGTAATCAAATTTTTATTGGGTTGTGGCCACACCCATTCATTTACATATTATCTGTGGCTGTTTTTACTTACCATAATAATGTTGAATTGTGGCAAGGGAAATCATATGGTTCACAAAATCTAAGTTATTAATTATCTGGCCCCATATGTCCAAAAAGATTACTGACCCCTAGTCTAATGAGTGAGCAAAGACAGGACCTCAGAATTTATTTGTATCTAATCAGAATAATTTGTGGTTTACTGTGAGTTCTCTGAGCTAGAGCAACTCATTCCCAAAACCATGAAAATGATATAATTATTTGTAGAAATAACTTTACCTTTATATGAGGTTAAAAATATTTCAATGAAAAGTGGTGTTGGATTATTTATAAATATTCCAGGCCTGTGAGTAAACGTGACTGCTACCTTGTGGATTACAAATGTCACATTATAACCACATATACTCAACCCAGGGCTGCACACAAGCGTATCACACTTGACAATATGCATACTATGTGTGCCTTTCTGAACACAGGAATTTTTAAGTTCCCAGAAACTCCAGCCAAAAGCTTTGGAAACTGTCTGCTTTGATCGGCTTTTATCTAAATCTGGGCTCACAGATTTAGAGTCTTGTAATAAAAGCCAGGCAATTTTCATGTCCTTGCCTCTTTACCTGCCAGTACCAACTGTACCATTTTATCTGAGCAGAGGCATTACCTCAAGGCAACCTATTTGCCTTACATGTGTCTTCCTTCCTGTCATACTTAAAGAGTTAATAGGGGGGAAACAGAAAAGGTTATCGTTAGAGCATCTTGTTTTCTGAACAAAATCGAAATATCATCTTACTTCCAAATGTGTTCCTGATAAAGCTCATCCCTTAATAGTACTTGTCTTCTTGACCCGGTTGTACCAATGGCTCATGTTTCTCATGTGCACCGTTCTTGCTATGCTTCTTTCTATATTATCCAATAGTCTATGAGCTTTTGAATGAAAACAACTCTTGTTTCTGTGCTCAGCAGAGAATGGTACAAATGAGGCAGTGAACAAAAGGCAGTTGAATCACACATCCACAACCTGTTTTCACTCCAGTATACTCACCTTTAATGGCATACCTGTGTTTGCTAGTTCTCTACTGAGCATGACTATGATATAAGCTGAACCAAATTCTTTTCTTGGAAATGTCAAGTATATATTTTTACAGTAGAGGAACAGAAGGAGCACATTTTGGTGAGCCTGGCATACACAAGCCCCACAAGTTCATGATCTGGAACTTCTGTTCCTCTCTTGGTTCTGACCAGACCTTCAGTTGCTTAACAATTTTTGTTTTTATTTCATACACATATCTTTTAAACCTTCAAGCATTCTCCTTCGTGTGTGTTGTATTTTTTCATCCATAAATTCCCCCACATTAGCACTGTTTATTTGTTTGCTTGTTTTTAATACTGAGTCTTTCTATGTTATCCAGGCTGATGTGGAACTGACTTTGTAACCCGAGGGCAAACGTTTTGCATCCCTGCCTCAGCCACCAGAGTGCTGGGACTCCGGGTGTGCACCACTGTGCCTGCTTAACAGTTTTTTGTTTGTTTGTTTGTTTGTGTGTTTTGATATTTGGTTTGTTTGGGGTTTGTTTTGTTTGCTTTTGTTTTTGGCTTTTCTTTTTCTTTTTTCCCCTCCCTCTCCCTCTCCCAAAGGGAGAGAAGAATGATCCTTAGTTGCAAGAGGGAGCTTCAGGAAAGTGGCACCTAGAACCGTCCTCACACTCAGGAGGGAATGCTATGTCTCCTCCTCGTGGTCTCGGGTGCTCTACAAGTCAAGGAAACTTCGCAAGTAATGAATTATATAAATGATCCCTGAAAGGATAGTTAGTGTTAACATTGGTGTTTTAAATTATGATTTATTTCATGAAGTGTTCTGGTTGTTTTTTTTTCTACAGTGGTGATTATTTTCTACCCTTTAATCAATGAATTTAATTGTTATTAGCAAATCAACCGTAGGTCCTGTGGGAGATATAAGATACTTTCAGATCAGGTGACAGGTATTAAAGTATCCAAATATGGATATTCATACATACATTTATTAAATATGGTAAGATTTCAAAGAAAAATGATTGGGTGTTGTGGAGGAAATACCAGGAAGGGCAGGTGCTGTAGACTGAGGAGTACATATGCCCGAATGCTGATTGGACAGAGAATTCATTTCACAAGGTAAAACAAAACAAAACAAAACAAAAACTGTGCTGGTAAAGGAGCTGTTTCTAGAGATGAGGTAGAATCAAGGGAACACAGGAAACATGCTCATTTGCTTGTGTGGTGGAGAGGAAGGGGAAGAGAATGTGCCAGTGAAAACTGGTGTGCTGGTGCTACTGGCAAGAGGTTGGACCCGGAGTGACACCCAAGAGAGGGAGTGAAAACCCGTGGATGCTTGAAACCCTTGCAGCTCTTCTTGAGGCTTTCCAGTGCCTGAGCCCAACACAAGCCAGACAGATGGAGGGATAAAGTCACATAGAGAGTTGCATGGGATTCAGGATGCAGAGCAAGATGTGGTGTGACTAGCTGTCTCAAGCTCTGACATTTGTGACTTTCTTGAAATGGTGGGCTGTAGCTTGAAACTCTTAAGTTGAAATAAAGCGTTCCTGCCTTGTGTTTCTTTAGGTCAGAGGGTTTGATCCCAGCACCAGAAAAGAAACAAAGACAAAATGCAATGGGAAGGTCATGACAGTAGTACTGACATCAGTTAAGAGCAGGGCAGCATTGCTTTGCCTTCTGTCACATAGTGCTAGTCCCTTTGACTCTTTTCTCCAAGACCTTTCTGTTCCCTGAAGCCAGAAATGATATGCCCTTCCCTTTAACCCCATGTTCTATACACACACTAAACAAAATAGCAGTGAATCAATACATATATGAAGAGCAAGTGAATGAACAAAGAATAGGCCTTAAATGTGATAGAATGTAAAGATGTGATTGGGAGACAAGGATATTTAAGTCTTCACTCCCTCTGATGCTTTCTCCATCTCAAGAAGAAATCACTAGAAAGAGTGTTGAGAGAAGTTAACTTGGGACCTCTCAGACTACAAGACTATTGCTGTACATATGGTTACTGTTGCCTATCAACTTGAAAGAGCCTAGACTCACTTAGGAAACAAGCCTCTGGGAATACCTGTGAGGAATTTTCTAGACTTAGTTAACTGTGGTAGGAAGACCCACCCCGAATACGGGTGGTATTGCTCCTAAGGCTTTAGTACTGGACTGCATTAAATGAGCTGAACACCAGCATTCAACGTTCTCTGCTTCTTAACTCTGGATGTAATGGAACCAACTATCCCATATCTTTCGGCCAGGACTTCCCCATGCTCAAACTCTCAGTCAAAGTAGACACCTACTTTCTTAGGTTGCTTTTGTAATGTGTTCTGTAGCAACGAGAAAAGTCACTAAAACATATATAAAATTCAAGTATGAACGCTAGATTTTGCAAAGCCATTAACTATGTAGATTCTGTATCCAGGTTCAGCTAGTCCGTTTATGTCATCTGGATCTCCTTTAGATGAAAGAACATTGCATCTAGTCCTCAGCTTTGGAACCAAGAATTTTAGTCTAATTGTAGCTTTGCTATAAACAGCCTGTGTGACACTAGCCAAGTGGCTTTAACATGCTTAAGTTTCATTTTGTTCATCTGTGAAATGACAATGGTGATACCCATCTCACCACCAAATTGAAAACTGGGAAAATATATGTAAAAGTGCAACTTTGAAGCTACAAATTATTACAGAAGTCTTCATCATCATTTATTCGTATTAATCAGATAGTATAAAGCATGATTGATTTTTATTTCATGTTTCTTTAAAATATTTTTGATACATTTTATTTTTGAAATTGAAATGTAATTACATCATTTCCCTCTTCCCTTTCCTCCTCCTAACCATTTCCATTTAACGCCCTTGCTTGCTCTCAAATTCATGGCCTCTGTTTCTTTTTCTTTTTTCCTCTGTTTCTTTAATTGTTGTTACATATGTGTGTGTTTGTGTGTGCGTTTCTAAATATATAAGTGCAACTTGCTCAGTTGTTTAGTTTTACTTCTATGCAAATATTATCAGAGGCAACCACTTGGTATTAGATAACCAATTAGTATGTTTTTCCCTGGGCAAAACTATTTCTGCCTCTCTTCTTGCCTATAGTTTTTTGTCTAGGGGTGAGGACTGTGAGATTTTCCAGTTCCATGTTAGCATACTTATTGGTGTTGTCCTCATTCAGGTCATATAGTCATATATATTTGTTTTTTGGATTTTGGTTTTTTTTGAGACAGGGTTTCTATGTAGCTTTGGAGACTGTTCTGGAACTCTCTCTGTACAATAGGCTGGGCTCAAACTCATAAAAATTTGCTTGCCTCTGCCTCCTGAGTCCTGAGATTAAAGGCGTGTGTTACCACTGCCCAGCCAGGTCTCCTGTATTTTTGAAAATTGCTTTTATATATGTTATTCTGAAAATCCTCAATTATAAAAGAAATGCCTTTCCTTCTTCCTTTTTGTTTTTATTATTTTATTTTTTCTTGTTTTGGTTGTTTCATTGGTTGAAGACCCTGAAACCCAGACTGGCCTAGAATTCTTTAGTTTATGGCAATTCTCCTGCTTCAGTCTTTTATAATGCTAAGATTATGGACATGAGCCACCACCCCTGATGCCTTTTCTTCAATAGGATGTTATTTTTCTTTCTTAAAAGAATTCTAACTTTGAGATCAGAAATATAAGTCGTTCAGTTATGAGAAGTTGGCTAACCATATTTGAGGCTCAAGTTCCATCTCCAGCACTGAAAGCAATTATAACTTTACATTTGATTTTATGTAGTGCATTGAAAACATTCTTGCCAGAGATTATTGGCACTAACAAAAGTATTTAAAGCTGCTGTATAAAAATAATCTCCACATCGCCCTCTCTACCTTTGTCCTTGTTCAAGCGAAACATGTCGTGACAGTTTGGTGTTTAAGTTCTTTTTATATGATTTCACATATATTTTCTTTATCTTATATAGCTATGATCATATATTTTGTATTATGGAATCTTTTTTCTATCTTAATATTCTATTTTATCATTTGCTCTAGTAAATTATAGATTATTAAGGTTAATAGATTTTTTTCTTAGACACACCAGCATATTAGTTGTTATTTGTCCTCAGTACTCCTTTGCTTTTTCCAAACACTTTAGAACAGATTAAGAGAAGCATCAACTGTGTTATATGTGAATCTTCAGCACTTCTGGAATCATGATCCTCTTTCATCACTGCCCTGTCAGTCAACCTAAAATTTTTGAAAATACAAATCCTCAGAGGAATTGGTACTGGGGTTAGTTGCTGAGTTCTCATAATGAAAGGCACACAACAAATTGTCAATGGGGTTTAATGTTCAGTTTTTCAAATCTAATGTGAATGCTGCCATTTCACATTGTTGAAAAATAACCCATTTCCTATTGACTTTTGTGTGGCGGTGTTGTCAAATATGAGTTTGGGAAACTGTATTTGTGAGTCAGTGTGGGTATGTAATCCCTATAAAAGTCTAATGAGGTTGCTACATTAATGGTTGAATATACTTATTAACTACCTTAGTGTTTGGTTTGGTGTGGTTAATTTCCTGTATTTTAATTTTATAGCTGTGTAAAAATCAGGATCAAATCTAGAACTCAGAAATAAAGCAGAGAATGTTGCAGTTTTCTTCTCACTTTTTCTGTAAAAGCAAGCATGTTTTTTTCACAAAATATTGATTCATTCAGAACTCTAAAATCTTGCATGAAATTAATGTAAATCTCTGTTACACAAAGCAAAAATATGCTTCTGCCAGTAGGAGTGCCATCCGTGAAAGGCTACAAGTCTGTTTTTAATCTCATATTTAGTTAAGGAACCTTTGTGATGGAGGTAAAGAATTGCCAAAGGAAAATGCTTTCCTGCTGCTGAAGAAATGATGAAGCAGGCAGTGGGTTTATTTTTATAACAATGTGTTTTGATCCTGTGACAAATGTTTCACTATAGCCTTAACATTTTTCCTATTCTAAACTAAACTGTGTATGTTAACATTCTGATCTGTCTCAACTTCTAAGAATACTAAGATGGATTGTTGGTGTTGAGGACTTTTCTATCTGCTTTCCTGTAAATTTAATTCAATTACATGGCTGTTGAGTGTTTCCCATTTGCAAAGTACCAGCTAGCGTACTGCCTAGTCAAAGAAAGTTGGCTAAACCAACAGCTCTCTCTCAGGAGAAAGTGAAACTACCCCAGAATTATTGAGGTATAAAGAAGAGGGCAATGTAATATGTATATTGCTAAAAAGGAAACCAAAGAGGGAAACAAATTTAAATAAGAAAGATACTGGAGGTCTTGGAAAACAAAGACTTACATTTAAAGATGGGTAACTTTTGATATTTTTTGTGAGGGTTCTGGGGCAAGAAACCATGGCTAGAGGAACTGAACCGGTTGAAATACAGCACAAATATTACATTGTGACTGTCTACTGAAGGATTTAGTACTGAGACCAGACCTGTGCTGTCCAATATGGCAATCACTAGCAACATACAACTGTTTATATTTATATTTTAAAAATAAAATTAAGTATTCAATTTTTCAGCCACACTAGACACATATTAAGTGTTTAAAAAGCACACCGATTGAGGGATACTAAAGGAGAGGGAATGGTAGAGAGATTGCTGTACATATTACGTGTCACATTTTTGCATCTTCTTGGAGGGATGTTAAAACGCCAGTTGCTAGCACCCGTCCCTAGAAATTCTTCATTAGTAAGTCTGGGGTCCAGCTTGAAGCTCTACTTTTCTAGTAAGTTTGCAAATGATGCTTATGCTGTCAGACAAGGGACCTCGTTGAGAGTAGCTCCACCGGCAATTCCTACTCTGAAGTTTCGATTTTATTACAGACCAATATACAAACTTTTCAGCAGTAGAAAGATTAGGACAGAAATGTCTGAAAATCACTTAAACAGTACAAAATTAAAAGCTAGTAAATCTTGTGTGTGTGTATATTTAGAGTTCAATAACTGCAATTAGAAACAAAATAGTTTAGGGAAAAAAGGGAAAGAATGTTTAGGGGTTTTCTAAATGTTCAGTCTCTATGTGTGCATATGTAATGTGTGTGTGTGTGTGTGTGTGTGTGTGTGTGTGTGTGAGAGAGAGAGAGAGAGAGAGAGAGAGAGAGAGAGAGAGAGAGAGAGAGGTGCATATGATTAGAGGTTCCCAGTTGTTACAATGAAGATGCGGTAATCAGATAACAAACATAGGTATTTGTCCTTGAGTTCCACCTTATTTAAGGCAGACTTTCCCGTTTCCCTCAGTGTACACCATGCTAGATGGTCTTTGAGCTTTCAGGGACTTTCCTGCCACCATCTCTAATCTCTTTGGAGTGCCACTTTCTATATGTTCTGGGGATTCAAATTCAAATATTAGCACTGTGTAGCACGTGCTTTACCCACTGAGATCTCTTACCAAGCATGCTATTTTTATTTCTTCATATCTCTCCATTATAAATCTTACTAAGAGATTCATTGGTAGCCTTGGTCTATACGCTACACTGTAGTTTGAAAATCAACTTAAAAAGTTTGCATTTCAGGCTGCTTATAATGGCAATTTCTCGTGGTGTTTGAGTCATATTTAAAAAGCAATGATAAAGTCCATATTATGAAAAAGAAATGAAGTGGCAATGGAGATGGCTCTCTTCCCAACTAAGGAAATCAATTCCAAGTCCATGACAAAACCACGCAGAAAGAAGTAACTGTGGCAGACAGGAATGGTCAGATGCCAAGTGTGTTGAGATCATAGAGTCAACATGATCGGCAGCTAATTGGCTGTGGGGTATGAGGAAAAGATAGATTTAATGATGTTGTAAAGTTTCAGTCCTGAGTAACTGGAATGGTGGCAATGGGTGTCACCAAAATAGGAAATACACAAGCACCTAAATTACTTCACAATGAAACACACATGCTAACCATTTTGGCTTCCCTAATAAGCACTCCACTCACCTGTGTGGTTTTTCCTGTAGGTTCTTAATAGATCTTTGTTTGAGAGATATACATAATTATTGTGTGTATCAGAAAGGCATCCTGTTAGATGAGTGACTCGTACACAGATTATTTGTGTGTGAGGTGGGCATTCAAAATGGAACAAACAATATTCTACCCACTCAAAGAAGTAGGAAAAAGGCATGATATGAGTTGCCAATTTAGAAGTAATCCAGACTTCTTGGAACACTTTGAGAGCTTTTTGTAGCAACTTAATCTCTGTGTGTTTGAGAAATGTATTTTTGTTTTATATATGCAAAATCACATCTACAAGAACAACTTATCATCCTGATAAATTTTACTGGCATTTCTTCGTCTCACGACATCATTTACCCCAAAGATTACTATCCTCATTTCAATGTTGGAAGTCATTATGTGGGAACAATTTTAAATCTACCAAAACATCTGGAGAAATTACCTTTAGATTAGCAGATGTTACAGAAAATTGGAGAACTTCAGTAACATGAATAAATCAGTGTTATGGTATACTAAAGAGGTTGTAGGAAATAGTCTTAGATGACTAAGCAGAAGATATTTTCCTTTCTTGTTCAATATTCTCACACCCCTAACATATTTAAACCCACAAACAGAATCATGAAATGGTCATCTTAAGACTAGAATTTCAGAGTCCTACACATCACAGGATATATAATATACACTACAAATGTCATTTTTCTAGGAGTTTGAGGCCAGTTCCCATAATGTCAAAGAAGAAGAATTTTTTATGTATGTCTTATTCCTCATGCTTTTTAAAAGATTGAAAATAAATTATTTAATTCTTATATTCTTCTAAATTCATATGTTCAGAAACTAATACTTTGTTGGGGTTTCTTGAGAGCTGATATTATACCCATAAAGTCTCACCAACATGACTGCCAAAATATGAGCTGAACAAAGACAATGCTATTAGACATGCCAAAGTGGACAGGAAAAATCCATGGGGCTTCAACCCTATCTAAAGAACTATGGGCAACTAAAGAATGCTGAGAAATAGTTCTCCTCAGGGCACATCACATCCAATACTATATAGTCAGCCCTAAAAACATACATTCAAGTAACATTGTATAGACTAATAAGGCTATATTTATGAATATATGTATAATCATATATGCATGTAATAAAATTAGTGAAAAAAGAGGACATGAATTTGAAGGAGAGCTAGATGGGGCTTATGGGAGGGCTTGGAGGGAGGAAAGGAAAGAGAGAAATATAATGATTGGTGACTTCTTCATTAATATATTCCTTGTGAATTAGCGAATATTTCTTCCCTAATAGGAAGGAAGTCATTTTATAAAAGTAATTTCCTGTTATCTGGAGGTTTTCTGTCCTGCCTGGTTTCTGTTCTCCCACCATTTGTAACAGGAGGGCCTACTTGTTGGGGTTCCTGTCCTGCCCAGTTCCCACAGCTGGTAAGCCCCAAAGAAATTCACACAGAGGTCTACATAAGTTATAAACTGATTGGCCCATTAGCTCAGGCTTCTTATTAACTCTTAAAACTTATATTAACCCATTATTCTTATCTATGTTAGCCACATGACTCAGTACCTTTTTCAGCAGGGCAGGTCACATCCTGCTTCTTCGGTGTCTGGACAGGACTGCAGAGCTATGGGCTTCCTCCTTCCCAGAATTCTCCTGTTCTCATTGACCCGGCTCTACTTCCTGTCTGGTTGCCCGTCTACACTTCCTGCCTGGCTACTGACTAATCAGCATTTATTTAAAACATAATTGACAGAATACAGAATTGTCCCGCCCCAATTTCCCTTACAAAATAGAAGTTTTTCTTACAAAAAAAAATGATAACATATCTTCTTTCCAAAGTTTCCCCTATATCTGATGCTTCTCAAAGTAGTCATTCAAAGAAATTTTGAAGGCATTTGGCACGGCACATTCTAATCTCCTATGGTCAGTTTTTGAGGTGGTATATTTTGATCTTCTAAAATAACATGGTCACAACTTTCAGGAATTAGAACATGAACATCATACCAGGCAGTGGTGGCATACACCTTCAATCCTAGCACTCTGGAGGCAGAGACAAGCACATCCCTGTGAATTTGAGGCCAATCTAATCTACAGAGTGAGTTCCAGGACATCTAGAGCTACATAGTAAGACCCTGTATAAAAATGAAAAAAAAAAAAGAAAAGAAATGGACATCATTGAGGGGCACTGCTCTGCCTATTACACTTTGGACCATTCCTCCCTATACGACTTATCTCAGCAGTGCTTCATCATCGATCTAGCCAATAAAAATGGAAGTTCCAAGCTACCTTCCCTATCTCTTTTTCTTTCCTACTCTACACAGATAGTTTTCTAGGTCCTATAGCTTCAATGCTGTAAGCTTTTCATCAAATTACTTTCATTATCATGGCCTTGATTTGGGCCCTTTATTTTTCCTACCCAGATTTCCCAATATATGAATTTGCCTTCCTAAATCCCCTCCTAGACACTTAGTTGGCCACATTTCTGATTGTGTTTCCAAACTCTGTGCCTTCCTGCTTCACAATCCCAGTGTTCACCCATGCTCATGTTATGATGCCTTTGATTCTATGTTCGTGTATGCCAGAAAAATCTTTCTCCTTTCTTTGTCTAGTAGATTACAACTGATGTTCAGAATCCTACAGCTACCTCAGTTCTCAACACTATATATTTCCTTCTATAATGACTCCTATGGTGTCACTAGAAAATGCAACTTTCCTCTCTACTAGTGTGATCTCATTGCTACATTTATTTGCCCTACAAGTAGTATCACTACATGATATAAATAATTGGAAATAAAGACATTATCTGGTAAAGCAATTGCCACATTCTCCACCTTGGAAAAAAAACAGCTATTTAACTGTTTGTTTTCTTATTTCCAAGACCCACAAGAACCTTAAAATTCGAGTTTCTGTCTCATTCACTGCTACTTCAACCATCATAATAAAATTTAGAGCACAAGAGGTGTGTAATAATTGTGTGTAGTTGAGTAAGGTAGATTGTTTGATCACTGTTGCAATAATTTTATTCAGTGAACAAATACAGGAAACTTAATTTTCATGGAAATTCTGGAATTGAGTAATCTGACATCATGTCTGCTAGAATAGACATCAAAACTTCTAAACTCTGTCTGGATTCTGTAACTAATTTGTTCTCTAGGCCATGAGGCTGATCAGCTGACCATTAAGAACATTTGTGATTTCATTTTTAGAAATTACTTTACAGAAGTGTATGAAGAAATGCACAAACCACTCTGCAAGTACAGTTTGTCACTGCGATTCAGCATTGCCCAAAATGGCATTTTGCTAGATTTTTGTGAAGTAAGACTTTTAAAAAGTCTTCTTCTTTCTGATGGAGATGGAGTGAAAGCAGGCCCTCAGGTCTTTCAGTAATTTGGACAGCTACTACAGGGAGGTACTCTTCTCTCCCACCAATTCTCATACTGCATAATTAAGCTCTAAAGCAGAAAAGCATTCCTCCGTTATTACTTGACACGAGTCGTTCGTTTAGGAACCTGAGGTTTAAGAATCCTTGAAGCTGTCACCAATTAAGTGAATGAAAGAACTGTCACTCTTGTAGAAGCCACCTGGTTTTCAATGAACCTTATTATACTTGTTGACATCCTTCGGTCTTATTTCTCACAACATAAAACCCATGGGATTGCCAGTTTTAAATAAGGCAAAACTAGCTTATAGAGCAGTACCTATTACAATCCCTTGACAAGTAGAAACAATATGTAACATGTCTGCCAGACACAAGGGTTTTCCTAATGGCTGCATAATTTTATAGTGTTTGATGCTATGCTACCATCATGAAAGTTCTCAGTGAAACATATGGAAATAATTCAACCATAGCAATTAATGAATGTTACACTTGACCAGAATATAAAAAAATCCTTCTATACCAACTGTCTCCTTGCCTCATTTCCCCTTTTCTCTTCAGTACTTTGAAGAAACTAAAACTAATTTGGACTCTATGGTTTCTGTGTTCAGTGTGGAAAAATTTCTAAAGGGAAGTTTCTCAAACAAGTTTATTTACCTTTCTCTTTCTTTCCAATCTCCCCTTTTACTTTTCCTCATCCAACTTCCATATTGCTTTCATATTCATTCTTTTTTATAGGGTCTCATATATTTCAAGCTGGCCTGGAACTTGCTATAGAGTTGAGAATAACCTTAAACCTCTAATCTGTTTTTTTTTTTTTTTTTCGAGACAGGGTTTCTCTGTGGCTTTGGAGCCTGTCCTGGAACTAGCTCTGTAGACCAGGCTGGTCTCGAACTCACAGAGATCCGCCTGCCTCTGCCTCCCGAGTCCTGGGATTAAAGGCGTGAGCCACCATCACCCGACGTCTAATCTGTTTTTGCCTCTACTTCCAGAGTGCTGCAATTACAGGCATGTCCCATCAGGGCCTCATATGCTAAGCAAGCACTGTATTGACTGAAATATCTCTAGACTCCAAATTAGCCCTTTATGTGTCTTGATCCATCACACCCTATTCTCATATGTGGCCTCCGTAATCCTCATTCTTTAATTTTTCTAATGCCTCATGATGTCAGTCAAACTTTTATCTTTCTCAGTCTTTCTATCTTTATTTGTCTCCTCAGCTTTATCCTTTCCTCCTGCCACACCTCCCAGTGCCATCCCCCCCCCATTTTTCATCATGTTATTTGCTTCTTAGTACAAAAAAATACCATTGCAGAACAAAAGGAAGAGTCTCCCACCCCAGCAAACAAAAAAGAGCTTCAATTATGTTTTATTAGCAAAGAAAACAGTACTATTGAAATGTAAAATAGATTTAACAATAACAAAGAGCCAAATATACTTCTCTGCAACACTCTTGAACGTGCTGAGAAACCCTCTTCTGTATCTTACAAAAGCCTTTTAGCACATCTATATTCTGTCCAAATTATAGCATCTGTTCAAGTACATCAAAGGTAAATTAACTTTAGAAACTTTTCATGATAAAGTGTATTTTTCCATTTTGTATTATTTTCTCACAGATAGTCAACAATACTGCATTTCTTCTGTATTGTTTTTTCATAGATAGTAAGACTGCATTCTTATTATTTGTAAAATTGCTATGAAAGAACTTTAAAAATGACTCCAAAACTCCTGAAAAAGTCTATCTTAATTGGAATTTGCATCGAGATTTCCAGGATAACTCTTCCAAAGAACCAGTGGTTATTTAGGGGTGTGGGTTCCAATGTGTGCATTCGTAATCACTCTGGAGTTCTATGAGTTTATTCTTTTTAAATATTTGTTTATTTATTATGTATACAGAGTTTTATCAGCATGCATGCCTGCAAACCAGAAGAAGGCATCCGATCTCATTATAGATGGTTTTAAGTCACCTTGTGGTTACTGGGAATTGAACTCAAGACCTCTAAAAGATCTGGCAGTGGTTTTAACCTATGAACAATCTCGTCAGCTCTGTGTTTATTCTTACTTTTGTTTAATGTGGCACATGCCTTCTGTTCTAGATGACCAGCATCAGCTCAGCTTCCATTCTTTGCCCTGTTGCAGTCTCTGACTTATTTTTGCAACAGTTACTAAGAGTTTATGTCTTCATGCCTTCTGTGATTCCAAAGAAGGTATATTAAATCAGACATGGAGATACAGGAAGTAAAGCAGGGCAGATGTGATTAAAAAAGGTGAGATGTGGAATAAACACAGACATGTTTTAATGGTATGCAAACTGGCTTTTCGAGAAAGAGTTAATCCTAGAGTACCATTTATTATAACATTACATTTTAGAGAGTTTATTTAATCTCCCCAGACCTTGGCTTCCTTGTCCAGAAAAATGAAGTAGAAAATAAGTAATCAACACAGTACAGTAGTCCTGTTAAAATGAACTGAGATAGATTACCTAACATGGTTCTTGCTTTCCTTTAGGGAGAGCGTGCCTAATGTTAGTCTGAGAAGGAAGAGAAGAGGACCTTCAAAGACATCTGTATAATAGGCTCCAATATATTTGTGCTATCATTTACTCAATACACTATAATATATCTTTTGTTTTTGATATCTAAAAACAGTTTTTAATTTTTGAGTGTCATTTTGAATATCATTACTTCTTGCTATTTTCCTACTTTAGATATTGCTGTCATATGTTGATACTATTGACTTAAAACTAACTCTTAACTAAACTTTACACAACTCTAAGACTAGCTTTCCAAGCGTGACACCTTTTGAATTTTCTAGAGATAATTTTGTGATTTTTGTGAAATGTTTGAAAAGTTCTTTTTAGAATTTTTTTTGGGGGGGGAACGCATTGAGGCAGAGTTTCTCTGTAGCTTTGGAGCTTGTCCTGGAACTAGCTCTTGTAGACCAGGCTGGCCTTGAACTCATGAAGATCTGCCTGCCTGTGTCTTACAAGTGTGCCAGCACTGCCTGGTTAGGAATATTTCTTTCACATTGCTACCACATTGCTTTTATCCACTCATCCAACCTTGGGATGCCAGATTGATTCCACATCTCAGGTGTTGTGAATAGCACTGTGATAAGCAAGGCTGTACAACTATCTCTCTGGCATACTGATCCTGTGGTTTTTTAGACACATACCCAGAAGTGGAGATGAAAAACTTACATCTGATCTGGTTGTTGAACAATGATTCGATGAGTAAAGGGAGACTGTATTTGATCAGTGCACCTTGAATGTATGTATTGAAATGTTATACTGAATTCCAGAGATCCTTACAATTTATATTTATCAAAGAATTAAAAAAATAACACCATACAAGTTACAGATGGATATATATTTATCTTCTTAGAAATTGGTTCTCAATAAGTACTAAGACATTAATAATAATGTTTAAAATGACCACCTTGAATTTGAAAACAGAATTACCAAGAGACTGGGCTGTACTATACAGGTGCTACTAGCCCTTCTTTGGGTAAATTTATTTTAGATTTTTAAACTTTATGTATACGAATATTTTGCCTGCATGTATGTGTGTGCACAACACGTAAGACTGATACATGCAGACATCAGAAGAGGGTGTTTTATTCTCCTGGAATTGACATTAAGAATGGCTGTGAATCACCGCATGAGTACTAGTAACGGAGCCTGGATCGACTGCAAGAGCAATGCCTGCTTGTAACTGAGCCAGCTTCACAATATTATAAGTGACTTTTGAAATTTATATGAATAAAATGTAAAGCCCACTTCTGCCGACACACCTGCTGCATGTCAAGTGCTCTCTCGCTTTATGTGGTCAGTGTCTGCTCTATGGAACAACACAGATGAAGACCATTTCCCTCACCACAGAAGGTTGTACTGGGCAGCCCTCCCTGTTCTAAAGCATCTCCGTAGGCTTTCAGTTCCAGATGAGTGCTCGTGATGACACACTAGTGGCTACTATCTAGTCTTTATTTTTAGGAGTATTATTTTCATGTGCTTTTTAAAAGTTTGTAATTTTTGAGAATTGGACATATGAATACTGTATTGACATCATTTACCCCCTCCAACTCTCCCATGCCCCTACTTCTCAATTTGATGATTTATTATTCTTTATTATTATGCTCACACACAAAAGTATAAACATAACCTACTTAATTCATTTAGCATTGCTTATAAGCATATGCGTTAAGTTCTGACCACTTGGACTCTAAGGAGTCTCCTCTCTGCAGAAAACTGAATTTCTCTCAACAGCCATGAGTTTCTTATTACTCTTCATGTAGGAGTGGGGCCCTGTACTGGCTGGTTTTGGGTGTCAACTTGACACAAGCTAGAGTCATCAGAGGAAGGATCCACAGTTGAGGAAATGCCTCCGTGAGACCCAACTATAAGTGATCAATGGGGAGGGCCCAGCCCATGGTGGGTTGTGCCATCCCTAGGCTGGTGGTCCCGAGTTCTATAAGAAAGCAGGCTGATAGAGCCATCCTGATCTGAGTGACAGAGGCTAATACTTGAAGCTAGGGTGTTGACCAGATTGAGCTACTACCTGTGGCCATGTCTGGATTCGTGGCCCACCTGCAGCTGAGATCTGTGTTGAAGTATATGGCCCAGGTTGCCACTAGAGCCCATACAGAGACCCAGGATCTGGGAGGAACCTACAGCTTGGTAGGAATCTGGAGGCGATATCACAGCAAGGCCATAAACATATGGGTGGTCTGTGCTGCCACCCAGAGCCATGGTGTGATCTGGGGCCATAGTGTTATCTGAGCCCAGGCTGCTGCTGAGGGCCATGTCTAGCTCCATAGCCCTATAGCATCCAGGGTCTGGATTGTCAGGTGTGCCTTCTGTTGCCACCAAATGCTATGAGAATGTCAAGTGTCAGATTAGCCATCTGAGTCAAGGTTGGTGTCCGAGGGCCAGGATGCATGCAGAACTGAGTGACCTGCACTGGTATTCAATGTCATGGTGAGGTCCAGGCCAGAGCTGCTGCTGAGGGCCATGTCAAGGTCCATGGTCCTACTGCAGCCAGGCTCTGTGCTGATGTCCTATGTTCCTCTTTCCATCAAAGGCCATGTAAACACTGGAGGTAGAGGGCCATGTTGGTGTCTGAGGGTAATACTACTGCTGGGACAGTGGTGACATCCAGACCCAGCTGCTGCCAAGGACCATGCCGGGGTCTGTGGTCCCACCACTGCTGGGGTATGTGCTAAAAGTCCAGGTCCTGTATTGCAACCAAAGGACACATAGAGTCCCAGGCTTGGAGTTGCAACCTGCGAACTTGGTAATGTCTGGCAGCCATGTATTTGCCAGAACCATTCTCACCTAAGTGTTCATTCCTTCCACCCAGAGCCAGGATGTCATCCAGGCCCAAGCTGCTGGCGGTGGGTTGGCTCACCCCATATCCCCATGTAGTAATATGGACCTGCTGGAGCTTGTGAAGGGATTGGTCTTGTGGAGTACTACTCGCAGGATCTCCAAGACTCAGGGCAGCCACAGGATAGCCAAGAGGATTTCTGGTGAGGATGTAGTCATGATGTGTACCAGAACAAAAGAGAGGCCTTGAATATCAGACTAGTGACTTCATTGCAATGAATATTTGCTAGTAAAACTGATGGGACAAAGGGGTATACTATATGACACACTGAGACCCACAAAACAACCAGGACAAATGAAGAAGTGTTGGAGAGGCAGGAACAAAGAGATTTTGTTGTTGTTGTTGTGTTGTTGTTGCTTTGGTTTGGTTTTGTGGGGAGAGGGGGGAGAGACTTGTTTGCTTGCGTACTTTGTTTTCTTTTCTTTTCTTTTGGGGGGTTGTGGCAGGGGTGAGGAGAGGAAATGGGAGGACCAGGAGGAGAGCAGAATTGGGGGGCATGATGTGAAACTCCCAAAGAATCAATAAAGAAACAAAACTTTAAAAAAAATCAGGCTGAGCAAGTCATGGGAAGCAAGCTAGTATGCAGCACCCTTCTAAGGCTTCCACATCAGCTCCTATCTCCAGGATCCTGCCCTGTTTGAGTTCCTGTCTGACTTCCTTCAATGATAAACATCAATATGGAAGTGTAAGCCAGATAAACTCCCAACTTGCTTTTTGATCATGGTGCTTTGTCAAAGCAATAGAAACCCTAACACAGACCTTGAGAGAGTTTTCTATGCATGTTGGCATGTCAAATAGTGTTGGCATTAAGCAGGTCTGACTTAGGCTATCATATTGTTGCAATTGCGTGGGTGTAGCCCCTAGAAGATACTATTCCACACCAGATGTCTTCTTCCCCTGATGCTTACAATCTTTCCACATACACCCCTTCAGCAACCTATTCTGAGCCTTACTTGTAGAGGTTGAGTTGTAGTTGCATCAGTTGAGGATGGGCACCCTATAGTCAGTTGTTTTCTGATTTTTGAACAATTGTGGCTTTTTGTACAGGTCTCTTTCTATGGAAATAGAAGCTTCTTGTTTATTAATATCAATTAGCTATTTTGTATTAAAATGTTTGAGTTGTTTCCTTAGTATGATGTACAATGCTATATTTGGCTACCTTGTTACTGAGCCATTCATATATTTCTGAAATAAATCATATTGGGTTTGTGACTCATTTTTAAAGGTTTATTACATTCTATTTATTACTTTATTTGAGGATTTAGCTTTCAAATTCACTAAGACTTAATTTTTTTTCTTGTTCAAGTTATCAAAATTTAAAAATAGAGACAATAGTTGTCTCCTAACATGGAGAATACTCAGGGGCTCAAGAAGAACTCACCAGTAAAGCAGTGATTTCTAGGTATCTATTAGATTTCTGAAATTGAGATAGAAATGTTCAGTCTCTTCAACAGTTGGTGCTTTTTCCTCCTTGCTATCCAACTTTCTATTATTGCTTTTTCAATTATGATGATTTATCAGTACACTGAGCATAAATAAAACTGAAATATACCTACAACTCCAATAAAATATAATTTTAAATTTTTGTTATTTTACCTAAACATTAGGTATTTGATTATGATGATAGTTACAGCTAAGGTATTTATAAAATTCATGTTGCTGAAGATATGCTTCATATATAATTATCTTCTTCCACTAAGAGGAATAATTTTTATCAGATAGTTTTCATTTTGGTTTTTAATTAACTTGGCATCATTTGTGGATTAATTAAGATTTTTCCAAAATGTTGTTTGTAAGTACATTATTCTTTCATTTTAGTAATTTGATGTTAGACGCATAAAGTTAAAATATGAAAATATTAATTAGAGAGATTTCAATAACTGGAGTCTTAGGACATTGAAGATTTACTCCCGCTGAGCATAGGGCAACTTGAATGGATGAGCACATGGTGAATTTCACAGCCATCTCCTTCGTTTCATAAGAAATTTTTAATAAAGCAGAACATAGTTTACTAATACTCAGCAAACAATGAAATCCAGTGTTTAAAGCAAAACAAAATGTGACCAGAAAACAAAAAGATTAACTACACACCTGCAGATTCAGGAAGATATGGATTCACTTCCGTTCCAGTAAATAGTATTTGGGAGCTTCAGTTAACTAAAAACTCTAAAATAAAGAAGAAACCAAACAATTCACTCTGATGCTTAGTTGATAAATCACAACATCTGCAGAGGAAGTCATTAAAGCTGCTCTTCTCTGCATTGGTTAGAACAAAATGGCTGAGAAATAAGAAATGTCCAGATTTAAAGCACACACATGCCCATGTATATGCACACACATACACAATAGCTATGCCAATTCACCAAACATAAGATAATTTTCCCTATTTATTTATTCATTTTAGAATATTATGGCAGGTTGTTTTGACCACATTAGTGTCTGTGTACCATGTGAACACAGTGCTAGATTAGAAGCATTAGATCACCTTGAACTGGAGCTGCAAATGGTTAGAAACCACTATTTGGGTGTTGAGAATCCATCCTGGGTCATCTGGAAAAGCAACCAGTGCTCTTAACCACCGAGCAATCTCTCCACTTCCTCCCTGTTTAAAGAGATGGCTATATGGCCATACATAGCATTTCTATAATCCTAGCACTCAGGAAGCTGAGGCAGGACATCCAAATGTCCAAATGTAGACAAGCTGGGCTACAGAGTAAGCCTTTGTTTCAAAAACAGAACCATTAAAGTGGTTATATTCACAATAGGTAAATTCAGTAAATTTACTCTTTTTGGAAAATTAGCATCTGTTTAATTGGCCTCCATTCTTGAAGATAGGTAGAGACTCAAATTTATGAAGCTTATAAAGTGTGGAAAGGATCTATTTAAAAATATGGAACCTGATTGTTGGAGCTGGTAGGAGACAGGGCAGCTCTCCAGTTCTTCTGTCCTCAGGGCCAGCTGTCCCACCTGCCTCAGGCATTGATGATCTGGGAAGGGGGCATCTCTCCCTGTCCATGACAGATGAGTAATGGGGACAGCGCTCCCATGCTCACAACTTTGTGGTGAGGCTTGCCCTCACCTCTGCCACAGGAATGGCCCTATTATGCTGCCCATGGGAGGCACAGGGCCTGCTTTCCTGAGTGTTGCAGTTGGTGGGAGACAGGAGCAGCTTTCCCCGCTCTTATGACCTCAGGGTCAGCTCTCCCACCTGCCTCTGCCTCAGGTGTTGATAGGTTGTGGGAGAGGGCATCTCTCTTCCAGTCAAACCACCATAAGGCAGATGAGGGGTGGGGCTAGGTCTCTCACGTTCACGTTCTTGAGGAGGTTCACCTGCTCCTTCTTCTACACCAGCACCACATGGCTGACGATGGGGATGTGTCCAGCTATGTTACCCTCACACCCTCAGGGCTCTCTCACCCACTCATTTGCCAACAGAGTCAGCTCTACTGTGCTGCCCAGGTGAGGATCAGGACCTGCTTTCTCGAGCACTGTAACTGGTAAGGGGAAGGGTCAGCCCGCTTGTCTGCCATAGGTGATGATGGGTGAGGGATAAGAGGTGATTATCTCTGCCTCCCATATTGTCACACAAAAGGTGAGTCAAGGGGACATCTCTCCTACTGTCACCACTTTGGGACTGGCTCCCCCACACCTCCACCAACAGGGTTGGCTCTACTGTGCTGTCCAGGTGAGGTGCAGGGCCTGCTCTCCCAAGTGTTGCTGGTGGGGGGCAGGGACAGCTCTCCCAATCTTAGGACTCCAGGACCTGTTTCGGGCATTGGGCTGGAGGGAGAACATCTCTGCCCAGCCCAGGCTGCCATATGGCAGAAGAGGGATGGGGCCAGGTCTCTCGTGTTCACGTTCCCAGGGCTGGCTTATCTGCTCCATGGCAACAGGATCACCTTTGCTGTACTGCCCAGATGAGGTGCAGGGCCCACTTTCTCAAATTTTGCAGCTGGAAAAGGGGACAGCTCTCTCAACAGCTGGAGGTGGTGAAGGGAGAGGGAAAGCCATCTTTCCCTCATCTTCACCCTCACACAGTAGACGAGGGTACCAGCTATATCCCTTTCACACATTCAGGGCTGGCTCACTCCCACCCGTCTCTACAGGGTCAACTTTCCTATGCTGCTCAGGCAAGGCAGAGGATCTGTTCTCCTGAGTGCTGCAGCTGGTGAAGGATTGGGTCCGATCTCCCACCTGCTGCAGGTGCTGAGGTGTGAGAGGAGACATCTTTCCCTCGCCACATGCAGATATCTGCCATTTCCTGCCCTCAGGGTTAGCTCACTGCAGACAGGATCAGCTCTATTGTGCTTCCCAGATGAGATGTAAGACCCTCTCATTAGAGTGCTTCAGCTGGTGAGGGGCAAGACCAGTTCTCCCTAGTGTTGTAGCCAGTGAGGGAATGGGGCCAACTCTGTACAACACTCTTTTCTCAGCTTTTGGTGGCATCGGGAGCTGTAAACATCAAAACAGACAATGGTTGCATCAGGGCCATGAACCTAGACATGGATTCAAAACAGTAGAGTGAATCCTGTTGGCAGAAGCTGTGAGCATGGGAGAGCTGTCCTCAATACTCATCTTTCATGTGGCAATGTGGGCAGAAAGAGTTGCCGCCCCCACCACATCCCCAACAATCAATGCCCGAGGAAGGTGGGAGAGCTGCCCCTGGCCCCCCACCAGTTGCAACACTAGGACCTGCACATCCCCTAGGCGGCACAATCGAGCCAACACCATTGGCGGAAGTGTGGGTGAGTCAGACCTGAAGTTGTGAACTATCCCCATTACTCATCTGCCATGTGGCAGCATGGGTGGGGGAGAGATGCCCTCCCCCCACTGCACTTGTACCCAGCAATGCCTGAGGCAGGTGCAAGAGCTGGCCCTGAGGCCCTAAGAGCAGGAGAACTGTCACTGCACCTCATCAGCTGCAGCACTGGAGAGTGGCCCCTATACCGTGCCTGGGCAACACAGGAGAGCTGCCCTTGAAGGTGTAGGTGTGGGAGAACCAACCCTGAGGATGTGAGAGTAGAACTGGCCCTGCCCCTTGCTCGTTGCTGCAAGGGGGAACAGCTGGGGCAAGGCAGGAGCGCTCATCCTGGTGGTGAGAACAGGGGAGAACTAGAGAGCTGACCAACCCGGCAACGACCCTCCCCAGAACCAAGGTTATGAGTTGGCCCATCCCAACATCCACACCATCTGGGATCTACTGGAGCATGTGAAGGGGCAGGTCCTGCATACTCAAAGCTGCAAAATCTCCATGACACAGGACAACAACAGGACAATGAAGGGGAGTTCCACAAAGGGCTCAGCATCAATAGTGTAGCAGAAACCAGAGGCCTCAAATCAGTTATTCCTTGCAATAGCACGTGTAAGTAAAGCTATATGGATAAAAAGGTTTATTGCACGACTCACTGTGTCACAGTATAGCTTCCATGATGAGATTGATTTTTTTCCCTTTTCTTTTTTCCCTTCTTTTTTTTTCTCTTAAATTTTATTTTATTTGGAGGAGAAGTTGCAAGGGCAGATATGAAAGGACGGGGCAATGAATAGGATGGGAATGCATGATATGAAAGACACAAAGAATAAATAAAGAAGTTTTTTAAAAATTCAAAACCATTTTGAACAAATTTAAGAGTAGACAGAGCCGGGCGATGGTGGCGCAAGCCTTTAATCCCAGCACTCGGGAGGCAGAGGCAGGCGGATCTCTGTGAGTTCGAGACCAGCCTGGTCTACAGAGCTAGTGCCAGGACAGGCTCCAAAGCCACAGAGAAACCCTGTCTCGAAAAAAAAAAAGAGTAGACAGAAGTTGCTAATTAGGATAAAGTGAAAGATGTAGAGTAGCTTTGCAGATTAATTTTTCTCACATAAGGAAAGGCAATATTAGACATATAACTGATGAAAGGGACATTTCCCCTGGGATTTCAAATTAATTGACTGCCAGCATACATGCTAGCATTGAAACGCTCCATCAAAGAGCTGTAACATAGTCATCCATGTGTGATCTTCCAGTGACAAGAGAATCTTCTGCACACCTATTTAAATATGGTCAAAAATTAGTTCCCTGGTGGATGCACTAACTTCACCTCTGCTTTGTATCTCCTCTGAAGTTTATCCAGTTCTAGGATTCCAGGTGCAAATGCTCACTGTCATCTCCCGGAACAAAGAACTCTGCAACATGGTATCCTCTGACAGTGAAGGAGGCAGTGAGAGAAACCCATTGTATGAAGCAAGGGCCCAGGAGCTAATTAGATTTGAAGAAGAATAAAAAATCTAGGAGAGGGGCATACATGAATGGCTTCAGTCTTGAGACCCTTCCCCACTGCCCCAAGCTAGCTGTTTTTCTAGTGTTTGCCACATCAATTCATTAGCAATGACAAGTCTGAGGAAAGAGATGAGGGCAGACCTGGGCTGACACGTTGCCATAGTGATGATATTTGAGCCTCTTTGGAGTGGTGAATCTGATTAGGCAGTTCAGCATTTTTCATCATTTCACTTCATTTGAGAAGAAAAGAAGCCCCTAAAGTGACTGTTTCATGTGTGTTTATATTACATTTAAAATATAAATATATTTCACACATGCTTATCAATATAAACAACAGGACAGTTTAAAATTCAGTTTTATCATCTCAGTTGGCTTTATAAAAATCAGTTGCCCTAATGCCATAATGAATTGCAACATGAAGCCAGTGAGTAGAAAGAAATGGCATGCTTCATGCTCAATTATTTTTTCTTCCTTCTGTCTAGGGCTTATAGAGCTCCATCGAAAGATGCAAAGTCTCTGTGTACTTGTCTTGATTCATTGGCAAGCTTGTAGTTAATCTCTTTATTGGAAAGAACAGGAGTGGGAAAAGAACATGAAGGAGTTGAACTTGATCTTTGTTTAGAAATGTCATTTGTTGAAAGCCAAGCCAAATATAAAGTATCTTTGGTTCATGTGTGCTTCTTTAAAAGAAAGGGAAAGCCAGGCCGTCCTTGAAATGGGAGAAATTTATTGTTGAAGAAAGCGTTATCACTTCCGAATTTTAGAAGGCAGGCAGGTGACAGGGAGTGTCAGGGACAAAGGAAAGCTCAGACACAAAGGACAGAGCTTGCTTCTCCCTTATCTCAGTATCAAATGGCTTTGTTAGGAGATTCTACTTGTAGGGCACATATAATCAAACAGCCAATAGATGGCGCTAGGTAGTTTCATGCTAAGTGGAGAGTAGGGAGAGTCCCAGTTTTTCATTATTATTATTATTATTATTATTATTATTATTATTATTATTATTTTAGCTGCAAGATTGAAGAAGGGTTAACTCTTTACTTTTCCTATCCTATCATGCAGGCTGCTGAAAATATCAATTCTAGCTATTGTAAAGTTCCATTTTAGGCCATTTACATACATTTTGAAAATGGGCAGAACAGAAAAGGAAAATAAAATAATAGGCATCCTTAAAGATCTGCATGCCATAATTCTAGATAGTACAGGCTTGGTATCATTTGAAAATAGTAGAAAATTATGGGGAAAAGTAGATTCCCTATACTAATGGTTCCCTAAAAATGTCTTCTCTTGTATACTTTGTTTCATGGTACTTTGGTGCTATTGTGCTCTACTGGCAAAAGTTTTCATTGAGGTTTCTCACTATAAAAATTGGCAAATATTGTGAAATGATTCCTAGTGAAGTAACAGTAGGGAAGGGACGTGTGAGTAACCCTGCTGTAAGCATCCTCTAACTTGGTGCTCTAGAAGGAGACTTGGCATCCCTCTCAGAGATGACTCCTAGCCATACCTCCTCTCCAGGAAAAAGGCTTTTCATTTGAAAAAAAAAAAAGGAGAGGAGAATGAGTGTGGTCATTGCTAAAGATTCGTCCACAACTAACATTTCTAGAATGTCCCTAATGGTGGCTGAGTTCCATGAAGAAAGGACCATCGTCAGAACCATTGTGTATCTGCCTAGAGTCAAGAAGTGCTCTGTGGTTTCCTAGAGGTAACTTGTGAACACAAAGTGGGCTGCAGACACCATGTCGCTTTGGGGCCAGTAACACAGGATAACAAGTTGTGCATGATCTGTGTCCTCCCTCAACTGTCCTACACTGTGCATATTTACAGTGGCACATTCCCTTTTTTCAGTAAAAACATTATTTCGTGATTGTTGAAAAATAAGTTTGTTTGTCACTGGTGATTTTTCAGTATCATGTTGGGTATTTTTCTATTTGTTCTTTTTTTTTCTTTTCGTAGAAAGAGCTCTTTGTGTTAACGTAAGCTTTAAATTGATATTACCATATTGACGCTATAAAATCAGAATATTCTTCAAACTTTTAGACTTGGCTTAAAAGTCTTATTTTTCTGCTTGTAACTTTGTTACTTTTTAGTAATAGATGTTTTCACCAAGGGTTTGGGTTAGGATTCAATTTGAGTTAATCTGAATTCAAACAGTTGTTCTCTTTATAAACTAGCTAAAACTTCTTATACATTCTAGCCTACAATGTTAAGGACACTATATTCAGTTTTTGTCCAAACACTCAAGAACCTATCAAATTGGGCAAATATAATTTCAATGTACAAATTTTCTTTAGAAACTTTAGTCGTCTTTATAAATTTAATAAACATGTTTATTCATTAAATAAATGTGTGCATTTAATCTGATTAGTACTTAAAATTTAAATATTTCAACTTATTACCATTAAGATTTTCAAATTTTTATTCTGCCATTTAAACTTTCAAGCATTCTCACATAATAAATACTCTAAATACCCAAGGTTATTTATAGAATTGAAAGGTGACCTAAAGAGTCTAATATTATTTATCAAACAGTCAAATTCTCTTATATTTTTCAACTTAAAATTATAAATCTAAGACAAATTTCATACTTGGAATTACTATCAAAAATTTAATAGACTTCATTGTTTGAGAAATATTTATTGACTAAGCAGATATGCCCATTTTCTAATGTGCCAGAGTTTCTTAAACATTAAAAATATTTCAGTCACATACTTAAATTGTCCCTATGTTTACTAAATGTATTCATAAACTTAAAACAAAAGAACTAACTGAAGTTAATAGATGAAGTTAATAAATGAATGCAGTTAATAAGTGAAGTCCATTTATTATCCACAGTGAGTTTTCCTGGTAGGCTAACTGAGGACACCTTTGGGTTGTAAGTTTTAACTAAAGGTACAGGGTGTGAAGACCATTATCATCCAAGGTATCTACCCTGAACCCCAAGAGAGATTTGTTTCTTATAATCATTGTGTCAACTTGCCACTCCAAATGTGTTTCTGTACATAATGCTTTAATCTGATTGAGACTGGAAAAGGCCCCTTTTCTTTGTTTTGCTTTCCTGGAAAAAAAAAAAAAACCACTTAGGATATTTGAGTTCTTCTCTACTGGTTGTAAAGATAACCCAAAATTCTTCCATTCCATTGTAATCAAGTCTCTGGTTCAGTTCCTGCATGCAGGCTTTCCCCAGGGCCACATCCGCTGTTGTCTGAGAATTACTTGTTCTTATAGAGTAGAGCTATTCTGCAGCTCATCATAGATCTCCAAATATTTCCTCAGCCCTGGGCCAGGCTTGACACTTGCACTTGTCCTGTCCTCAGCAGGAAGGATCTGTAGTAGACTCCAATACCTCTTCAATCCACTGGATAACAATAATACCTTCTCAAGTTGTGACAACCAAAATGTTTCTAAACAGGGCCTGGTGGTACGCACATATAATCTCAGCACTCAGGAGGATCATGAGTTCCAGGCCATCCTGGGCTATATAGTGTGAACCTATCTCAAAAATACAAATCTCTGTAGGCAATGACAAATGCCATATGATAGCAAATTCACCCTTTTACAATTATATATGCATAAATGTTGAAAGACGCTCATTTGGTATGACTACTTATCTACCACCATAGGCAAAAAGCAAAATTGTTGGTTCTTTTTTCTTACATTTCTTTCTGTTTTCTGCCTGTCTTCCCTGAACATTGGAAAGTGTGTGAGAGCATGCCCTGCTCTGACCCTAAGGCAGTATTCTCTGTTTCTAGGAATTGAACATTGACTTTTTTGTGTTCTTCATCTTTTGGAATTCATTTACATTAGACAGTCCACTATGAAGACATTCTATGTCAGCTTTTAGACTTTTTTATGAAGAACTGTTACACAAATACTACTTTTAAGATGTTTTTATTTTTATTCACGTGTATATATGTATATGTGTATTATGTATATATATTTGCATGTACTTGTGGATTTGTGTATATGAGTGCAGTTGCTTTTAAGACACCAGAAGACGGTGCCAGATATCAGGAGCTGTGGTGTGTAGCCCAACACTGGTGCTAGGAATTGAACTTTGGTCCTCTGGAAGATCAGTAAGCTTTCTTAACAACTGAGCCAAATCTCTAGACCATAAATTTGGTTTTAAAAATTCACTTATTGTCATATGATGTAAGGGAAATAAAGTATAAAACAATGTTTATTGTTCAAATCAGGATTTCAGTTTCATATAAATTTCTTGTCTCTGTATAATCTTTTCATTAAGAGTGATGAATTAGAATTTTTAAAGCTCAAATTGACAGTATTTTTGTCTATAATGTTTAAAACAATAAACAATCAAAATATTTCAGTAAAAAAAAAATATTGCCTTAAAACTGAGAGTATAGAGCTGGAGAGATGGTTCAGAGGTTAAGAGACTGCTCTTTCAGAGGTCCCGAGTTCAATTCCCAGAAACCACATGGTGGCTCACAACCACCTGTAATGAGATCTGGTACCCTCTTCTACCCTGCAGGGACACATGAATGAAGAACGCTGTATATAAAATAGATAAATAAATCTTTAAAAAAAATCTCTGGGAGTATAGGCAGGCTCAGAAATTAAAGGAAACACTATGGCTTGCTCAATCACCTATTACTTAATCTCTCCTTGTAGCTATTATATGGAAACAGGCAATGCCTGTATTTTGCCTTGCAAGACGAATCAACTGGGCAGCTTCACTGTCTCTCAGACTACCACTGTTAGAAATTAAGAACTGTAGACTGAGGTTTCAGTCCTGCCCAGTTCCCACAGTTGTTAAGTCCCAAAGAAATCACCTAAAGGTCTACATTATTTATAAACTGATTGACCTATTAGCTCAGGCTTCTGAACTCTTATATTAGCCCATTATTCTTGTCTATGCCAGCCACATGGCTCGGTACCTTATTCAGCGAGGCAGTCATATCTTGCTTCTTCTATGGCTGGGCCAGGACTGTGGACCAAGCTTTCCTCTTCTCAGAATTCTCCTGTTCTTGTTTACCCACCTCTACTTCTTGTCTGGTTGTCCTGCCTATACTTCCTGCTGGCTACTGGCCAATCAGTGTTTATTTAAAACATAATTGACAAAATAGAGACCATTGTCTCACACCACTTCCCCCTCTTTTTAAAAAAAAAAAAGACAAGAACTCTGAATCTAATATCCTTTGTTTAGCTTTTCTCCTGACCATTAGCCATAACAACTTGTAACAAATATTCTAAACAAAGGAAAATATCCATAGGCCATTTTGGGGGGAAATGTGGGCATAGTTTTCCAGGCTACTTCCTGCTCACTGGGGACACTGATAATCTTATGGAGGCCTAAAGAAAATTTAGAATTATGATCAAGTCCTGACTGGAGTATCCTATGAGGCTTGATCATCTTAGGCAGCATCTTGAATCTGTTCTGAATGTAGAACTCAGACATCTGGGCCATCTGATCCTACCAGAGATTTCTCAGGTGCCCTTCCTTAATCAAACCTGATTTTTCTTAACTCAGAATAAATCCATAGCTCATTTTTTGTGGAAACAAAAGGAAAACCTCTTCTCCAAAGTAACATATCTTTTTAATTCAATTTTCAAGTCAAGGTATTTTCAAAATACCTATCTTGGATTATTTCAGCAGCATTTATAAACAAATATCTTTTAGCAACTGTTACTCCTTCCTCAGCATTCAAACAATTCAAAGATAACATAATAACATACAGTATCCAGACTGTCTGTGTATTTTTCATCTTTACATGGCTTTATTTTAACCTCTATTTCTTTTATTTTTAATATTTTGCTTTTTGAGACAGGGTCTCTGTGTATCTCTGACTGTCCTGAAACTTCCTCTGTAGACCTTACTGTTCTTGAACTCACTGAGATCCACCTGGCTCTGCCTCCCAAGTTCTGGGTTTAAAGTTGTGTGCCACCACACCTTGAATTCACAGAGGTCTGCCTGCCTCTGCCTCCCAAGTGTTGGGATTAAAGGTGTATGCCACCACACCCAACTACTCTCTTATTTTCTTTTTTTTCTCCCAAGCCTACATATATTTTTAAACACAGTAAACCATTTAGAGGTTTTGTCATCTTTGAATCTATCTTAACTGTATATCTCTCTCTTTTTCTGACCACATGAGTCTATAATTTGCTAAGCAATATGGATAAGTTTAAAGCTGTGGCTTTGATGGCTGGATCCAGCCCATTCCTTAGCTTTCTGAGATTCCAGCCTCGTGGTGGAGGTGTGGCAGGAGCCATGTTTATTGTCACAACTCTATGGCATTTCAAGGTCCCTGCCAGCAAACAAGCTGCAGCAGTCTGCTCACCAACCACACTCAAATGCTCTGTAGCTGGACCTCCTGCCTGAAAGAGTCAGAGTTTGCACTGGCAAGACAGCCCAGAAAGCTGGCATTTTAAAATGGTGTGGCTTTTTTTTCCTGCTATGACTGAAAACCAAGAAGCATGCACTCGGCTTTTCATCAACACCTTTTAAGTGTTTCTTGGCAGGACCTCTTAAAAGAGCTGCAAGGTTTTAAAGCTGAGTCAGGAAGCCTCTCTTAAATGAAAGCACTTGCCTCTAGCAAACCAAGCCCACCTGAGAAAATGCTGCTATCAATAAGCTGTGCTTAACTCTATTCTTTTATGTCTAAAATTACTTCCCAAGCTTTCTCAGGCTTTATGTGGATGCAGTTGTCCATGTGGGTGCCATTCTGTAGGCTGAGGTTTCTGTCCTGCCCAGTTTCTGCATTCGTTAAGTCCCACTGAATTCACACAGAAGTCTACATTAGTTATAAACTGATTGACCTATTATCTCAGGCTTCTGAACTCTTGTAACTTATATTAGCCCATTATTCTTGTCTTTGCTAGCCACATGGCTTGGTACCTTATTCAGTGAGGCAGTCACATCTTGCTTATTCTGTGGTTGGGTCAGGACTGTGGACCAAGCATTCCTCTTCCCAGAATTCTCCTGTTCTTGTCGACCTGCCTCTACTTCCTATCTGGTTGTCCTGCCTATACTTCCTGCCTGGCTACTGGCCAATCAGCATTTATTTAAAATATAATTGACAGAAAAGAACAAATTAAATTACATATGAAAATCAATGTCACATAGTGAGATTACTGAAACCTATTTTGGTAAATGAAACATTTTGAACAAAGGAAAACTGGAAGGAAAAATCACCCAGACTGAGGTTACTCTACATTAGACTCTATTATCACGGAGGTCTTTGTGAACCATTCACCAACATCTGCACACCAAATCGAGCTTGTATATGAACACTTGCTTCGTATGTTACAGCAGCTGAGGAATGTGTGTGCCTCTGCCTAACATTTTTTGTAGACTGAGTATGTTAGCAGGAACTCAGAGGGGTAAACTACAGTGATTACTGAGTAAGTGTAAGAGCTAACATGATGAGGGCTAAATAAAAGTGGTGTTGTCCAATGCCTTCAGGAGGAGATTTCAGATGTCCAGGGAGAACTTCCACATAGATTCCTTAGGAAAAAGTATTTAGATTGATAGCCCTGTTGAGTATGATTTGGAAAGAAAAATATTCATTGTCTTCCAATGTCTCCATCAAAATAGGGTAAGGTAGTAGGTAAAGAGGTGGGAATATTTTTGCATTGGTGATGCATGGACCCAGTGTGGACACAGTGAATATCCTAAACATAGCAACAGGAAATTTACATTGACCCATCCTTCTGATCAGAACATGGTCTAAGAAGTTCTGTCTTGCAAATACTGGGAAAATTTGAGCCCTGAGCATAGATGAAATGAATAAAACCTAACTTGATGGCTGTACTACATGGAATTCTAGGAGAAAGAATTCAAATATTTCAAAACTAAGACAAGGAAAAATAGTGTAGATGGTAAAGAATCTTTAGTGTGACTATTGTTACCTATCCTAATATCGTCATAATTTTGTCTAACTGCTTATTGTTTTCTCAGGTACCTGCAAGTTATAACACACAGATATTTGCATGCAAAGTGTTATTGAAAGAAAAATAATTTTATCTGTTGTTATTTTCATACTGTAACAGTAGATTTACAAAGTTGTGACAGAGATCTTATTAAAAAAAATCAGAAAATATGTATAATATGTCCCTTTTCATAAATACTTTGCCCACTCCTGAAAGCATGATTGGACAACCCTTTTCAAACTGTAATTACTTATGTAAGGAAAACAAAAAATGTGAACATTTTGTTATTGTCATTGTTTTGTACACAGAGGATCATGGTTTAGATTAGAAAACCTCTCACTTGCATCCAGTACTTGCTTGAGGAAGGTCATGAAGGACAGCGGAGGTATGAGAACATCCATGTGTGTTTGATTTTCTTTCTAATTTTTATTTCAAAATTGAACTACAACATTAAATTTATGTCCAGAGCAATATAAATAATTCAATGGGACTCAACACTTATAGTAAATATTTCTTTTTAGGTTTTGAGCAATAATAATGGTAGCATTTATACTTGATTTTTTTCAGAAGACTTTAGGTTAAAAAAAAAAAGGAGTGAGGTTATGGAAGCAAAGCCAGGAAAAAAATGAGCAAAAAGTTAAAAGTCAAAAAAATCATACACAGAGCATGGGTTTGGTAGAAGATACCGAGAGACTCCCACCTACCACGCACAGCTTGGGTGAGGCAGGCACCACTACAGTGAGCAAGTATGTGATGGAGAATAGGAGAGAAAGAGAAGCAGAATGGTTTGTGTATTATGAAGAGAGACAGAACTGGAGATATAAGGATGGATGGTGAGAAACAGCCTCATGTGAATAGCCCATGCTGCCACCTGAGATCATGGTGATATTCTGGCCAGTCCAGTAACAGAAATCCCTATCTGTGTCCATGTTCAGACAAGGCCCTTGGCAAGGACAGTGTCAGGGATCTAGGTCTATGTTCCTGGTCCATGTTACTGTCAAAGGTCATGGGGACATCCCTAGTCTGGGCTGCTGCCTGGGGCCATGTTGATGTTAGAAGGCTGTGCAGAGATGGCCCTGCCCTGGGCAGCATGGGAGAGCTGGCCCCAAGGGCATTTGAGTAGGAGAGCTAGTTGTGCCCATTGCTGGTTGAAATACTCAAGAGAGGCCCTACACAGCTGGACTGTGACTGAAAAAGCATGGGATAAAACCGGACTCTCTGACCATGACTAACAATGAGGGCTGAGGAGAAGCCAAGGACAATGGCATGGGGTTTTGATCCTACTTCATGTTCTGGCTTTGTGGGAGCCTAGCCAGTTTGGATGTTCACCTTCCTAGGCATGGACGGAGGGGGGAGGACCTTGGACTTTCCACAGGGCAGGGAACCCTGACTGCTCTTTGGACTGGAGAGGGAGGGAGAGAGGAGTGGGGAGAGGGGGAAAAGGGTGGGAGGAGGGGGAGGGAAATGGGAGGCTGGGAGGAGGCGGAAACTTTTTTTTCTTTTTCTCAATAAAAAAAAAGGCCCTACACCTCACCTGGGTAGCACAGTAAAGTTTCCCCTGGTGGCAATGCTGATATGGATGAGCCAGTACAGAAGGCATGAGTATAGGAGAGCTGGCCCCACCCATCATCTGGGCAGTGTGAGAGCTGGTCCTGCCCTTTCCCCCTTCAGAAGACTGGAGAGCTACCCTCCATCCCCCACCTGGGCAGTGTGGAAGAGCTGGTCCTGGTTCCATGGGTGAGGGAGCTGGATCCATCCCTTACCTGGGTGACCTCAGCCACCACCCAGGTAAAAAATCCAGTGCTTTGAGTTATCCTACCATAACATCTACTCCAGCCATGATCTGCTGCAGCACAATGAGGGGCTACAGGATCTCCATGACACAGAGTAACTCCAAGAGGAGTTCTGGTAAGGAGCCAGTATTGATAGTGTAGCAGAAGTCAGAGGCCTCAAACCAGGCCAATGACTCATTGCAATAAACATTTTCAAGTAAAGCTGTTTAGGCAAAACAGTATACTGTGTGACACACCATAACACACCAAAGCATCCAAGTCAAGATACTGTAGAGGGAAGAGGGCAGATATGCAGAAGCAGAAAGATGAGTGGGGTGCATGATGTTAAATTCATAAAGAATCAATAAAAAGTTAAGAAAAGAAAAAGGAAAAAGATAAAGAAGAAATAGGATACAGAGAACAACTTGAGCATAAATAGATTTTCTCTTGCACATTGTACTAAGTAAAAAATAAATAGACAGCAGTAGCTATGATACCATGCTGGACAAATTGCATGCATGTTTTATCAATTGATTCCTAATTTTTAGTCTAAATATTTGAAGTATTTTCATTTCTTTTTGTGAGTCTATGTGTGTGCAACCTGTGTGCATGTGTGCACTTGTGGAGAGAAACCTAAGGGTGATGTTGGGAGTCTTTCTCTCCGCCTTATTCTTTGAGGTACAGTCTCTCAGCTGAGCCCAGAGTTCACCGGCACTCCTAGTCTATCCTTTGTCCCCTCTTTCGGAGTGCTATAGTAACAGACAGCTGCCACACCCAACTGGTATTTACATGGGTTCTTAAGATCTTAGTTCAAGTCCTCACATTTGAAACTTGAGCAGCAAGTGCTTTACCTGCTGAGCCATCTCCCCAGCCCCACTTATTTTAAGTCTTGTTTTACAATATGTACACGCTGAAACTAAACTGGAGAAGCTTTCCCTCTATTTCTATTAGAATTCTCTTGGGATTATATTGCATAATATGAATGTGATGTTGGGTCAAATTTAAAAGTAATCTCAGGAAATGGGTTTGCTATCAATCACTGCTGCAAAACAAACAAATCATAACAGTGATTTAAGGACATACCAGCTAGCATATGCTACAAAAGAAGACACCTCACCCCTTCAGTGACTTACAGACAACCATCATTTTTGCATCTCCCAAATCGCCAATCAATCCCCTGAGAGTAAGTTAATTCATGCTTGGGTTTGGGAGGGCTCTTCTCTAAATGCCTGTCATTTCCCCCTGCATAACTACAGGCAAGCAAGTTCAGACAGGCACTCCTCATGGCAATAGTAGAATTCAAAGCAGGGAAGAACATGTAAGACCTTAAAGCCTGGCACGTTGTCATTTCTGCGTCATTTCATGAGCCAAAAGAAGTCATATGCTCAGGTCAAGAGACAATGAAGTTCACCTTGCCCACCCAGGATTCTGGATCAGAAAAAGAGAAAAGGCTGGGACAAATATTTCACTCATTGATTTGATTGAAATTTAAAATATTTTATTATGAATGCTGAAATTTGGGGGTTATCTGCAAGCCAGACCCAGAACTATCTATATCTTCTACTGAAATTGTTTGCAACAATAGAACTAGCCAATTACTGTTATCAACAAAGACTTGAATATTCATATGAACGCTTTATGTGTCCAGTTATGTATTTGCGGCTAAACTCTTCCTTCACAATCAATATTCTGTAAAACCAAGAACCACAATTATTGGTCAGATGGATCAGAAAAATAGGACCTGAGTCCTTCTCAGGCCTTGAGTTGGAGGGAAATGTGACATCTTGAACTGCCCAGAAGGTCATTAATAGATAACTATCTAAACCTGATTACAGGAGCCCTAAGCCTTACAAGATTCCTGTCTAGCAGGAGGCTTTATGATAAAGAACAAAGGCATACCACTGTCCCTTCTGTAGCAGTTAAGCCAAACAAGGCTGTCAATCACTTGGATGGGACAAAGTCCCTTAGGAAAAGCTGTTTGTTCTAGCAGCTTTAGAAATAGTCTTAATCCTTCATAAAATATATGTCTTTGCAGTAGTCCTTTTGGCTCAAATTTACCCTGTAATAATCTCTGGCTTCTACGTTATGCTCTGTGTAGCTTATCTGCACATCTTGTCCTGAGCACAAGGACTCAGGTGAAGGGGAGAGTCCATAGTGAAATCCTGAAAGTCAGCCTCACAAAGAGTTTCTTGGACTCTAAACTACCATCTGATTCCTAGTTTATTCTAAACATTGCCCTAACAATAGCCAGTACTCTCATGCATTTGGGGAGAAAATAAGACACTGTGGGTACCTGATTTTCACTGGTTAAATAAGTAATTCGTTACCAGGGAAAGCAGCATTTATTTCTCTATAGATAACTCAGTGTACAAGAATGTGTGTGTGTGTGTGTCTGTTCATAAAGAAAATAAAGAAACTGAACACAGAATCCACAAATTTAGACTCCTGTAACAATTTACTTAAAAATATTAGTCTATATTTTGGTAAAAAAAAGGAATCATTTCTTTGTTGTCTGCTCTAGAAAATGAGAGATAATGATCTCAGCTGTGTGATAAGATAATAACTTCCTGCCACTCGCAGGCACTTCTGTGGTCATTAATAGAAAATAAACAGGATAGCAAAGCTGAGACAATTTGCTTCAAGGCAGGAGGTATTGATTGGTGAAAATATTCTATGGATCCTACTCATGCTAGAGGGAAAAGTAGGGCAATTATTGACTTTCCAATGACTAACAGGCACTTAGAGCAAGGCAAACAGTTTCTGCAAAATCGTGCAATCTTTTTGTTTTCGGTTGTTTTGTTCCACAAGACAAAGGCAACTCCATATTTACATCCTCCTTTCCAAATAATGCAGCTGAAAGAGCCCATATTTGAGTTGTTTGTGGAGACCGTATAAAAATGAATGTCAAAATTTTGTTGTTTCCTTTGGTACTCAGAGCATAACCAAGAAAATAAAAACCATTTTCCAGTATTTGACCAAAGAATATAAGTGATTTTGTATTCTTTTATTTATACTGCAGAGATCTTTACTAAGCACAGCAGCAGAAGGAAGGGAGTGAATGCAATATTTGCAGCCACTATTGCAGCATGGGTGTAACCCCATATTTCTCAAAGATAGTGTGTGCTTGTATTTTCCCATAAAGGAAACCTTATTTTTCACTGACTAGGATTGTATTCACACCTTGAGCATTAGTGATCTTCCAGAGCTGTCCTTGGTGGTTGACAGTTTTTTGACACATTTGTTTTCAAAGTCAGATTGTAGGGAAAGTACTTCCCAGTTGGCCTAAGGCTATCACTGATGTTGGCTACTTGTAAATCTAAGATGGATTTTGTGAAGCCAGCAGTCAGGTGACTAACCAACCTAGAGCTCATTCAAGAGGTCTCCTGTCTTTAGGAGTCTGCCAACAACTGCAGCTCACATTTTCCATCTGACCTCTCTTGCCTAATTCAGGAGGCGTTTGAATCTACTTGTTCAAAAGAGTTTTTCTACCTGCACGAAAGTGATACTTTACCTACCACACAGACCCTTCTACTAAAGAGGAAAACTCAAGTGCTTACTTGTCTCTGCAAAGAAGAATTGAAAATGGGTACTTGGGTTTCTGTACCAGGTGCAGAGATGTGTGGCTAGAGCACAAAGCATGCTGAAGTGAATGACCGAGAGGAAAACTGGAGCAGAAGGAAGTAGTGGAGAAGCAAGAGCAGAGCTTTCTCCAGAGAAAGGAGAGGCTTCGGGTAGTCCAAAAGGGTCGGGGGGTGCATCTCAGGGTGCAGGCAGTGAAGGGGAGGAAAGAAAGGGAAGAAGGTCAGATTACAGAAAGCATATCTGGTGTGATTATGAGCCTTTTGCCAGCCCTTTCACGTTGCAAGCAAAGCTCTGAGAACAGTCATTTGACCCCAGCATCGTCACCATTTCCTCCGGCTTCTTTAAATATTAAACTGTGAGGCCAAGTGGAACTACAGGTGTTGCTTAGACAGCTATGGCTTCATTCTATGGGAATAACTATCGTCAAGGGGAAATGACCAGAAAAGTGATATGATTTCAGCCATACTTTCACAGGTACCAAAGTTGGCAAATTAGAATAGTGTATTCATGTGTTTCAAAAGCCCTTGGAAAGAAGGGGGAGGAGAGAGAGAGAGAGAGAGAGAGAGAGAGAGAGAGAGAGAGAGAGAGAGAGAGAGAGAANGAGAGAGAGAGAGAGAGAGAGAGAGAGAGAGAGAGAGAGAGAGAGAGAGAGAGAGAGAATATTTCTAATTTTCCAGTATCTGGGAACTCCTGAGAAGGTAAGAAATACTTTAGAAGATAAGACGGATAATGGGAAAGGTTATCTCATAGGAACATCTGTAATCATTTGCCTGTCAGTGCAAAATTAATTAATCATGTACAGATTTTAAATAACTTGCTTCATCTGCTTGCTAGATCAATATAATTTATGACTTGCCTTCTTTAATTTTTTCGGCTTTTCTTAAAGCTTGAGAGCAGGATGTGATATCTGTTTGAATTGCAGTCAGAGGAATAGTGACATGCCAATAGCTGTAGTTTAAAGATTGTTTGCAAGAGGATATGGGAGCACTTGGAAACCTCACAAAACTCTGTGGATGCTTTACAGATTTAGGTGAGGGTACAGAGAAGATAGAAACCAACCTGCAAACAAGGCTGTTGTCTGCCTTTCGTCTTGAAAGATAAACGTGTCCTTTATGCAAAAGTCGAAGAAAATGAAGATAGCAGTAGATGTACCCTAACATGCTTTAAAGCCATTTTCCAGAACAAAGGTCAAATTTTTGAGTTGCCTTTAAAACTGTTTTGAGGGTTTTTTGTTCTATTATATTAAATTATGTCAAAATTGAAATTTTCTTTGTATAAATAACTGCATTTTTTTGAGAATAGCATGCTTTAACAGAACATTTGTTTCCTTGTTTTGATAAGTTCTATTTTCTACTAAAGGAAAATCCAAGAATAAAAATGTCCAGTTTAAACTATGTAAAACTTTTCTGGGATGGAGAGGTGGCTCAGTGGTTAAGAGCACTGATTACTCTTCCAGAGGACTTGGGTTCCATTCCCAATACAGACATGGTGATTCACAATCATCTGTGGCTCCAGCTCTAGGGTGTCTGCCATCTTCTTCTGGCCTCTGTGCACACCATGCAGGCAAGTGATGCACACACATGCGTGCAGGCAAAGCATTCATACAGAAAATATAAAAATAAACCGTGTAATACTTTCCTTTTTAAAAACTAAGAGTTCAGATGGAAAGCTTCAACAATTAAAAAGTTCTTTTCTAGTGAGATAGCTTCAGAAATACTTAATTTACCCAAAAATGACTTGTAAAATTTTTCCAAACTTCTTAGAACTACATGCATAAACCTCAACAATAGTAGCAATTATTCACTGTAGTTTTTTACTGCTGAAACCACTTTTGTTAGGCATTCCATCCCATTGATCTTGCATATGGAGATCATTTAAGTCTCTTTTTGGAAAGTTTCTCTAATGGATACTTGTCAATATTTTCCTGATGGCAATGTTTGAAACCTCACACTTTGCCACCACTTTTAGCTGCAGGTGACAAACGTATACAGTCACTCTAGGGTCTAAAGAAGGAAGTAACAGTTTTAGAATGGCATGGTGGCACATGCTTTTAATTCTAGCACTTGGTAGGCTGAGACCTGAGGAGTATAAATTAGATTGAGGTCAGACTGTCTGACATAGCAAGTTCTAGAATAGACTAGGCTACACAATGATACCTTCTCTTGAAAAGAGGTAGGAAGTGATAGAGGGAGGAAGGGAAGGAGAGAGAAGGGGAGGAAAGAAGGACATTTTCTTCATTCATCAGCTCAATAATCTAATTTCTGCACATCTAAATTGCATATGTGCAATATGTTATATCCAGCTGTGATCTATGCACCACCAGCAGCGGCATCACCTTGACACTTGTTAGAAATGCAAATTTAGGGACCCTAGCCTCACCGCTTCAATCTAGAAGTTTGAAGAAGGTAGGACCAGCAATTTGTTTTACCATGTCCTCCAGCTGGTGCCAGCCAGGGGAAATGGAAGCCGGACATGGAATCTGAGTGCTTCTGTGATTCACAGCCAGAAGAGGACAAAAGAAAGATGACTTAAACCAGGGTAAAGTCCTGGGAATATAGCTCAATTACCAAAGTACTCTTACTTTAGAATCCCAGAACTACAGTAAAAAGTGAGGCATGGTAGTACACATCCATGACTATGCTGGGAAAATAGAGACAGGCAGATCCCTGGAGCTTGCCAACTAGCTGGTCTTGCCCAATAAGGTGAGTCCCAGATCAAGTGAGAAACCCTGTCTCAAAACTAAGGTGAAAAAAAACAATAAAAGAAGAATCCATCTTACACCGCTAGCTTCGCCATACACATATACTTGACTATACATATATACAGATGCGCTCCTACACACCCCACACCCACACCCCACACACATACTGGAGGAGAGTACCTTCATTTATTTTCCCAGTTCAACTCAGAGATTAACCTGACAACACTGTTGGGACCCAGTGTCCTGGCAAACTTCCAGTCACCTTTACAAGGGAATTCTTCCCCCTCTTGTTACGGTGACTTTATCCTGAAGTACATATCTTCCAACTGAGTTGTCAGGCCTCCAGAGAAACGCTAGATGTCTCATTTGGTCAATTCCTCTTCTGTACAATGTTAGTTTTCTTCTCAGAAGAAAACATATTACTGTCTGCTGCACTGGTTTGCATTTCCTTTCTTTCTCTGTATGCTTGCTTGCGTGTATATCTCCCTCTTCCAATGTACACATGCATGATTGTTTGCATAGCCTTGACCCAAGCTTGTGTGCATGACTTCATATAGTAGGAATGTCCATGATCTCACACTCCTGTCTGCGAAGAGGGAGTTAGACTAGGTACTCCCAAAGGCCCTCTCTCTGCCTGGAAACTCTGAGTCTGCAAACCCTACATGATTTATTTGTCTTTTTTGAATCTACTATGTTGTTTAGCATAATAACTAGATAAAATTAATAAAAATCATAAAAAACATAAAATCAATCCTGTTATTCTATTTTAAATGTTCTTCAATGAATGAAAAAGTGTCCATTAAATTTTACTTGGTTCCAAACAATTCCTTGATTTTTATTCCACTTATATATTACTACACTATACCTTGGAAACTTGTTTGTAAACACTTGTGTAAGTAAATAGCATCAGATTTTTTCTTCTTCTGAAAGATATTAATTTATATGGACTATAGAAACATCCTCTGCCATAAATGGCTATTTGTTATATGATATTACTTTTGATTCTCTGTATCAGGCAGCATGTGTGCATAGGTACATCTAAAGAGAAATATAATGACATCACTTATATCCTGATAATTTGGTAGATGGTGTCATGTTATCAAGAAAACTGGCAGCAGATTCATATAATGAAAGCAAAAGTTCATTCACTGGGGAATGGTTCAGTGGTTAATGGTACTAGCTGCTCTGGCAGAGGACCTGGGTTTAGTTCTCAGAGATCATCTGCAACTCCACTTGCAGGGGATCTAATGTCATCTTCTAGCCTCTTCACGCACTAGACACATGCAGTGCATATACATCCATGAAGGCAAAACACTCACACACATAAAATAAAGATAAATTATTTTTATAAATTTCATTCATTGTATATGTTTTACAAAGAAAGTCTACTGTCTTGCTTCCTTGTCATTTTGAAGCCTGTGCATGTATGGCAAAGCATCAACAGCCATTTGCAAAACCAAGAGTATGCCCCTTTCACCATTTGCCCCAATGTGAAATTGTCCTTGAATTTCTCTACTTCAATAGGCCATCTCTGACATTCGGACCTATCTGGAACTCATTCTTAGTTTACCAGACTGTTCATCATGTGTCTCTGGTTCTCTGAGAACTATAACGAGATGGGCCAAGCAAGGCCCTCCCAGGCATTCACTGGGAAATTGTTGAAATTCTTTCCTGCTGAAGGAGACTGCCTTGCTCCATATTTATTAGTTCATCTGGAATTCCACAGCTGCCACCTGAGCTTTTATGCTGTTGATAAGGACCCCTGGCTTAGGGGTGGTGGGATTCTGTTTTGGCCATGCTGTGACCTGCCTTTTACCAAATGTCTTTGCTGTGAATGAAGGGTAAATCTGTTCTTTTTCTCATGCTCCATGTGAGATGACAAAAATGCCTGCCCTGGCTACATGAAAGCATCGCTTGATATTGAGATTGCGGTTTTCAAACCTCCTTTTCCCCGATTCATTGCCAGGCTAGTAACTGTCTCCCATCAGTGGCTCTGGGATAACAACAAAAGAATCTGTACAATGAGCAATAAAAATCTTTCAGTATTTTTCTCTTCATTTTCTACTTGTTATTAGGGCTTCACAGAGGAAAGTTAAATTTGTTTTATTGTTTCGGAGAGCAGTGAAAGGCATACTTGAATTCATATTGCCTTTTATTTTTCAAAGTATTTCTGTTTAAGTTATCAATTGATAAACAAACTTAAATCTTATAACTAAGTAGACAGAACTTACATTATCCTTTTCAGTCTTACTCTCTTGGATCAAATTGCCTTTAGCATGACTCTTTCAAACCTTCCAAATTGTGTCTCTGGAACTGTACTTGTGGTATAAACAACCACTTGCTTAAAAACATCTCATATCTTAAAATTAAACTTATAAGAAAAAAAATAGTTTGATGTTGCATGTTTGCTGTCAGTCTCTAGCCTTGGCTACCCGGAAAAAAAAAAAAGAAAAATGGAAAGTATGTTTGATATGTGGTGCAGCTAAATAATGATGGGTTCTGAATAATGAACCTTTTTATTTGTGACAATGTAAATGTTCTGACAGAAATATTCTCTACACCTTAGACCAATTGTATATGTATATCAATAGTCATAGAAAGTGGCTCCTGGTCCTTGGGGGAGGGTTGAAAGTGGTAGGGGAGAGGCAGGGAGGCAAACAGAGAAAAATGTAGACCTCAATTAAAAAAAAAAAAGAAAGTGGCCCTTGTTCCCTCAAATTAGCCTATTCACTGCTTTTGAGGGGAAGGTTTCAAGACAGGGTTTCCATGTATATAGCTCTGTCTGTCCTGAAACTCACTCTATAGACCAGATTGGCCTCTAACTCCAGAGATCCACCTGCCTATGCCTTCTGAGTGTTGGAATTAAAGGCCTGTGGTGTCACCACCACCCAGTTTGGTTAATCACTTCTTATGTTCCCTCCCAGTCCATCTACCTTGGGAAATGAATAAATGACCCTGTGGGAGGGAAGGTTTTACTGATCTCAAGCTTCTCTTCATTTGAGAATCATTTTTATTTAATGATGAAATTTTGAGAGCTAACATGAGATATAATTTAAATTTTGCATCACTTCCTGTTCTTTTCTAATATAATAATTTGGCATAAAAAGACATCAGAAAACTCATTTGATACCAAAGTATGTGCAGTTCACCAACATCTCTTCCTAGGAATTCAGCATAAGGGCAAATATTTCATTTGCCTTTATAACATAAAAATGAAACAAAAACCAACTGCTCTCTTTTATACAGTTTGACAACCTAAATACCTCTTTCAAACATTCTCTGTATACTTATTCTCATTAAACTACAACTATCCCATTTGTATAGCTTTCCAGGAGATTTGTAACAGAACTAAAGAGGGATTTCTTGCTTGGGCTTTTGACAAGTCCTACTAACAATATATTGTCTAAGTTATGTGTCTTTATAGCCTAAAAATGCAAGAGGCTTTGCATAGTCAAGATTACCTAATATAGCTTCCTTTACCATATTTACAATCAGGACTCTTGGAAGGTTATTAAGTTTAAAAATTCCAACATTTTTAGCACCCACTTGGTTACCTACTAAAATAGATCAGTCCATTTTTTTTTCTAAATGTATGTCTTTTGGGTCCAAATGCGAAAGAGTTTAAATATCTTTTAAATTTTTTGGAAAATTCATTTTCAAACTCTAGACACAGTAGAATGGTTCAGACTTAGTCATTGTTAGAACTTTTTGTACAGGGATATCTTTTCCCAACATGGATTGTTTTTATTCCTGTGAGGTTTTAAACACCTCTCATTGAAAATGCTTTTAAAATTGTGCCCTGGATATGTCTAATGAACAGTCCTTGAAAACAGAGTCACCTTATTTATAAATTCAATTCTCTTTCCATTCATATGAGGAATTTTATCCTTCCTCAGGGCATATATTTAATAACCATTAATGAAATCTGAAATTATATATGAGCGCTGAGACCCAAATTTGCTACTCTTTTTTTTTCCAGTGGAAATTTCATAAGGGCTTTGGCATGGGAACACAGCAGATATTTAAGGCAGACAGAATAATATGGTTGGCCACAGGGCACCAAAGGAATCCTAACAGTTTATAATCAATAATTTGCTTACTACGGAAGACAATCTTTCTGGCCAGACCAATACATAGCATCCCGTTTGTTCTCTCAGTTTCATAACCAACTTCCTCCAACATTTAGCAAATCTTGTGACTTCCAGAGATTTCCCCATGGAAGCTGGGGATTTTGCACTTAGTTGTCTTTTAAGAGTTCCATTTCCATACTTCTTTCCCCACAAGAGTGTCCTATTTTTATTGGCCCTGACATCATAAGATCCACTTAAGGAAACCCAGGACAGATTTACCAGGCACCTGAGACAGGGGCTGACCATACAGAGGAAGAAAGTCCATGTCGCCTATTCTAAGCCAGACACTATCAGATAGAAAGGGGACTTGTGGGGACCGTACCACTGTTACGATAGAGCAAGTTAAAGGTAGTCCTTTGAGAATTTTCCTATGAAGAAAAAAGTGTAGTAAGTGTCAGAATTCTGAATGGTGAGGTTATAAAAAAAAAAAAAGAAAAAATACCTGTCATCAATTAGCAAGCTATATTGTAGGACAACTTCCCTACTTGGGTACCAATTCCCTAAGTGACAGAGAAACCTGGATACCCTGAAATCCAAGGAAAATTTTCAACAATTGGCCTCTGTAAATTTTTTTTCCTACAGGACTATTTGGGGAGCAATATAGGTAGTGCTACATATTATCATTTATGCCTCCCAATAGCTCTATGAGAAAAATATTGTGATTATTCCCATCATTTAGGTGCCAACATGAGGCATAAGAGGTGTGAGAAACTTAGCCAAGGTCTCGGAGCTTGCAAGAGGATTTGAAGTATGTAGACTATGTAAAAAATTCACTTTTGGCAAAAGCAGTATACTGGTGTTGGCATCTTTGGAGGAAAAGAGGACTATTACTTAACCCTGCTGGTGTGTGAAGTCACTTGCAAGTGAAGCCAGTTAGCTTCCTGCGGCTTAAGGAATAAAAAAATGCGTAGAGAATTGAATGCTGTTTCATAAGCTTCTGGAGAGGTCAGAGTGGACAAATTCTGATAGTTTATCAACAATAGGCCCTGAAATCTCCTTCACTTTTGGTTAATGAAGACTTCTAAATAAGAAAAATTATTTGTATTATATAACATACCCAGCACTGATAGTTCACAACTTTCTGATGAGTGCATAGCATAATAATATGACATAGCTTTGACAATAAGGAAACAGTGCTGTGCCAATCAGTGATTTCCTGTTCAACAAATGTGGGTTAGAATATATCCTTTTAAATAAAACTTGTACTCCACCATTTTCCCCCACAGGCTAATTCTAAAGTAAGCCTGTATCTTCAACTCTTCATTGTCATTAAGTCTGAAGATGGTCAGGGATTTCAAAATGAAACTAGTTACTCATGAATCATATGTTTATGTAGCAGTTTTTCCCAGGAGACATCTCCTTCTGATTCATTTCTATTAAACTCAGTTTCTGCTTGCCACTAAGAAGGGGTTTTGTAGCCCAAGCTGACATTGAACTTATGTTCATCTCGTCTCTGATTTCTTACTGCTATTGTATGTGCCAATGCCCAATAATCAAGGACTTTTCTAATCTCACAAAAATTTAAGGATGTCTATGAGTGCAGAAGGCAGGAGAGTGGTTGACAGGGATGCAATGTGATCTAGATTCAAGCTATTTCTAGGAGAATCATCTAAGCTTTGTTAAAAATGGATGCTGCTGGCCCCTCCCCAGAATAATGGAAGCTCTTTGGTTGTCATCTGGAAACAGTTGTGCATGCATTTTGAATCAGAGGCCCAACCTATTTTGGGAATGAGTGAGTAGAATATCACTCTAGAATAGTACTTGGCGAAAAGATTTTTCTTCATTTTTTTTTTCGTTTTTATATTTGGCCATGTCTGTTCCTCATAGCATTTCTCTTTCTTCAAGATCAACATAAACCCTGTACTGTGTGAGTGCAAAGAAGCTTGGAAAATGCAAATTCTCACCCAGTAGGCCTGAGACAGGGCTGAGGAGTCTGAATTCTACCCAGCTTCCAGGAAATGCCATTGCTGGAGGTCTACCCTAGGTGGGAAAATCCTGGGCTTCTCCTCAGTCATCCTGTTGAAGTGATAACATCTTTGCTGAGATCCTTTGTACCTTCCTTGTTCGTATAATGTCTGAAGTTTGTCAGTGTGCTGAACTCAGTACTCTTCTAAGGAAGAATGTTCTTGATGGAAATTTCAGAGACGGTTGGAACAGGCAATGGAGAAATAGATTAAGAGAGGTATTTCTAGTAATGGAAATGGGCAACATGTTCCACATTACATAATGCAGCTATGCATGGGGAAGGATGGCCCTAAGACCATCAGGGATCATCCACTCTGAAGAAATGAGAAGCATGCAGAGCTGACTGCGAAGTCGAAAGAAGGGCTTCTTGGAATCCTAACCCAGCTTTGATTGATTCTGGTTTAAGTACTTTCAGTCAAATCCCTTGCCTAGCTTATAACCCACCATCTACTGCGCATTATAGATGAGGCTATTCTTTTGGATGACATCACACATATGGCAACCAACTCATGTATCAATAACTGATAACCTTGAAGTTGGTTTTACTTTTCTCCTGAGCCTTTCTTTGTTTTCTGTCCCATTGCTTTGCTATAATGATTATAGCTTGCACTGACCTTGGGGGACAAATGAATTCATGACAATCTAATTTCTCAGAAGGACTACCTAACATTTTGGTCAATTCATATAAACTAAGAGAAAAGTTTATCCTAATATAAAACCATCAATAATAAAAAAGTACATACATGATTCTTCATACGCCAGACATTCTTCTAGTTGTTCAGGATTGTATTTAAAACTTTAATGCTATCAATATTGACTCACACCATCTCCATTTACTTGTTTCACTTCAAGTTCCACAAAATGCGCCTAGTAAATCAAAGGCATGTTTTTGCATTTAATTGTATTTTGTCCCATGAGAAAGGTGACATACATTAAACACTAACCTGAGACAGTGAAGTTCTGCCTGTGCTGCCACTGCTGGCTCTGAGTCTGAGAATTGATTGTGACAGCCTACTAGATGGGTCAGGGCCAAAGAACAATGAGGCAGCTAGCAGGAGGCACTGCCAATGGCAAGCAGTAGAGAAGCCAGCTGGGTAGGAGAAGCTGGAGCCAGTTGTCAGTGGAAATATATTAGTCTCAGAGCAGTGAGGCTACATAAGCTCCTAATGATTTGGACTGCTAGGATCTCATGAACTGTTATCATCTTTTGCTCACTAAATTGATCCCAGAAGCTTCAAAATGGACACACTTTAACCCCCCCCCCTTTTTTTTCTTTACAATACCAGGCCTAGCTGTTCTTACTTTGTGGTTTTGAAAGAGAACAGATATGATATGAGGACTTTTTAGAAGAGGTGAGCAAATCTTAAGTGCATGTTATACGCACCTTACAGTAAAATAATTCACATATTTGGGGATGGGAGCAGGGATGCATAATGTGTAGACTCCAAATACACACAGGGGAGATGTTAATGCTAGAGAAAGGCTTCCATGCATGAATGAGTTTAAAGGGTAGGGGAAATTTTTTAAACATATCACACAAATAATCATATATCAGATAAAGAGTAAATTATAACCGTAATAAGTTAGTAGGTCAAGAGAAAGTACATTTGTTATCACAAAAGATCAACCAAGGTGGGGACTGGTGGGATTTCAGGTCCATAGCTTGGCCTTTTTACTCTGTAATTCTAGTAACTGTCCCACATATTCAAACCAGATAGACACGTGAAGAAATTACAGCCTATGAGAATGATCAAAAAAGGCTTTAGAAGGTGACAGCTACATTTGACTTTCTTATAGCCTATACCCCTTCTCTAAATTAAGAACATTTATGTAGTGCTTAAATGAGTATGGGGTTGTAGGTTTTGAAGACTTTGCTGTCCTGTGAAATTCAAATGTATTTGAGTTCATAATGGGCCATGAGTATTTTTGGATCCTCTGACTTCCTAATTTCCTAAAGAATTCTTGCCCCATATGACACTACACTCACTCTTAATGTTAGGCTAGCCCTCATCAACTCTGCCCTTTCCTACCTCTTCTGATTATTTTGTAGGGGAATAAAAAGAAAGGGGAGGTGCTAGGGATTGGATTCAGGAGTTTACCTCTGAGCCACTCCTTCAGATCCCATACCCTCAACTATTGCAGATCTCTCAGGAAGATCTCCCTTCCTTCAGCCTCTCCTCCCTCACACCCATCCTTCACAGCTAATGTCTAAATTGAGTGTCAAATTTCAAAGCTCAAACCTTCACACCTCTCCTCCTTCTGCTTTGCTGGTTATCAGCACCACTGTCAGTAAAACCTCAGATCCCCACCAAGCCCGCCCTTCTCCCTTTCCTTCATCTATCATTCTTGCCATAGCAACTCACGCTATTCTCATTTAGCAAATTGTGGATCACTTGTAGAATAATATTTTTGTATCTAGTGTCAGAACTCTTGCTAGCGATATAGTTTTAATTATATATCAAGACATGTTTGCTCGAACAACACAAAGTTTCTAAACCTCTGGCATGAGACAATTGAAAGAATAGGTCCCGTCTCTAGGTAAGTAGAAAGCTGTAAGCATTCCACTTCAGACGAAAAGTATCCTGGCAGCTGGGAGCCAAGGAATGCCACAAAGTTACACCACACAACAAACCTCACACAAGAGATTTATTGGGAGGGAAAAAAAAAAAAAAAACAAGAACAGAGCTGCTTCTGCTCAGGTGAGAAACAGCAGGGAACCGAACAGAAGGCAGGATTTATAGAGAGTTTTTTGGAGGGGGTTGCAACTTTTCAGGGTGAAGCTTTCCAGAGTTCAAGTCCAGAGCTAGGGCTTTTTACTCTGTAGGTTGGGGGCAGCGTCCCGCTGTTAGGGCAGTTAGACTGTTCTGCCTGTGGAACCTGGCAGTTAAAGGCCCTCAGGGGAGGGACCTGTGCACTTGGGTGCCTCTAGAAAGAACTTTTCTGTCTCATGGAGAAAGAAGATTATAACTCCTCAGAAAGCTTTGGAATGGATAAGAGAATATGGCTAGCAAGATGGTAGGATGCTGTACAGCGGAACCAATCAAAATATTCAGAAAAGTTCCTTAAACTTAGGAATATTCGATTAGGTTTGCGAAATATTTTGTTGGAATAGAGACTGAATGGATAGAATTTTATGCAAAAGTCAGTAGTCAAATGTGTAAGATCCAGGAGGTTATAAATAATAACCCACTAGAAATTCCCAAACATCTTGACTTTTGGATTTGTGCTGGTAGTGGGCATGGTCATGGCGTACCATGTCAATAGTACCAAGATCTTGAACAATACAGTGGCTTTCAGCTGTTTTGAGATGCTTCTAGAAAAGAAATAAAGGTTACTATACTGATAGGTTGTATTAAGCTATAATCCATGAGGAAAATTATAGCAATTTGTCCATATATTCTCCAACTCTCCACAGTGTAACAAGATGAAATCATCTTATGAAAGATAAAATTGATTTATGACCTTTCTCTATATGACACTTTGCCTTAAACTCGAGAAAGTGGCAGAAGCCCAGCCAGGGCCTAGTATTTAATGCTTCTATTCAGTGCATTCTTTTGTTTTTAATATTGACTTATTGGAAACTAGGAAGTCTTTTCCAGTAAGAAATAATCCATGTAGATAGAGTCTAGAACATTAGAGAAGTTAAACAAATTGCTTCAGTGAATCAGATGGCATGGGCAAGGATGATCTCTGTCATCAGTGCCACGCAGTGGCAGATCACTGCTCCAGAGTCACACAGTGTCCATTTCCTCCATTCTGGATAAGTCGCCTACTAAGGGGCTTAGTTTACAAATGTGTGGAGAAACATCTCTTCCAAGTACATCTTCATTCATGAATGCAAAAGGCAGCATGATTCTCCCATACTCAGCAGTAATATGTAAATATGTACTTGCATCCCCTCTGCTGAACATAATGCTAAAGGATTTACATGTTCTCATGAACTTGTTATTGAGCTCTTTGGGAGGTGATAATCAGGGTTGTCCTGAAGAACTGAGGAGGTGAAGTCAGGTATGTGAATAATGCCATGGCATTTTTCTCTTACCTCTGTACATCATCCACTGCCAGTGTCTTTCTCTTCTGTTATAGACAAGCTTTAAATACATATCCACATGATGGGAAATGTGACTGACAGCCACTTTGCCGGCTTCACCACTGAATAAAAAGAGGGACTTTCTCTGGCCATATATGAACACATAAACCAGTTTTAAAAATCCCAACAGCAGACTCTGATCAGCCTGCTCCAATCATCTCTACATCATTAGACCAATTTGTTCTGTCTCTGTCTCTGTCTCTGTCTCTGTCTCTGTCTCTGTCTCTCTCTCTCTCTCTCTCTCTCTCTCTCTCTGTTTTCTGTCTCTGGGTGTATATGTGTGTCCCCCCTCTGTGTGTGTGAGAGTGTGTGTGAGAGTGTGTTTCCTCTGTTTCTCTGTGTGTATGTGTGTTCCCCCCGTGTGTGTGAATGTATGTGCATGTGCATGCGTGCGTATTGGGATATTAATCAGTAGAATATTCTAGAGGCTGTCATAGGTTAGCATTTTCTCCAGAATAAAACAAGATGACTAGAAGAAAAAAAAAGTATAACCTAAAAATAAGCAATCATCAAGGCTACATGACTCTGCCCTTACAAAACACAATAAAAACTTCAAGACTTAAGGAGAGTATATAACTTACCTAAAGTAACCAAGTGAAAGTATCAGAACTTGCACCTAGATTGTCCCAACATGGAAACTATACTGTGAATTTCCTGTTTGTAGTTCTCAAGCATGGAGCTGTTCTATGACTGCTTGGGGGTCACACAGTTCAGCTGATCAAAGCTCAAGTATCTTTCTTTGATGGAGCTTATTAAGCTAGAAACAGTAGTTGACTCATTGAGCTCTGATTAACGAAAGCATAGGATCTAGGTCTTTAAAAGAGACAGCTGTTACTACCAGGTGAGCAAATAGCAAACTGTGAGTCATTGCTAATCCCATCCACCATCCTGACTACTGAACTAACCCAAAACAAGGCTTCCCTGCAGGGTGCTCATAATACTGCTGTCTCAGTGTAGGAAGGACCACAGCCTTTCATTTCCCTGTCCAGCTCTTCTTTCATTTATCCTAACAAGACCACTTTTCTTTTCATTTTATCCTCAGCAGTGGTCCCTGCTGGGCCAGGAGAGAGAGCTATCATGGCTGATGATATCGCAGACCATACCCCCTCTGGTTATTCTTAAGTGGCATCCTGTGTTCTGTTGCATGTTTCTTAGCAACCACCATACGCCATGTACTTTCCTTTCATTTGTGTCTTCCTTCTTCAACCTACGGAGCAAATTTACTATGAAATGAACCCCTGCCTTCTCAGATTTCTAAACCATGAAAACCAGAAAATTGACAATGATTGCATTTTTTAATCTCCTAAAATGATAACCAAGTTTAGGTGCTTGGTAGGGGGGACAGAATCCTTTTCTCACACATGGCCCATGGCTTTGTAAAGTGCGCATGATTTATAGCCTGTATAAACTCATGTTGGGGGAAATTGATTTTAACTGTGATTCTTCATATGATCAAACATGTCTACTGTGTTGTAATGTGCTGAAGTGCTAAACATGCATTTAAGCCTAAACACTGAAAAATGTAGAGATTGCTTTCTTGTAAGTTTCTATTAGAAACAACCAGTCCCCCTAGCTGACTTGTTTGCATATGGTATGCACTCAGTGTGGTTTTGTTTGTTAGGAAGTTTCCTAAGACAGATGCTTCAATTTTTTTTTCATAGACAGCCAATAGTTTGTTCTTCCTCCATGTACATGTGAATAAATGACTCCACACCCCTTACCATAAATACAGTTGTTAGTATCCTTGGACCATGGAACAAAGGCGAACATTCCTTCTTCACAGGGTTTGGACTCTTAGCTCTAATTTATATTAATCTGCTTTGGTTTGTTTGCTTTTATTTTGCATTTTTAATGCTGCTGTTTCATATTTATCTTTGGCATATGTGTTTTTCTCTATCACCACCACATTGCTGTAATTCAGTCTCAGCTTATAGTTATGGCCACTGGGATTGTTCACATCTACACACATGTGGAAAACTAGAAAATAGTTTTTCACATGGTGTTCCCAGCGCAGCCCACACCAATGCTCACCCAGCCGAAGAAGCAGCCTCTCTGTAACACATCATGTTCCTTCTAAGCCACAATGGTATTCTTCTGTCTAGACAGTCTGTTCTCTAGAACAGACGCATGTAATTGAATATGTCAGTTTTCAGGAAAGACTTTATTCTAATAAGCTTTTAATTCTAAGTAATAAACTTTAGCAAAATGCAAAGACAGTATATTGTTTAAAGAAAACTTTAGGGGTGGATATTTTTGGCTTGGCACTAGTAAACTGTTGTGTAACCTTTTTTTTTTTCCTGGATGTAAACAGGAAAGTTCCAGAAAAGTCAAGTCCATGTCATTTGTTTGAATACACCCAATAAGTTTATTGGGAGACCAAATATTCAAGCATACTCTGTTTTCATTTATTTGATAAGTTGGTGTTAAATCATTAATCATAGGGATTGCCAAAGTCAACCAATTGTCCCAGTGACTGGAGATTTGAAATATAACAGGGACACTTATGTTTGAATGGAGACATGAAAGTCTCAACTTGTAAGAAAAATGTGAATTATTGTTTTCTACTGAGAGCAATTTGTAACTTCAATAAAATCAAGAAATTGAGGATAAGATATCTTGCCCTCTGGATCTTGAACCTATAAGCAATTTCTCTTTTCATAACTGAGTTATTTTCAAGATACTAACAAAGAAAATTCACAAAGTATTTTTTTTCTTTAAATCTCCCTCCCTGTTTTTTTTTTCTATGTGAGAAAACAGATTTTGCTTGATTGGTTGTTAGAAGAGCTAAACTGTATCTTCCAAAACAAATTCATAGAGCTTTTATGCCATTTATGCTACAAACATGTATAAAGGGGAGTTTTAAAATGGAGTATGCATTCATTAAGATTATTTTTTGGTCTTTTCTTCCTCAAACTCTTCCCTGTTTTGAAACTGGCTGGCCACAGTCTTGAATGTCCTGTGAACTCGTTCCTTTAGTTCCACTCTTTGATCTCTGTGAGCATGCACTTCTAGGAAGAGGTGGGTAAGGTACGGTCATTCTATAGCAATCGCCATGACTTTAAGTGCTGGAATTTCAGGCTCTTAACTGAGACCATGAATTTGTAAGAGAGAGTCTTTACAGAGTGGAGAAATGTAGTCACAGAGTTCGAGAGAGAGGCAGGATAATAGAGAATCTAACAGTAGCACTCTGAACCGGAGAGAGAATAAAGTTGAAAGATTAGGGCTTCCGTAGCAAATTCTTCTTATTTTCAAGTGTTTCCTAGAATTGCTTGTTCCTGCTGCTTTTTGTTAACAAGAGATTTATAGGAGTGTGACTTGTTACTTTTAGTTCCTTAAAACTAGCCACTCCTTCTTCCATATATGTCATTCAGTTGTAGCTTTGAGTATCATTTATTCATTGAGAATATACTTTTCCTAAAATGACAAAGCCCCGCATTTCTTCAGTTGTATGTTGCTTATTCTCTTTTCATCTTAAACTGTCTTTTTTCAGGTGACATGGGTTTCCATCACTCACTGTACAAGTTGCTTCTTTGGTACATTATCTCTGTACCTCACTGTAAAATTAACCTCTGCTTGCTTTTATTTTATACTGTTCCTGTAACAAGCTCAGGTAATGAACAGTCGGAACAACTGCCTTTGTTCTCTAGGTTTTCAGTAGTGGAAAGAGAACAAAGATTGTTTTCAAAGGTTGATTTTTTTTTAACCTGAGAAAAGAATGCATCGAAAAAGGGAATGAAAAGAAAGCATGTCCTCACTACATTGTTAGCACTGCCATTACTCCAGGGTTCAGCTGAGGTCTCCAGGCTACTGTCTTGATCAGCATTTCCTGGTACACACAGATCCCTAGTGGGCAGGTCAATCACAATCTTTAAACACATCCAGAATCCCTCATTTCTCTGACCCTCTCAGTGTGGAAATTGGTCATCTTATTTTACTTCCAAAGTCAGTGTTTTTTCACCAAATTAATGCTTCACCTTTTCTATCCTATCAAGAAAATCCTAACCTTCATGGTCCAAGGCTATCGTTTGAGCTTTAAAAATGTGGAAACATTTAGATGAAGTTGATGTTGACATCGTACAGGACCCCCTGTATAGAATCACAATGAACTTGCTCTTTTGTGTGCATTTCTTGCAAGCAAAGCTTTATCACTTGCTAATAGGCCTGGAACCACATCTCACATTTGTCTTCTGATTGTTTTGCCTGGTTCTCAAAAGTGGTTATGAGATGTTTATATGGATTTGTTTTATTAGATTTTAAAAGAAGTTATTTTTGGTGACATTCTAGAACACCAATCCTTTCAAAAAGCATGAGTCTCTCAGAGTAAGCTCAAGCAATGTTCAAGGCTGATATTTAAGTCAACACTGAAGAAGCATTCTAGCATACTTATAGAGAAAACAATACTCAATACCCTAAGTTTAGAAGTAGGCCTGAGAGTGCTAAGAGATTTAGTTGTCCAAATTTAGTTGATCCTTACAACCATGTGAAAAATATTATTTTAATCCCATTCAACAGCTTAAAAACCAAGGGTGAGAAAGGGTAAAATCTCTGCAAAAGTTATACAGGTAAATGAAGAGCAGGGACTTGATTCCGCAACTCAATAAAAATCTTTTTTCCCACTTCATTAACTACTGTAAATTGTCAGGGGACAGTTTAAGGTCATAAAGATTGATGAATTTTGTATCAGTCATATAGTATTATGGAATGCACCTCCAGCAGGATGAAGAAAGCATGGAAGAATTGGAAGTCCTGATACTATGTTAGTCCCTGACCGGGTCTACACTTACTGAGTTACTGCTTCCTTGCCTTTATAATGCCATCAATAATTCCTACCTCATAGCAATGCTGAGAGGATTCCAAGTGAACATGCAGGGAACCCTAAATCAGAGGTGTCACATAAATGTAATGTAATGGCTGTCTCCGTATTTGATTTGTATTCTACATGTCATATTGCATCCCAGATCTCAAAAGTAAAGAAAAAGGATGTGATGATGGCATCATCACAATTATTTTTAACTATACACCAAAGGTATCAGTGATGTATTTTAAAGCATGTAAGCATTTATATGAACATTTTCTACATCTATACATTGCATTGGGTTACTGTTAACATCCCTCTCTGATAGGAGGTCAATGCCCAGCTGTAGGGTGTTGAAAGGATTCAAAACAGATGCGGCCCACTCTCTAAAGCTTAGTCTGTGGCCAATTCTTTCCCGAGTTGTAAAAGGTTTGCTCTATATTCAGCAACGAGAGCATACAGTTGGGTAGACGGAGAGCATATGCAATGCACTTTAAACAATGTCCCCATCAATTTGAATTTACTTTCTGTTTTTCAACAGTGTCAGAATGCTCTTTGCCCCAATTATTTTTCTAATGTTCTTTATTTTATACTTCAACTTTTTCATTGATACATTTCCATGATTTTATCTATTGAGGAACCTCCACATTCCACCCAACTCACTGGTACTTCTTCAAGAGCTGATTGACTCATTGAAAGTTCAACTAGTGCCCTGATAAAATGTTTAGCTTGATCAATTTATTTTAAATCGCAGGTTCCCTATTCTAATTCCTTCTGGTGGAAGATATAATAAAATGATGACAGGCTATGAGAGACCATTTCATTGCTTTTGGAGAGATGGTTGCTAAAAATAAATTGGGATTTTTTAATTAATACAAGAAAACGTTTAAGTTTGATGACATCTTAGAAGTAGGTATATTGTTCTCATTTACCACTCCTCCAGAAATCAGTAATATAGCTCTTTGTGAATATTTTCAAAGACAAAAGATCAAATCAATGCTACTCACACAGTAAAACACTGTATAACTAATTGTAAAATTCTTTCTCCTCAACTACTACTCCCAAATTTTATTTATGCTCTCTAGATACTTGCTCAGCAATTTGTCTAACCAAAGAACCCCTTTTTCTACACATATTGATTTTCTTTTTTGCCTTTTGGAGAAGTGAATGCATTGCTTTCCTCCTGAGAAATATCAATTGAATCAAGGAAATTGCTTTAGTGAACAGTAAAAGTAAATAAATGATAATACATATAATAAGAGCTTAGATTTAAAATTATTTTTAATATTTTTCATGTTTTGTAAGTGCCACATTAAAATCTTATCTTTTGAGATGTTCTTTTCCATTAAAATTGACACTAAGGGAATTTGTTTAAAGCAAAGTTCTCTTGGCATTGATTTCTACTTTAAAAATTAAGACTTTCATTTTCATATAGTCAGGGCCACATTTTTGTCAGTAAAGGAATGAAAATTCTGACCATCTGTTTGGGTGATGAAGGCAACTGCAACTAGGATTTGTGGAGAAAGAGTTCTTGGCCTCACGAGGGTTTTCTTTCCAGGCCAGAAGTCCTTAACTGGCCTGCCAATTACACAGTTTTTCCTGTGCCTGTGGATCCTTAGAGCCAGGATACCCAAGTGTCTGTTCAGTACAGCCTTCTGCATTTTATTAAGATGTATACCAGGCTGCCCTTGAACTCATAGAGCTGTCTACTGTTGCCTCCCTGGTGCTAAGATTAAATGTGTGTTCCCAACAGAACTCATTCTATCATCATCATCATCATCATCATCATCATTTTTTTCTATCAGTCTCATTCTAAATCTGCTACCCGCGTTTCTCCCTTTTTGTTCTTTGTCAATGATGCCCCTTGTTTTTTTTTTCCTAATCCTTGACTTTCCTCTATCTGACCCCATGCTACCTACTCTGTTCTTCCCCTGTTCCTCTTTGCGTAAACGGTACAGCTCAGATGGAAAGGCATCCTGACAGTCTGGAGCCAAGGAATACAACAAAGTCACAAAGCCCAACAAACTTCACACAAGAGATTTATTGGGAGGGGGAAAATACATGAGGGTGGCTGCCACTGTGAGGCAAGTAACAGCAGAGAACTAAGCAGAAGAGAGGGTTTATATAGCTTTTCTTGGGGGATGTAGTGGGGCCGAGCTTTCAAGGGTGAAGCTTCCCAGGATAGGGACTGGTGGAATTTCAAGTACAGAGCTTAAGCTTTCTATTCTGGTGGGTGGGGGCAAGTGAAAGCCATTAGGGCCGGCAAGCAGGGGATTATACTGGTTTCTTCCTGTCGTTTTCATCTTTTCTTCTTTTGCCGTGTCTCCTTCCAGCACCATCCCATGCTCATCTTTTCTTCTTTTCTTGCTGCCTGCCCCACACATTTTCAGGGACATCTCCTCTGAGAATCTTCTCAGCGACAGCTCTTGAGATGATGGCAGCTACCTTCTGGTGATCTTTGCCCTTCCCAGCTCTGCCAATGTCTACAGTGACATCTTCAACCTCTACACATCAAAACTGCTTAATTATACACCAAAATTCACTTTGAGTACAGGAGATTTAAGGATTATAAAAAAAAAAGAATTTCAATACATCCATTGAGTATTATCTTGTGTACAAGGGTCCTGTCGTGTATGTTGACGAATTTTCTGGGTTCAGTAGAAACCAGTCTTTCAAGTATTCTAAGAAAGTCTTGTCAAATAACACTTATCTTTGGAGCTTATGTTTGTTCCTAAGTATGGTTTTGAAGGGATCAAAATACAGTTTCCATTAACATTTTTTCAACTTCTTTGTTAAGAAATGAAAAACAATATTCTAACACTCCTTGTTTCCCAAATCCAGAGGGAAAATACAGGCACAGATTTGAAATAAGGGGGTGCATGTTTACGTGTGTGAATGTGCTTCATCAAAATAATTTTCATATACATAATTGCTTTCTCAATAGGACTTGATTTCGTGTATATAGACACAAATCCTCAACCTTCCTAATGCTTTGATACTTTAATGCAGTTCCTTGTGTTGTGGTGATCCCCAACATGAAATCATTTTTGTTGCTACTTCATAATGGTAATGTTGTTCCTGCTTTGAATAGTACTGTAAAGATTTTGGAAGATAGAGGTTTGTCAAAGGGGTTGTAACCTGTAGGTTGAGAACCACTGTTCTAAAGCCTGTAGTGCTATGTGAAGATCTGAATATTTAAAGAGAAGTTTTAGAATTGTCTTAGGATCACTATTGTTATGATGAAACACCATAACCAAAGCGACTTGGGGAGCAAAGGGTTTATTCCACATTGTAGTCCATCACTGAAGGACCTAAGGACAGGAACTCAAACAGGTTGAGAGCCTGAAGGTAGGAGCTAATGTGGAGAGCAAGGAGGGGGTGCTGCTTACTGATTTGCTCCCATACAAATTGCTCGGCCTGCTTTCTTATAGAATCCAGGACCACCAGCTCAGGAGGGACCCCATCCACAATAGGCTGACCCCTCCCTCATCAATCACTAATTAAGAAGATGCCCTACAGTTTTGACTATGGGCGAATCCTACAGAGGCATTTTCTTAACCGAGATTCCCTCCTTTCAGGTGACTATAGCTTGAGTCAAGTTGACATAAAACTGTCCCGCACAGGGTGTTATCATAAACTATGCTTAAGAAGAATGACTAAGCAATTGGGGAGTTTCTGATTTTATATAAAGAGAGTTTGGCATCTCTTGATTAAAGTTTAAACAGTTTCGTTCAAAAGACATCTTTTACAAATAACTGAAAAAAGGAAATAACACACAACTCAAAGAATCTATTAGTTAATGTCAAGGAAAAGAAGTGTAAAAAGGAAAGAATCTGAGGATAGAAAAGTGTGTAAGGTCTGCCATAAACAGTCTAAGTCTATATGTCAGTATGTCCCTTCCACTGTAGCTTTGGAGCCTGTCCTGGCACTCACTCTGTGGACCAGGCTGGCCTCGAATTCACAAAGATTCACCTCCTAAGTGCTGGGGTTAAAGGCATGTGCCACCACTGCCTGGCTTTTTGTAGCCATTTGACTCTAGGAATTTACGGTCAGTGATTCAAAGTGCATCTCATAAGTTTTGGCATACTGCGAAAGTTGAAACATTTTCTAAATTTTTCTGTCATTCTTCTAGTTATTGCTTACCTAGCAGTGAGTTATTTCATTATTCAAGTGTTTAATGGCTTTCTTTAAATTTTTGTTTGTTTGTTTTTTGAGACAGGGTTTCGCTGTGTAGCCCTAGCTGTCCTGGAACTAGCTCTTGTAGACCAGGCTGGCCTGGAACTCACAGAAACCTGCCTGCCTCCTGAGTGCTGTGATTAAAGGAGTGCACCACCACCACCCAGTCTATGTTTTAATTTTTTTTTAAATATAATTTTTTTATTGAAAAAAAAAGATTTCCGCCTCCTCCCCGCCTCCCATTTCCCTCCCCGTCTCCCTTTTCCCCCCTCCTCCCTCTCCTCTCCCCCTCCCCCCCACTCCTCTCCCCCTCCCTCTCCAGTCTGAGGGGCAGTCAGGGTTCCCTGCCCTGTGGAAAGTCCAAAGTCCTCCCCGCTCCATCTTGGTCTAGGAAGGTGGACATCCAAACTGGCTAGGCTCCCACAAAGCCAGAACATGAAGTAGGATCAAAACCCAGTGGCATTGTCCTTGGCTTCTCAGCAGCCCTCATTGTCCGCCATATTCAGAGAGTCCGGTTTTATCCCATGGTTTTGCAGTCGTAGTCCAGCTGGCCTTGGTGAGCTCACAATAGATCAGCCCCACTGTCTCCGTGGGTGGGTGCACCCCTCGTGGTCCTGACTTCTTTGCTCATATTTTCCCTCCTTCTGCTCCTCCTTGGGACATTGGGAGCTCAGTCCAGTGCTCCAGTGTGGGTCTCTGTCTCTATCTCCATCCATCTCCAGATGAAGGTTCTATGGTGATATGCAAGATATTAATCAGTATGGCTATAGGATAGGGTCATTTCAGGTTCTCTGTCCTCAGCTGCCCCAGGAACTAACTGGGGACATCGCCCTGGGCACCTGGGAGCACCAAATCTCTTGCCAACCTTTTTTGCATTTATCTAATTATTTAATTATTTAATTATTGTGTCTGTATCTGTGTATACATGTATGTGTATGGGTATGTGCCATGACACACATGTGGAGGTCAACTAACTTGCAGGAGTCAATTCTCTCCTTCCATAATAAGGATTCAGATATCAAACTCAGGTCTTCAGGCTTGGTGACAAATGCTAAACCTGTTAAACCATTTTGCCTGCCCTACTTGGTTTTTTTTTTAAATACCCGTAAACTTTTTGACAAAATAATTTAATTTGTTACTGAAAATAAAGTATAGATATACAAAACTATGATCATGGATTTGCCTTTTTAATCTCCATTAGTTATGCACAGATATCATTATTGACATATCTTCTAATACTTTCCCTTTTGTGATTATTAGATGCTAACTTTAGTAGCTCTACCAGCTTTCTCATTTCGACTCTTAGCATGACTGCATATATGTGTATGTGTGTGAACAAAATCTCATGCTAAAGAGAGGTAACAATAGTAGAGTAATTGTCATTCCTACTTCAGCCATATCTGAAATTATTTACATTTCACTTAGGTGTGATTTCATCTCTGACATTTTTAATTTGAGAGATCAGCTGTTTGGAAACATTTCTAATCTTTAAGCATCAAATGTTTTAGTTTGGTTATCTTTTTATAAAAGCATAGCAGTAATGTGTTAGATTAAATCTAAATTATTATTCTATTCACTTACATATCCTCTTATGTAATTTCCTTTTTTAGAATTTAGATATCAAATTTAGAAAAGTTCAGTGAAAGTAGAAGAGGAGTGAAAGCCAGGGCTAGATGAAAGTGTGGTAGTGACCAAAATACATTAAATATATGTATGAAATTGGATGGATAATGAATAGATAAATAATGAATGGACATGTAAGAAAAAGGTTAACTGTCCAAGATTATATGTAAATCTACACTCTTCTTTCACATAAAATATATAGCATGTGTTACTATATACATTAAACTATTATATATACTACATATATTCCTAGCTGTCACATATAAGTTTTTTCATCTTTAAAAAAATGTAGAATCTCTAATGTGCCATGTCTATAAATGAAAAAGATATTATCATAAAATCCACTTTGATTATTTTAAAGAGTTCATGTCCAAGTCCTACAGTATTTCAAACTGTGTTTTGAAATTAGCAACTGGAAGTCAACACTCAAGAGTTTTGTAAGAGCCACATTATTTTATTGATAATCATAAATACTTTTTATAAAGTGGATTATTAAGTTCCACTTTTATATGTCCAATTATAAGATTCAAAGCTTAAATATTTCATTTTTAAGGAAAAAAATATTTTTTACCTATAATGTCAGGGGCTAGCACTAATTTAGATAGACATAATAATCTCTTTACTTTTGAAGTTAATTTTGCAGTTTATTTTCTCTTTATACTCATGACTTAAGCAAGGATTAGCATTCAGTAACTAAGGTTTAAGAATGCACTGTTCATCCACTGGGGCAGACATGGTTTTGGAATTTTAATTTGGGCAGCCTCTGCTTTGGCTGGACAAAGAACACAGAAGGTGATAGCATGTCTCAAGCTTGCTGCCACTGGAAACATGACCCTGCTCTTTTGAACAGTCCCTAGTTTCTCTGCAGAAATAAGCCTCCATGACACAGGAGAGCAGTCAGGAGAGGACAGGGAGTGAACATGGATGACAGAAGTGTCTGTGTCACCCATTCATTAGGGACTCACAAAGGGGTATAGAAATTCTGAGCTTTTGTAGGGACTGAGAGCTCCGTATCAAATGTCTATGGAGTAATTTAATTACATGGGTATGGTAGGAATGACACAGTGGTTACATTAATAAACTGAAGCATTAAAGAATAATAGCCCAGTTATTGCTGAATTATGGGAAACACGCTGCCTATTCATTCCTGGTGATATTAGAAGGGAGAAGGAGGGGGCTTACTTACCACTTTACACCCCCAATGCATAAAGAAACAGTCTCTTGCTTCTCCAGACCTGTGGAAAACTGGGTGCAGTGGAAGACCCAGAGTCACGCCCAATAGCATAACTCTTGCTTTGTGCAAGATGCTTAAAATATCATAAGCTAAGTCTGTTTTTATGGTACTGAATAAAATTGATGTGGGCCAGACGTAGTAATGAGCATATGCTACATAAACATCTCTGAAGAACCTTCTCACAGATCTCAGAGATGGTAATCCCTGTTCATTGGCCTGGGCCTATTATTAATAGAATCCACTTGACACACTCATGGGCCTCTAGATTACTAGCTGAAAAGAAATAGTCTATTATTTAATAGAAGCTACCATAATGTCTCATTTTTTCCATTCCTATGGACAACTAGAAAAAAATCCTCTACCCTTTGCAGGAGGAGGGGGAAAGGAACTCACATTTGATTTCATGTCATTTATCGAGAAACACTTATTGAATGGTGCCAACACTTCCAAGAGCTGTACTGCAGGAGAAGAGAGGAGATATATAAGATATGGTCTCCACTGACAGGTTTTAGTGGGGGGATTCGGAGATTACCTAGCCCCCTTTTTTCACTCCTGAGAGTCTCTTCATAAATTCTTGTACACACCATCTTTCATTGGCATTTCTTCACGGGTGAAAATGATTAGAAAATCCATCTTATCTCTGAAATCTTTTGACACTATGAAGGCAGGAAAAGTTATCTCGAGAGATAATAAACGTCTCGTTTTCACAGAAGCACACTACAATATCCAAAAACGACCTCAGGAACCACGAATAGTACAAATTAATATCCATGTACATCTAATAAAATGTTGCACTTTGAAGTTTTAGGAACGTCTTCTGAAATTCAGATTTGAAAAACTCCAATAATGGAATTTGAAGAAACCGAGGACTCACTTTCTTCAGCTAAAGTAGACTAATATAAGTTCATGGGCAAAATACACAGTTGTATTACTTCCTTTAACATATATTTCCCATAGGAGTCCAGTGCTGCTCATTGTCCCAGAATCACCTCCACAGAAACTATTTACGTCAGTGGTCCCCAAGTTGAACAGGCAAGAGTTTCACATGGGAAACTTGTTAAAACAGGTTGCTGGGCCCAATCACAGAGCACTGATTCGGCAGGCTGGGTTGGAGCCAGAGAGTCTGCATTTCTGCCTCTTTCCCTCCTCCCTTCTGCTGGGGCCAATGATCCAGAGCCCAGTTTGAGAACCACTGCTTTAGGTATTAGAAAGACAATGCCCTCCGGAGCCTTGAGAGAAATTGCAAAATCCTCTTTAACTTGGCAGTTAAGGCCAATCTTCTTTCATGTTGTATTGACAGACATCCTTGATGAGGTAGTCCTTGATAATTCAAAGGGTAGAGTTTAGAAATTCTAAAGAGGAAATGGAAACAGCGTGGCGTTTCCTTGTGGCACTTAACAGGCGTTACATAAACATTCTCCTGCAGACTTGCATCTTTACTTCAGCTCTTCAGAGCATTCCACTGGGATCAGAGTCTAGCGGGGTAACCCTGGCTAATTGCAAGCCTTTCCAGCCCCGCTTCATCATGTGCTCTGGGCAAAGCAGATGAGTCCAACCGTTTCCCACTGGTTCCTGTGTAGCCCACAAAAGTTCCAGAAATGGATTAGTCAGCAGTTTCTGGCTCTCCTGCCCACACTAACCACAGTTTGGCCACCAAAAATGTGGGTCAGCACATTGCCAAAGTGCCAAAGCATGGTGGTTACAAGGACCAGAAAGCTCAACTTTAAAACATGTGAGTCCGTTGCTCTTCAGAACGTGGAGGAGGGCAAAGGTCAGCCCTGCTGTTCTTGGACCCGATCCTGTTATGCCATCTTTTTGTGAAGCCAAGTGCTGCTCACACGATTTTATGTTTCTCTTATAAATTCTGCCAGACAGTGGTTTAATTCAATGAGACTTGGCTGTAATATTTAGTCAGATGTAACTATTACTCTATTTTTTCTCAGAGAAAGAAACGACTAAAATTTATACTGCAGACTGAATGCGGAAAATCAGTAGCCTTCGCTCCCACACGGATTCATAAAGCCACACTATTAGATTGTACTGCCAGTACATAATGGGCTTGAAAAATTCGCCCCTTTTGCCCTCATAGAGAGCTATATTGTTGGCTTCTTGGGAGATTGCTTTTTTTTATATACTAGATTATTCATTTGTAAAGAATGAGCGTGCTTGTCAGTCATTATGTAGATGCTATCAACTTGCCGGTTCTGATCGAGTGAGAAATCTGCCTTAAGGTTTGGCTGAAACCAAATTCTCAAGACCTATAATTTGTTATTTGCCTTCTCCCTTACACAGCTTTAGCCGCAATGCGAAGCTTAACAATATGTAGCAGAGGGCTGGACAGACGGCTGAGTAGATAAAGTGCTTGTTGATCAAGCATGAGGACCTTAGATGGATCCCCAGAATTCATGTAAAACTTGGTGATGTGTTTCTGTAATCCTGGCGCTAAAGAGGTAGAGAGACAGTAGCAACTGTGGTGTTTCAGAGCGAGCCAGTCTAGCTGAATCAGAAAGCTTCAGGTCAAGTGAGGGTCCCTGTCTCACAAATAAGGTGTAATATGATTAAGGAAGAAATCTATCCTCAGCATGTGACTTGTACATGCACCTCTAGCACACACACACACACACACACACACACACACACACACACTAATATACACAGAAATAAAATCCAGAATGGATTTTAAAGTTTTATTTTGCTGCATTAAAAATTAAAGAGACTAAGTCCTAGAAACAGAATATACTAAAAGAAACCATGACATGGGGCAGAATTAGAAACATATTTGGTTACTCTGCTAAGCTCATTGGCTATTTTATTTCTTTTGTACAACAGTTATTTTTCTAAGCACATTGATAGTGATGACAACACAGCTCTTATTTAATAAGGCACACTGATTTTTAAGAAATTCATTGTGAGAGGCTGAAGAAATGGCTCAGCAGTTAACAGCACTTGTTTAGAAATCATGAGAACCAGAGTTCAGGTTCCAGTACCCATTTAACAAGTCAAGTATCCAGCTCTTGGGTATCTGATATCCTCTTCTGGCTGTGTTCAAAGTTGCAGGTGAAGTCACATGCTTGTACATACTTACATACATACATGTATACTTGTGCAGAAATATACATACATACACATAAATAAATTTTCTAAAAGTTCACTATTATTTCAATGTGAAATATTTTATGGACAATATATCTTTAGATTTTTTAGATTTATTTCATTACTTCATATGTATGCATGTTTTTTTTCTGCATGTACATCTATGCGATATATGTGTCTCTCATGCCCAAAGTGGTGGGCCTTCATATGAGTGCTGGGAATCTAACCTGGACCCTTTGCAACAACAAGAAGTACTCTTAATCACTGAGCCAACACTCCACCACCTGAATTATTTTTTTAAGAAAAATTACATATATGGGGGCTGGAGAGATGGCTCAGAGGTTAAGAGCACTAACTGTTCTTCCAGAGGACCTGGGTTCTTTGAGTTTCTTTGGCTATCCAATACAGACACAGCTGGACTTCTTAATAGAGCTTTGCCACCTTCAGTGTCTCAGTGAGGTTATCAGAGAGGGGAAAAGAGGGGGGAGAGAGGGGGAGGGAGGGAGGGACGGAGGGAGGGAGGGAGGGAGGGGGGGAGGGGGGGGGGGGGGGGGGGGGGGGGGGGGGGGGGGGGGGGGGGGGGGGGGGGGGGGAGGAAGAAGGAGGAGGAAGAGGGATGGAGGGAAAGAATGCTGATATTTTTTCTGTATTCAGATGTGAATGACTTTGCGAGGAAATGTGCCCTGACTTGCTTATGTCATGCTATGGGTTTAGAGCTCACAGCCATTGTTTAATCACAGTGAAGCCACTGTTTAATCACATAATGGACCGACACCCTTAGAAAATAAGTAGCCCCAATGAAGCACTGTCATGGCGTCACATGACAGCTTGGATGCAGCAATGCAACTTGCAACAGGCATGGGAAGTCAAGCTCGCCCTTCCTTTTTTTTTTTTAAATTGCCTCTTTAGGATCAAAAGCATCATTGAAATACAGTGCACAAATCAATCGTTAAGCTGTTGTGCATGGTGGGCTATGTATATGAATAAAAAAATCACTGGGATCATGTGATGACCTCTTCAAATCCAGCTAACATGACTGAGAAGAACAGTGAAAGCACACGATGGACTAGATAGAAAAAAGGAGAAACTCATCTATGTATTTTACATGCTTTTCTATTTTTCGACAGAGTAATAAGCATTAAATAATATTTCTAAAAGTCCTGGCTCTGGTGACACATCATATATGACATTTATGGAATTTCCCACTAGGAAAAGATTGTGCCATTATCTTCTGAACTAAAGCCCATCCAGGCCCTTTTACTGAACTGTTGTTGTTGTTGAACATACATTTTTCACATTTCTCATGGACATTTTACCTCCTTTCTTGGAGTGTGCGTAGGGACCAGACTACAGACATTCATGCATGGCCACCATCTTATTAACCACTCAAAAGCAACATGTTCAATCAGTGTATGTAGAAAACACAGTATGTAATTTCTAGAATCTAGTGAAAACAGTCGAAATACAGTGCCCTTTAAAATATAATAAGAATTCCAACATGGTGATAGCAGAGCATGAAATGGAATTCAGGGCCCGTCATGAAGCCTGGTGCAACTTTATAGCGGTGCCATCTGTAAAGCTCGCCTCTCATATGAACAGCAAGTGAATGATTTATTTCGTCATTCACCTAACCAACCAAAGGCATAGTTTGGGGCCATGTAATTATGGTTTGGGTTTTTAACTAACTTACAAAAGAAGATACGTTTTGAGGTCATTTTTTTAGTTCCTTCAGCCAACTTATATTTTTGATCTATTTTAATTATTGCCTTTTTTTAAATGGCTGTTTCCTTAACATACTACAAGTTAGAGGACACCATTGAAGACTGCCTAGCCAACAGTAAACCTGTTACAGAAGTCTGATCCCCGTGCCTTGTGTTTACAGCCCCGTTTTACTGGAACTTAACCACTTCACAGTACAAGTGCTTAAGGATTTCTGTTGTGCATCCAGCACTGAGAAAAATGGATAAAGAAATGGCACCTTAAATGAAATAGCACAGTTCTCCAAAATATTTGCAAATCACATTTTAAAATCAAATTATGTCGTTACCATGCATTTTTAGGGAGGCTGGGGGGATGTCAGTGAGATATGTGCTTTTTGTGACAAATTTCCAATGTGATTTTTTTTTTTTTTAATGAGAAAGGAATGTCACATGGGGACATTCTCGACCAAGGCTTGTTTTTGCAAGTTGGAGGGAATAGAGCTCTACAAAGGCAAACAAGAGAGCAAATTCTTCCCTGGAAAAATTCAGCCACTGGAAATGTGGTCTTGTCCAGATAGTGAGAAAATAATTGTCTCCAGGTTTGATGAAGGGTTTATAGCACTAACGTTTTAGGATGAAATACAGCTGGTTTCAGATTCCACTGTCAACTCAAAATCAAGCTAATTTCATGTGGTTTGGGGTTTTGCAACTATTTTTTTTGTAGAGTACTTGTAGGGACTTTTTGTTCCAGACACACATCCCTGGGAATACCCTACCCCAGCCCCACCCCCACAGTTACTCCAACGGAAAATTTACCGGGGAATCATTACTGATTCTTCCCAGCAGAGGGCACCGTTATACCTCCATCGGTTCTGGATGTAGCCACAACTTCAGCAAATCGCTCAACACGTGTTGTTTACATCCTCAGCCCGAACACATAATCCTCAAAGAGAAGAAAAAAAATGAGAATAAATCTAATCGAAAAAAAAAAAAAAACACAGTTCTCCAGAGCTGCAGCTTCTGCAGTTCTAAGAGGGAGTTCTTTGTGTCAGTAGTGGTGGTAGGGGAATTTTGTCTTACAGACTTAATTCCAAGATAGGTTTGGGACTGGCTCTCTGACGGCCTTGCTTCTCTTTGTTCCTGTACTTTTTATGAGCTGTTTTCCATTCATCTCAGAAACTGCTTTTTTTTTTTTCATAGAATCTATATGAACATAAACTAGCAAAATAAGGTAAATGTTATTTTTCCCTTTGAAGACTGGTAACGTGTGAACCTAATGTTTGGAATGATGGGACATTGAAATGTAATTGGCGGTTTTCATAACCAGTTTGGTAGAGGAAAACAGCTCACTAATTCATATTTGTGTGCTCTTACTCAGCTGTGCATATGACATTGTATTAATTACTACTTAATTCACCCTTGAGAGCACTGTTCTGATTATAGAAAAATAGGTCTACCCTCATGCAAAAAAATTGTACAGGAAATATCCTAATTAGCACAAAAAAAACCCTTTAACACCAGAAAAGGTCAGCTTTATAATCATGCAAATTAAATATCTCTTTCTAAATGGCAACATGCACAGTATACAAAACACAATATTATGTCTTGATTTAGTTGAAATTAGAACAATAAACATTTTTTGAAACTGTCATATGTTAGTGGTACAATTTTTAAAAGAAGCTTGGCATTCTACATATTTGTCATTAATTGCTTTAGTAGCCCTTTTTTTTTTCTTTTTGTCTGATGATATTGTTCCCTTATGTTAATGTTTTGGCAGACTACTTGGATGTGAAATATTTTTCAAACCCGAGTAGACGTTTCATTTTTTGTTCTCTTTTCATTATGTTTGGAGTATTATCAAAAGAGGCTATTGCTATTTTACGTGCCGCCCTACTTTTATCCATTCTGTTTGTAAGTATGAGACACAAATAAATTAGCACCACTACTAATTCAATTGAAGAAAAAAAAGACCTATGGTAGACTACTCCAGACTTGATTAACAGAAATGTATCGAGCACAAATAGAATCTGTGATATCTACATAACATAAGATGCATCTGCACTATTTCTCATAAAATTATTGATTTGGAACTAAGGTCCTATGAGATGTATTGGTCTCGAGGTTCAGCAGACACAGAAGTTAGTGCTCCTCTTGGAACAAAGGCTTAATGTTGTCTCTTGTCTGCCTTCAACCAGGGCTCAGTTTTCATCGATGCCTCCAGGAAGACATGTTGCTTCCAGGGTTGTCTAGGGCTCTGAAAAGAAGCACAAAAGCAGATTTTCTCCCCCATCCTTCTATTGTGTTCTAAGTTTTCTTTAAGAATAGATGTTTCAGCCGGGCGGTGGTGGCGCACGCCTTTAATCCCAGCACTCGGGAGGCAGAGGCAGGCGGATCTCTGTGAGTTCGAGACCAGCCTGGTCTACAAGAGCTAGTTCCAGGGTTCCAGGACAGGCTCCAAAACCACAGAGAAACCCTGTCTCGAAAAACAAAAAAAAAAAAAACAAAAAAAAAAAAAAAAAAGAATAGATGTTTCAAAATGGAGTGGAGAAGCATCTTGCTATGGAGCCGGTGAATGGGGCATCTACTAGGATGTAAAATTCCAAGTTTCTAAATCCCCACTCAGATTTGTGCAGTAGTGGTAACTGGATGTGTGATTCCCTATGTTCTTTCCATCATCTTTCCAAGGTACACAAAGGATGACTTTGCACAAGGCTGCATTTTCACAGCCTGATATTGTGCTGAGCTCACTGGTAACAAAAATGTTCTCTTTATAATCAACGGAATGGCTGTGTTGAAATATTTCAAAAACAGGCATCCAACCTTTCTCAGACTAAATGGCAACATTTAGATTCTGCAGATTTTTGGATAGTCTTAACTAGCTGTCCTGAACTTTAAACATTTAGGATATCATTGCCAATCCTGGAATCAAGATATAAAGCAAAAATTTCTGTCACAAATATTATATTTAATCTATCAATGTAATGAAATTACCTTGCTAGTCTTTACTTTTTTAAAAATTATGTTTATTTATTTTGTTGATACAAGTGGGCCACAACACACAAAGAAAGGTAAAGAGTATCACTTGTAAAAGTCAGTTCTCTTCTCCCATCATGTAGGTCTCAGGAATTGAACTCAGCTTCTCGGGTTTGGCAGAAAGTGTATCTAGTCACCAATCTACCTCAATGGCTGTTGTCTGAGGTTTCTGTCTGGCCTGGTTCTCACAGTTGTTAAGTCCCAAGGAAATCACACAGAGGTCTACAATAATCATAAACTGATTGGCCCATTAGCTCAGGCTTCTTATTTATTCTTATAACTTACATTAGCCCATTATTCTTCTCTGTGTCAGCCACATGGCTCTGTACCTTTTTCAGTGGTGTAGTCACATTTTGCTTCTTCTGTGTCTGGACAGGACTGTGGAGGGAGCTTCCCTCTTCCCAGAATTCTCCTGTTCTCATTGATCATCTCTACTTCCTGTCTGGTTGTCTCGCCTATACTTCCTGCCTGGCTACTGGCCAATCAGTGTTTATTTAAAACATAATTGTCAGAATATAGACAATTGTCCCGCACCAAATGGCCTATTTTGATGTTCTTGGGTCATTCAAACTTAGCAGTTTCTGAAGAAAGATTTGCTTCCTGTCCCTCTGTGTTCCTCTCCATAACTCTTTAGCTAGAGGGACAGTTTTAAACTTAACCATGATGTAGCATCACCTGAGAACACAATCAGTCCCTTTCTGATTTCTCAGGTTTAGCTAGGATGTGGTGCCAGATTTTCCACTTTCAGTGAGTTCTCAGGTGAGGAAGATGGTGGTAATAAACTTTCTGGTGAAAAGATAATATTCAGAGGATCACTAAACCACACTCTGGAGATACAGAGTATCTCTTCCTTAGAGGCCTTGTTGAAGGTTGAAACACTCCTGAGGCACTTCACCTCTTCTAGAAATTCCTTGCTTTGAAAATGAAGGCATTTATCTATCCTTAAGTTAAGAAGACTTCAGTCTTATTAAGCTCTCATGTCATCATGCCTGATAATGTTTGAAATAATTACTCGAATTTTGAATCCAACAAATTAAATTTGATGTACATCAACTCAGAGTCTCTATCTGGGCATCATTGGCAATCAGATCTGTTTATTCTTTGGTGTGCAAGTTGTCCTGCATATTGTATAACAACATCCCTAGCTTGTGCATGCCAGACACCAACAGCATCACAATATGCATACTCAGATTGTGATAGCCAAAATTATTCTAGACATTGCCAAATATTACCTGAAAGGGAAAAATACTCCCTGGTTGAGAACAACTATGTTATGTTATTTTCAAGTTTATTAAAATGTCAGGAATGATTGCAGGGTGCAATCATTTGAACATGCCACTGTAACTCACTTGAGCTTCCCTTTAAACATTTAACTGGTACAAGCCTTCATATTCTGCCTATCACATCTTAGTCCTTGGGCTCATCTATTCATGATGCTACCGTTTGTTCCTACTCTTTATTTTCTAGAGGTGAAATTGTTAGGAAATCATGAATTCCTAATATATCTATTCTGTAGAGATTCCTTGTAACTTGAGTACTTTAATCAGGTTTTGTATCTTGTATGCCCTGACATGTTTTATTAGTTTATAAATATTGCAGTGGTTTTGTTACACTTCAGTAGTTAATGAAAAGACCCAAATATTTAAAGGGCTTCAAACAAACAAGCAAACGCCTCATGAAATGCTGTGGAAGATGATCAAGATCAGGTCGGTCTATATAGTGACTTTCTAACCTGACCTTGTCTTAAAACAAAAAGAAGAGTCTCCTGAACAATTTGAAATGCATTCAAATGTTCTGGGCCAAGAGTAAATTCTGAAAATTCTCCCAGTAAATGAAAAGCTATTTGGAAGTATTTTTACTTAAAACACTACAGAAAAGGTATTCATTAACTGGCTATCACACTCCTTAACAAAAGACCACAGCTCATCTGGCTTCTTAGAGTTCCAGGAGAAGAGCCCATTAATAGAATGTGGTGTTTTGTAAGGGACTAATGAAAACCCTGACAGGATCCACTGCATGACCTATGGTGCACTCTTATCTTCCCACTGCTAGGGCTGGGAAAGATGAAGTAGGGTGTGGAGGGGGCACTATGTGCCATGACTGAGGAATCAAAAATAAGAAGCATTACTTATGAGTTCACCAGTCAGTCTGAAGACTGAACATGGCTGGTTTCTGTCTCACACAGTTATAGTGACAATATTTCCAGAGCAAAGGAGCATAGTCTGACACAAGAATTTGGGTTACTTCCAGATGTGAAAAGCATCTGGAAAGGAGAGAATGGAAGTCAGTATGTTGAAACATCCCATGATATTTTATGTGGGTTGTGTAAAAGGGAAAAAGAAAAAAAGACTGCAATATGGAATCCTTATCTTCCCCTACATGCTACTAATGTGGTCAGAGACTATATGTCTAATGCCAGAATGGGATTCGTCAAGGTGTATCCAAGAGTGAGAAGGAGAAAGAAGAGGAAGCAGGGAATAAAAGGAGGAACAAAAGACCAAAATAGAGAAACATATTCTTCTCTTCTGCAATATAAGGATTATCTGGCTGAAAACTATTAAAACGGACTAACAACTCTCATGTGTTTTGTGGGATGGTAAATAGATACAAGTTTTAAGGAAAGTAATTTCTTAATCTTAAGAAAGATAAAGCCATATCTTATAAATAATACTACTTCTAGTAATGCACCTATGGAAACTCTTGAATAGCTCAGCTAATGTGAAGATAAAGTTGATAACAACGTTGTATGTTAGATTTAAAAAACTGTAATTGATCAAAAAGCCAACCTAAGTAGCTAAAATTCTATGTGCCCTATCCATATAATGAAATGTTATATAACAGCCACAATAAGAATCCTAATTTAAAAAAAAAACTGTAGAGTGCTATATATAAAATTGCTCCACTTTAAAATATGTTTGCTATGTTTATATGAGGGCAATTTCGGAATCTTGCACCATAAAGTGTCACCTGTGATTGATTCCTGTACGTGTGCTAGGTCAAAGGTTATTTTATTTTCCTGAGTTTCTAATAGTTCAGCAATGCACAGGCAATTTCCATTTTAGTTCAACTAAATGTAAAGGATGAAAGATCTATGTGATATGAAAAAAAAATCATAGTATCATAACCAGTTTAAAGGAATAAGATGTATGTAAAAAGTGATTCAGTATATGTGTGCCTCGTACAGCTAGCCTGATTACAAGCTGAATAATACAGTAGCTGCCATTTCTCAGGATTTACTCTAAAGAGCATATGCGTTTGTCAGCTCTTAGTTAATTAATACACGAGATTTTCTTGAAAGGACAAAAGTGCTGCCCAGTAGCTAATTCAAGCACTAACTTATAGGCTGCATAATTATGGGACTGATTAATATAAGACAATATAATATTTGCACTGCAGAAAGAAGAAAGAACATTAATTGTTGCATTTTTTGTTTAACCCTCTTGGAAAAATAAAGGCAGAAGAGATATAAAACACATCATGCATTTCTACAAAGACAGAAATAACAAAAACTTCCATTATACCAAACTCCAGAGCAAAACATACCAAGTCCAGTAGCTCCTAAACCCCCTTAGCTCCCTCCTGACCTACCTATCAATGAAACAGCCACTATCTGAATTCCTGCCCTAGCAAGTTCTCATTGCCAGCAACACATCCCTACACCTGTAATAACAATTGACTGTGAATGTTGGACCGCCAGGTAGCTTTTTTTCCCCAGAGGACCCAGACACATAATCTTCCCCAACAGTTAGACCCATAAATTCAAAGCTGTCTCATTTAGAAGTGAATAATCCCTTTATAAAAAAAGAAGAAGAATCTGCTGTCTTCAACTGTCTCTACATCCTACCCACACTCCCTCCTCCAGCCTTCTCCAGACTTTCTGACTTTTTCACTTCCTTTCCTGAAGTTTGTCTTTGTGAATCAAAGTCATCATTGCAATTAAAAATGATCACACTGTGTTAGAACAAAATAAGAAAGTTTTAACTGGCTCTTATAACCTGTCACAAGGGGATTACAGCTTCCAAAATGTCATGCCATCCAAAAATGTACAGGCTTCAGAAGAAAGGACCCAGTGATAGTTAATACATAGCATGTGAATTCTGCAGTACGTAAGTGAATCCACTTGTATAAATTTGGAATTGAGTTTCAATTTCAATGGGTGACAACTATGATGGTGGTCAGAATTTGCTAACTGCCTCTGGCTGCCTTCACTCAAATCATTTTCATTCACTTCTCGGAACTTTTCAAGTCACCAGGTCTTTTTTTTTTCTCAGATAAATGAACCAGAAAGGGCCCAAATCGCCTGCTGTTCTGTGTTTCTCAGATATAAAAATGACTGGAATGCTACATTACCTACTGTGCAGCTCAGCAAACAGACCTACCATTTTGGTTATTGCTATTGTCCCATATTCCTCAATCCATCACTTAATCATTGGACAATGTCAGATCTTACTACTACTACTACTACTACTACAAATACTACTACTACTACTACTACTACTACTACTACTACTACTACTAATACTAATAATAATAATGTCCTCATGCCTAAAAAGTGTTGCTGCCAGAACGTTGGAGATTTTGAATTACCTGGAAATAATGCCATTTGAATTAGTTTATTTCATTAACCTGCCCCACAGACTTATTGTAGATTATTTTAAACATAATATAGTTTAGTTTTTAGAAAGGATACATACTCGGCAAGATCTTAAGGTTAAACTTTAAAGCAACAGCAACAAAAGACTGCCGTTTTCTGAAGTCTTTCAAATGATCAACTATTGACAGTTTCACATAGTTCAGCCTCAATGTGTGAAACAAATTTTTACAAGTCCAAGTGTCGTTCACTGACTCTAGGGAAAAAGGTCTAGTTCAACATATTTTACAATAAATACCAAGTAAAGAGTGAATTCTCTTTGTAAAGTTGATAACCATCAGTGCATTTGCCCTTATGTTTCCGTGCTGTTTTTGCTGAAAGCGGGAATTCCACAGCCACTGGGATTCAGCTAAACAGAGAAAAGGAATGCCAGTTATCAGCCCGTAAAAGCCAAAGCTTGCAGGTTCTCACTTCTAAAATACATTCAAGATTGCCTGGGAAGGGCCAAGCCCTTTTGTTGCACTTTTGTCTTGTAGTCCCTTCGCCCCCAGAACTTCTATTTTCTCTAATAAGAGGCAGGATTTCACTTAAGTAGTTTAGAGACAAATTAATGAGTGATTTGCCTTTTCCTGTGTGACTAGCTAGCCATTCTTTTCTGCTCTCAACGTCTATCCTGCTTGGAAGGAACTGATTCATAGCCCGCATTATGCAGAATGAACTCTGACTGATGAGAAGCAGGAGTTATTTTGTTGGCATTTCGTTAATTTTTCAAACTTAATTGTTTTTTTAAAAATCATGAATTATTTATACATGTCTGAATGACAGGTTCACATTTTGCTTCCAAAATAAAATTAGTTTCACAGAATATACATTTTAAATATCTAATAAATGTTAAGTTATTGGCATGGAATGCCCATTCGTTTTTCTGATTTGAATAAATATTAGAAAAGCATAACCTAATTTATTCTTCCATATCAGAAAAATGATCAGATAACTTCTACTAACCATTTTCCTGTTAGGTAATTTATGATTATATCTCTTTATTCAATAGTAAGGTCTTGACACTGAAAGATCATTCACATAGCTCTAGCAACATCATGCATTTATTTAAACCACACTTGACTAGTGGTATATAAATAATCTCTCCTAAACCATATTGATTTCCCAAAGGGAATATTAAATGCTAAATAACTTCACAGATTGGAAGTAGTCCTGTCTCTGCCCTCATTGTTGATATAATCAAAAATGATGATATTGTACCTAGCTTATTTTTAATAATTCATGCATTGAGAGCAAAAGAAAATATTACGCCATTGCTGGGGGACATGAACTCTGAACTGCAAAACACATCCTCCTTTTCTTAATAAATGATAATTGTCTAACCGCTGCATGATGTCTACCACGGATTAAGAATGTGTCCCTTTATAATGGTGCTTTAAATTAGCACAGAGTATTATTCTCCAGATATGAGATGTACACATAGAGCAAATCTTTAGGAATGTAGCTTGCACATCTTTCATTAGTCCTCACAGAATTGTGCTAAAGTTTATAATACTTTGATTTCATATATCACAAAATTGGACAATGCTTGGCTCTTGAGCATAGAAAATAATTTTAAGCATGTTGATAAAATATGTTTATGTGTTCATCAAACAGTCCTCAATTCCTTATTAGCCATACAGTTAGATTCTGTTAGCCAGGTTCCCTACTACTTATTGGTAGTCATGTGGCTATAAGTTCATACCATTAGTGTATATCATATTGATAGTTATGGGGTTTAAAATATCGTTACAATTAGCAGAACTATTAGTGATTATTAAATATTAGCAGTGGTTGGGTTCTTGAATCTGAGTAGTAGGGAACATCTCAGAAGACATAAAGACTCAATGGAGTATAGGTGGGACTAAGACACATGCAAGAAATAAATCTACATTGAGTACATTTTGAATTATAACTAGGTACCTACAAACATAATAAGTCTGCTAATACTGAATATAACAGTCCTTGATTCTAACTTCCTTTTAATCAATGCTTTTCCCAAATACTCAAGTATAAGGCTACAACTATATTAAGAGATACTATGTCTCTATAATCATTTATTCTTTGGGAACATAGTAATTTACAGTACAGCCTATTTCAGACAGAATGACTACAAATTATACTTTATAAAAAAATTTTGGTCACTTTTTTTTATTATTGCTTCCAAACTAGGGAAGTTCTATCAACAACATTTTGGTACAAAACTGTGAGTATTTTGTGAAATAATAGTTTTTAATCACACTGTACAACATATGCAATTTGAATGATATTTTCTTTTTTTGTTTTAGGAAGCAATTGTATGTTTAGAAAACATCAGCCTGAGTAAGGTTTTATTAGTTTTGTCTACACAGGACTCTATTTTTATCTTTTGTTTCAGACAGGGTAACACTATGTAGCCTAGACTGGCTTGCAATTTGCAATGCTGCCTCAGTCTCCCTCCAAAATTCTGGGAATACAGATGTGCATCATCATTCCTAGAAAGGCATTTAATGTGGGGTTCACAAGAGCAATGGTTCTCTTTGCACTGGCCAAGAAATTTTGACATTTCACATTTTTACAGAGTGAGGGAAGAAAACCAACTGGCACCTAGATGCCAGAGTTGCTGGGAAGTATCCTACATTATGCAGTCCTAAAATGGCCGTAGCATTGAAAATGGAAAAAAAACAAACAAACAAACAAACAAACAAAAAACAACCCGTGTGTTAAGTATGTGAGGTTAAGAGTGAGAACCATGTCTGTTTTACTCATCAGTTTATGGTCAGCAAGTGATAAAGTGCCTGAAACCCCAGTGAACACTCAACGGAATTTGTTCCAAGAATATCTTGTAGAACAAATCAATGGGACCACACTTGGACAAGGGGCGAAATGAGATTTGAAGATGGATTCTTAGTTTTATAGCTCAGTAAACAGACATTACTGATTAAAAACCTCCAAAATTTTAGTCTCCTCATCTGTAAATTGGGGATAACAGTACCCCCAAAATTGATATTATAAATATTAAATAAGATGAAACATGTGGATTGCTGAGCATGGTACCTGAGGTGCCCTCAATAAAGACTGACCCTTATTTTTCCAAAAGAAACAGAGTCAGTACTCCCTGGGTTTACTTATGGGTCAAGCACAAAATTAAGGAAGTTCATAATTGGGGGCTGGAGAGGTGAATCAGTGATTAAGAGCTCTTGCTGCTCTTGCAGAAGACTCAGGCTTAGTTCCTAACACATGGTTGCTCACAACTGCCTGTGACTCCAGTTATAGGGAATCTGATGCTCTCTTCCAGCCTCAACAGACTACAGGCACAACGTGGTCCACATACATACAAGCAGGCAAGCAAACACAAAAAGCAATGTCATTATTTAAAGAGAAATAAAAAAGAAACTGTGTACTAAAGAGGATCACTAACCTGCCCCCCACAAACATGTAGCTATTGAAAGGCACTCAGACAAAGCAGGAATTATAAGACCCCAGAGTCTGCATTCTCTCCATTATAGTATATTGCCTGCTTCATGAAACTGAGAACTTTTCCATAAACTTGGAGGTGTGAAGACCTCTGCCTTTACTACTTTACTTTTATGTGGTATTGAACATGTCCGTTGAGAGAGATGGCATTATTCTATTTTCTGGAACTTTCAACCAGGATTGTGATATATTTTGGATGAAATTCAAAAGCTTACCAAATCAGAGGTCCCGGATAAATATCTGCAAATAGATTTATTAAAAAAAGAAGTATGCCTATATTTCCTATATTTGTCACTATATGGTGCCTTCTCTGTTTTGTATTCTGATGTCAAATTTCTTCCGGTTATTTATTGTATGATGCTTCTTTTATAGAAATACCTGGCCTGTAGCTCAAAACCAGGCAGGATTTCATCAAGTGATCTTGCAGCCATGCTACAGTAGGCGTCCTGGGAAGAATAAGCTTACTTAGGTACTGATTTTATAGTTATCTCAGTTTCTAAGATGCAAACTTATAACCTCAGAGTATCATAAAACTTTCATTGACTTCATGGTAACAATGAGATTTAATAAAGTCTTAAATTTCCTAGTAAAGCTTATCTAATATTTATCTAGTCGTTAACAAGATTTAGAAAATTAGGTCTAACAGTGTTTAGCAAATGAAAACAAAATGAAATAATAAAGGAAAGAAGGCTAGGTGATCCTAATCTTTCGGTTTCTTTTCTTCCTTTCTTGTTCTGTGAGTTTAATATTTCTCAGCTCATCTTGTTCTGACATTTTTTATCAGTGGAATGGCATTTGGATTTGTTTTGAGTTTTATTGATATTTCACATCCTATACCAGCTTGATGGAATTATTACTGGGTTCAAAAAGAGCAAATTATAATAGCATTTTGAATTGCTTAGGGACTTCTAAAGGCTAAGGAAGCAGAGCTCACAGTGTTGTGAGGGGTGGAAGACCATTTTGACTCAGGCCTCTTCTTTTGATCCCTTGACAACAACCACCACACAGTAGCAACTCAATGGTCCCTTTACTCTCACTGAACTGTATTTTTCTTTGAAAAAAATCATAGGGAAAATTTCATCTGCTAATGACATAACTACACATTAAGACTAAATGCACCTTTAAAAATGTCAAGACTAAGTAGAAGAAATAAAATACAAACAGAAAGACTTTATAACCATTTCAAAAAGTGAGCTGATTGACAGAAGGGTCAACGTGCCTGCTGAACAAAGCACTTGGGCTACATACTTCACTGTGCATTAATTTGAAAATATCATTTACATGTTTTCTGAGGAAACAGACATCATATGGTCTTTGTTTGGAAGAAGAGGCAAAACCTAGTCTACCAAAACTACATTATAGCAGTTTTCTGAGAGTTTTGGCAATGGATTTGGTTTAGTAATTTCTTTTAGACTAAATCTCATTGCTCTTCCTAAAACTAGAACATGAAGCACAACTGGTAATTAGTCACTGTGTGTTGATTTTGACAGAAGGGGAAACTATTCTGGATTTTGGGGCTGGCTTCATGGCCCTCTCCCTTTTCCTTCCTTTTTAAGGTTTTTTTTTTTTTTTTCAGATTCAAGATGAAAAAATTATACAGGAATGAGGGATTCAGAGAACCTGTAAAACTCTTTTGCTTATACCTTACTTTATGTTACGAGTTGTTAAGTTTTCTTTTTGGCACAGAACTGTAACGTTTTAGCAAGAAGTAGTAGTAATATTTAAAAATGAAACATGCTGCTAGCGTAGGTTTGGGGTGCATTCCCTTCTTGAATGCCAACAAATTTCATGCTTGCTTCTGAAACACTGATGAAGTAACAGTTTCTGACAAAATCGTTGATGAGATAGATCTTGCTAAGTTGTCTTATTTATTGAATTAGCCTAACTTGAACTACCACAGCAAGACATCATAGATGGAATGGCTCAAAATGTAGTCACATAGCAGTTCTAAACTCTGATAGATCCAAGATGAATCTCTATCCTCCTCATACCCTTGCATGCTCTTTTATTCTCTGTTCCTCCTGAAAGCAAGACTAAGTAATCTTAGTTCTCTTTTCATGGGGCCACAAATACCACTGGATATGTTTCACTCCCTTATCCTCACTTAACCTTAATAATTTCACTAAGCTACTGTTTTCAAATTTAGTCACATTGGGAGTTAGGGTTTTAACACATGAGGGGGACATTCAATGTATAACATCAATTGCAAAAACAGTGAACTTCCTAATAATTTTTTTATAACTACACACCAACTTTCTTGGTGATTAAATGATCATTGTATTGGGTTTGATGGCAAAAAGAACAGTGGTGCCTCTTCAGCTTGCTCATGGGTTCTGATAACTATGTGCATGCATGACAAATGAGCAGGGTAATTTAAATGCCTAGATTCATGGGGGATCAAAATTATTAAAAAAAAAAGAACCTTTTGCATGACCGTCACTTTGTCTAATAAAGCTGTTCACCAGACTCAGTTGGAAGATGATTCTTTCTAAACAGATTCTCCACAATCTTTGAAGACACACTACATAAACATACTTCTCAGAAAAATCATTTCAGTGTAGGACTCTTGACAGCTTCATTTTTCAGACCAGTCAGCTAGGTTGAAAATTGAGCTGCCCAAAGAGAGTTGGCAAAATAGTTTACTCCCTGTAATTAAAATAGGGGGAAGTTTCTAAACCACAGTCATCTCTAATGCTAATTTGAACAATCAAATGTTATTTCCAGTGGAGTTTTAAAAAATTTCCTCCTTCTTGGCAAGCTGGTACAGCTCTGTACTGTGGGAAATCAGATAATTTCCCCCATTAAGATAGGAATGTTCCTTATGTCAAATGCAGAGTGTTACAGTTATCCTGTATTTTCATTGCATGAATATATTCCTTGGATACAAATCAGTAATTTTGAATGTGAACACTTAACTATACACCTTTAATTTTGAAGAAAAAATGTAGAAACTATGGCATTTAAGCAGAATATTTCACAGGGATGATTTGGTTTACTTAGACAATTAAAAAATATCTTGTTTGTAGCCATGTTGAAAATTTATGCCAAGGTATGAGATTTTCTTAAATGGGAATTTTTTTTCATTTATGTGCATAGGTAACTTCCTTTTTAAAGATTTTATTTGGTTCTGATCAATGGCACAATGTGGTTTCAAAGACATATTTGACAGATCTCAATAGTGAGAAAAATGGAAACTTTAGATTATAGATCCTTGTAAAATATAATTATTGTAGTAGTATAATTATCATACTTATAATAGTAAGAAATAAGCTGTAATAAACAATCAATATCCACTTCACTGAAGTATTAAACCATTATAGCACCTAGGTATTGGGTATACGAGGAAGTCATTGATGACTTCCAGATGTTTCTATTTTTAAACTGCTGCCACATCTTCTCTCTTTCCCCTGCCTTTGTCTTCTTTAAATATAACAAAGTTTAAACTGTAATCTCCCCTACAAAATGTTCCCAAGAGCTCCATCACTATTTTGCCAACCATGGAATAGCATCACGGTGTGTTTGAAAAGCCAATAGTAATCTCAAGGGATGCTAGAAAACCAGACAAGGCCAGCTCCCTATCGTGCGAATGTTAAGGAGAGATTTTGCACATTTTAGCCATTGCTTGTTGTGTATGTATGGGTCAACATCTCAAATGAAACTTAGCATGCCTTTTGAGTGGTTTCACTGATTTTGCCTATCTCCATGGATCTTAATTACCAGTCTTGAGTTGCAAATGGAGGTACATCCTAAGTCTTTTCTCACTAAGACATAAGGACCTAAGGAGGGAATAGCACTTCATCACTATTGGGATTCACACTTTGTTAGGAAATCGCCTTGTTGCTCTAACCTTTGCTTGCATCAACAGCTGCTGCTTTGAAACACATATTTGCTTTCTTTCCCTCTTGCCTGTGACGTTATATTCATTTCTCTTTCTAGCTTGGTAGTCTGCCCCTTCTGGATTTTATGTTTTCAAAGAGGTAGTATTATAACATTATAATTTCAATGGGTTGTGCCCAGGATTGCAAACTACTGCATATTTTTGCAAAATTACTGGCTTTGAAAATAAAAATGACTTTTTACTTTTATAATTTCAAAGAAATTTACTCACAGATGACCCTTAAAATAACATTTAAAAGTCCTGTGAACTTGTTTGTCCTATCTTCCTTCGAATCATTCATCAGTCTTTCCTCACTCTATACATACAAGACAAGTCTAGCTCCTTAATATGCCTCAGTGCTTCCTTTTTCTATTTGCATAAGGTTGGGCATTTATCTTTTGAAATTATGCTGCTCTAAATGTAATGAAATTCCCTTCAAATCTCCTTTAATTCTATTTCTTTATTCATATTTTGCAAGTCCATGCTTATATTAAATATAGGAAAAAATAAATTTTTCTACATCAGAAAATAACTTTCAATTACTTTTTTACACTTACTTATTTTGTATATATTTCTACATGTACATGTATGTGGTCATGGTGGGCATGTGGAGAACAGAGAGCTGCAGTAGTCAGTTTTTCCCTTCTAACATGCGGGCCCCAGGAATTGAGCTCTGGTTTGGCGGCAAGCACCTTTACTCACTGAGCTACCTCACCAGCCCAACTTTACTTTTCAAATGTATTATAGTGAAACTTCACTAAAGTACTAAGCTAGCTACTTTCCCCAAGTATACTGCATATAAGTGTTTTCCTGCATATTTCATGCTAGGAAAGAATCTAGACAGTTTCTTAACATACTCCTAGAGTATAATTGTACTCTTCTGCTAAAATTGTAGACTAAGTGTGGGTAGTTATGTTGCCTCACAAATACTGAAGGAGACACTAACTGTAAGTACAACTTCATTTTTTCTGAAAGAAGGGGAGACTCAAGTAATGATTGTGGGGAAAGAATAGACACTTCAATTAAAACAAGAAGATGGAAAACAAGTCAATGTCCAAGCACAAGCCATAAGGGCAAAGCTCCCAGCTGTAATCTTTTTACAGAGGATGAATAGAGGGGTGCCTCTTCTTTAAATTATTGTTGTTAGGTATAGATATTTGTACATGTGTATGGGCAAATACATCCTGCTGAGGTAATTTAGTGTTATTATGAAGGCATAGGATTGCGTAACCTGTTAGGAGGCTCATCCCTGTAAAACACTGATTGTTTCTCCTTAAGCAATCTTTAATTGCCCGTAGTTCTTCATCTAGAGGTGCCTTGTGAGATTTCCTGTATCTATGTTGGGATGTCAACAGATATTATCATTGTGCAGGTCTTGTTTAGGTGGTCAGATTGTTGAGATTTCATGAATAGAGCTTCCCTGTATATAGAAGATACTATCTTCCTGCAGATCCTGGTCCTCTGACTCTTCTAACCTTTCTGCTTCATGAACACTCTCCTGGGAACTATATGCTAGTCAAGACATAAGCTGTGCATTTAAATGTGACTATTTTTTGAAACAAGGACAGAAGTCATCATTTACATTTTATTTACCGTGAGATGGGAAGTATGTGGGTGTCAGAAGACTGTCCCATGTCCTCTGTGTCTCATGAGTTCTTCAGGAATTTGAGTTGGTGTCATGACATTAGAATATGACAAGAGCTTCCTCACTAAATGCTCCTCCCTGACCTTGGCTGATGTCTCAGCCTGCCTCAATGAGACATCATGAGTCTGCATGGCTCAATGGAAAATCGTATTTTCTTGGTCATTATCCATCTTGCTCGTATGAATTTTGAAACACACAAACAAGGATGTATATCAGAGCACTGAGGGATAAGAAACAGCCAGGAAAAAAAAAAGCCACATCATTGCATTGAAGTCCATACTTCTAAATATAACATATTTCAAGAAATTACATCAATGGTTCTCAAATAGGTAAGGTGTGAGAATAATTTTTCCTCCAGGAAATATTTGTCAAAATCTAGAGATATGTACTTTTTTGCTCTCTACAACTGGGAATACGAATAACGCCACTGGCCTCTAGCTGGGTACACTCCAGGGATGCTGCTAAACTTCCTGTAATACACAGGACAAAATCCTGCTTTAGATGACCCTGTACCATATGTTAGTGCATAGCCACCCACTGCCTCTTGACCACAGCTCCAAAAACAAGCCACTATTGTCAGTGCCCCCCCCCCCGCCGACACCAAGCTGGATGTTAAGAATGAGACCAAAACCTTCAATCAACTCATCAGAATCTTAAATGTTTTGAAACAACCACATTGAATCCTGAGCAAAGATATTTGAGCTGTGCTTTTTTTTTTTTTTTTTGACTCCTTTGCATGAAGTTTTCATGGAAAAAGATGTTATCTGAGATGAGTAGATTCAGGCATTCACGTGTAAATCATCAAATCATCTCCCTCTCTTTTTATTCCGAGAATTCCTGGCTAATTGGGAAATTTCCCATCCTCCTTTCCCCTGCTCCAGGCTTTCTTTGGTGTCTCTTGATATTTCTTTTGGTTTTATTTGGCCTACTTTGGGCTTCAGAAACATCCCCGGAGGCACCCCAAGATCCTGAGTTTTTAGTGTTGATTCTTGGGCAGATCATTAAAGAGCTATTAGTAGTTGGTCGTGGTGTCCCTTTTATAGAATAAAGTAAGCATTTTGCCCATTGAAAGGAACCCTGTGAATCCTCTGTGATTTTACTTTTAAAGAAAGTAGATTTTTATGACTGAAAAAACAAAAATCTACTTGTAGTTTTCTGAATGAAAGAGAGTCTCCAACCTTTTAACTCACAAGTGACACAGATGGTACTGGGATCCTAGTTTCTTCCTATATCCTGTGCTGCTTTTTGCTTATTTGACATTTTATTTATTTGAGTTTTTCTTTTGTAAGATAGAGTATTTCTGTAAAGCCATGGCTAGTCTCAAATTGGTGATCTTTCTGTGCCAGACTCCCAAGCGCTCTGATTAAAGGTTTATAAAGCTGTGTGCCTCCGTGCTCTACCCAAATTAAAATAAGTGATTAAATCAATGTTGACATAAAAAAAGAAATTAAAGATTTCTTACTACAGGTTTAAAATGCCCTAAGAGTGACTTTCAAAAAGGCAGTTTTTAAAGACCTGCCAAGATGCAGAGCAAAATTTGTTCAACAGAAATACAATCCAAGCTACATTCTTTCTTAACTGTCCTGCCAGTTTTTCTTAGCTAAATCCCACTTAATCTTCAAGAAAACTTGTCTGGGAAAATTCTTGAAGAGGTTGCACTTGATCTCTCTCTCTCTCTCTCTCTCTCTCTCTCTCTCTCTCTCTCTCTCTCTCTCACACACACACACACACATACACACACACACACAAACATACCCCTTTAATCTTAAGCTTCAGGTAGCAGAGACAAGAGGATTGCAAGTTTGAGGCTTTGTTGATCTGCATATGGAGATTCTGCATTAAAACAATGGGTTATAAACAAAAACTTTTACTTTCTTGTTAAAAAAATTAAATCTTCATCATTTATTTTATATAGATGGGCTTTTTTCCTGCATATATATCTGGGTATAATGTTCATTCAGTGCCCCCAGGGCTGCAGTTGTAAGTGGTTGTGCGCATGTGGGTGCTAGAAAGTGAAGCCTTCTCTTGAAGAAGAAAGTTCTTAACCACTGTGTCATCTCCTCAGCCCCAAATTTGTTTTCTTCTAGTCCGTGAATGGAGGCTGCAAATTTAAACTAAGTGGATTACCATGAAAAGGAACAATTTATTTATACCTGCAATGTGCTTGTGGGAGTACTCAGTGATGTGCCTCTCAAAAAAATGAGGTCGAGTTAACCTGATAAGGAAAAATGAAAACGGAGAAAGATTCCTATGGCAACAACAAATGGACTTTGATAGGAGAGGAAAAAGAGTGCTCTGTAAAGTCTTTAGGAGACAAGAAAATTTCTTGAATTTGTTTATACAAATACAATTGATCTTTACATAATTCTTTACTAACACATAAGTCTCTTGAGGTCAGTAGTGCACTTTTCTCCATTCTGTCAAATGGTGACCCAAGTTTTCTTTTATCCTTGTTTTCTCATCCTCCCACTAGATTAAAAAAAAAAAAAAAACATAAAATGGAGCTTGGAGGATTAAAACAGGGCTCAGCGTGATTTTCTGTAAAGAGAGGGTCAATATTTCTAGGTGTTTAGGCTATATGATCTCTATTGGAACAATTCAACTATTGCAGTGTAGTAAAAGACCCCTATATAAAACCCCTATAGAAAGCATGCCAATAAATTAGCAGGGTTACATTTCAGTGAATCTTTATTTACAAAACAAGTAGTGAGCCAGATGGAGACCATTGGACATAATCTGCCAACTATTTGTCTGGGTTCTTATGTGCCAGTATGAAAAGAAACAGTTTGCCTTCATATATGGCATGTTTTCCTCTGATAATATATGAAGTTAATATAATATAGTATCAGATTATTTGACAAATGGGTACAAAGAACATTGGCTTTGTGAGAAAATATTGACTCTCAATTAATTCAATAAACCAATTAAAGATGAAATCAGAGACCAAATAGAAAAAAAATGTAAAAGAACAAAAATCGATTTAGACATTTTTGGTCACTAAATATTGAAGAATGATAGAGGCAAAAGGATAAAAGGAAAATAGCAAAATAATTGATATTTGTGAACATAACATTCTGCCTTCTGAAAGTTCAAAACTGTCAAAGACAAAGCAAAAAATGTAAATCTCAAGAAGAATGAAACTACTTCTAAGAAATACTAAAAAGGGAGCAGGATCATCCCAGCACTCGGATGGCAGAGGCAGATGAATCTCTGAGTTCAAGGCCAGCCTGGTCTACAGAGCAAGTTCTAGGACAGCCAGAAACCCTACCTCAAAATAAACAAGCAAAAAAGAAATAAAGATGTATATATGTATATACATACATATATATACATATGTATGTATGTATATATATATACACGCACACATACACACAAACACAAATAGTCCAAACTAGTATGAAAAGTACACAAGTTTCTATTATAGAAATAGGAAAGTGATTTGAATAAACAATTAAGACAAAAGCAAAAACCTCTTGTTACCGAAATTTCTCAGTTAAAGAAAATGAGATAGTTTTCTTCTTTCTCCTAAAAAGAGCTATTTAAAAATATTTAATGATAGCATAGTTTGGTAAGAATCTTATGCTCTACTGATTGAAATAAAAATTTGGAAAACCTTCTCTAAATACATTTTAATAACTTCAGGAGTATTTTGACTCAGCATTCCCACTTGGATTCAATTTTAAACAAATACTGAAAATGTACATCTAATTTATATTCCAAGATGTTTGATATATTGTACCAGACAGGATTTCACTTGGATGCATGTAACAGAAACCCCAACTGGTATAGTACATTAAACAGATGGGGAAAGAGGTAATTCGCAAGCAACAAGAAACTAGATAATAGTCCGTCTCGAGTTTCACAGTTGTTTGAAAAGGATAGCCATGTAGCCTCTTGTTCTATCTTCCTCAGGTTGTGAATTTTGTTTTCAAAGACTCCATTTCAATTTGGGAGAAAGAAGAGTAAAAGAAACATTGTTTTACCTCTAAAGGTTTTGTCTTTTTATACAGAAAATGATATTGTCTCTGAAATCTTCCTCTCCTTCTCCTTCTTCTCTCGTCTCCTCTCGTCTCCTCTCCTCTCCCCTCCCCTCCCCTCCTCTCCCCTCCTCTCCTCTTCTTTCCTCTCCCTCTCCTCTCTTTCTCCCCCTCCCCTTCCCCCTTTCTCTCCTTTCTTCCCCCCTCTCTGTGCCATTAGGCTACCTTGTCCTTCCGTCTTTGAAGTAGGCCTGAGCAGAGAATAATTTTAAAGAAGCACATAAGCTGAGCTAGGAAGTATATACCTGAAGCTCCAATTCAAGGCCAGTATGGGCACTTAGTGAGGCTCTGACTTGATCAAAGATAAAATATAAAAAAAGAGCACATGGGATCTGGAGAGATGGTTCAGCAGATAAGAGCACTGGCTGCTCTTCCAAATGACAGTAGGCAGAATTTTTCCGTCCCAGAAGCTGCTTCCAAATAAAGAACACAGAGGCTTAGTATTACTTATAAATACTCAGCAGGTAGCTCAGGCTTGTTACTAGCCTACTCTTACACTTAAATGCACCCATATATCTTATCTGTGCTTTGACACATGGCTCATGGATTTTACCTCATTTTCTATACATCCTGTTTGTTCGGCGATTGGCTGGCTGGTGTCTCACCTGACTCCACCCTTCCTCCTCCCAGACTCCTCTGTGTCTGACTGTTCCACCTATACTTCTTGTCTGGCTGCTGGCCTGTCAGCTTTTTATTAATTAACAAGAATAACACATATTCACAGTGTACAAAGGATTATTCCACAGAAAGACCTAGGTTCAATTCCCACCACCCAAATAACAGCTCACAACTGTCTGTAACTTGAGCTCTAGGGAATTTGACACCCTCACACAGACATGAATGCAGACAAAACACCAATACATATAACATATACATAAATAAATCATTTAAAAAGAAGCACATAGCAGCTGAAATAGAAATCGGGGTTCTGATAATGAAAAAAAAAAGTAAAAGATGGATATTGATCGGTGATTCTATGGATACTGCCCAGATGTCCCCACTATAGAAGAACTAATTGTATGGGTTACAAATTGTTACCCAGGGTCTGTCTGTCCAACTGTGGAAAGTCATTTCACCCAAAAACCTCTTCCTCCCTGAATGGTCTAGATGTGGCATCTGGATTAGGCAGAGATGTAGAAGTCAAGTGTTTTCATCCCACAGACATTAGTGGATACCTTCTTGGGTTATCTAAGGGTTTGTCAAAACTTCATCTATGCAGTCCTGCTTCTGTATCTTCACTTCACATTTGTGGGTCGCTAATGGGCAACTTCATTCCAAATCCCATCATAGAATCTGTTTTCAGAAAACCTAATCTGCAATAGGATAGTTTTATTTGTGATGAGGAATATATAGCAATACAGAGGATGATTAATAAATTATACTGTAAGGAACAGTTATGGCCACTGAAATGGAGATTGACATGAAAATTTAATGCTGTGACATATTTGTGGCACTATTTAGTTAAAAAAAAAACAAGAGAAAAATTATGGCACATCTCAAAAAGAAAGTATGATTTAGCAAAAAAAATGGAGTAATGATCCATGTTACTCTGTGAAAAACATTCAAACATAGTTCATTACATGAAAAAGATAGACACATATCACTGTGCATTGTTTAATTCCAATAAGAAATATCAAAAAACACAATTGTATAGAAGCAGGAGAGAATTGCCTGGAACTGAGAGTAGGAAGGCAATAACTAAGCATAACGATCTTGGGGTGATGAAAATGGTCTAAACCTGAATTTCTCTATTGTTTTCATATTTTGGTAAATTTACCAAAAGTTATTTAAAATAGGGGAAACTCATGAGATGTAACTATGTATGTGTGTGTATGTGTGTATGTGTAAATTCAAGCAACTGACCCCATTTAGTGTTGCTCCTACATATATGTATTGGAATTGCATAATAGATAAAGGGATTCATCCTTTCGGAAGACTTATTATCCCTTTCTTAGTATCCATTAAGTACCTGTAGCTCTTCATCTAGGTGTGAGGCCTTGTGAGATTTCCTCCATCCACGTTGGCATGTCCACTGGTCTTGTTTTTGTGTTGGTCTTGTATAGATGACCATATTGTTAAGAGTTCATGAGTGCATCTCCCTGTTACTTATCAAGACGCTACCTCAGGAAAGTTTATGATACATAACATTTTCAGGTGTTGTGTAGATGCTGTCGTTTTTTGCACAAATGATTAGCCTTGCTTATGTTAGGCATACAGTCTACCATTGAACGACATTCTCAGCCCATCCCTTCCATTTCATTTCATGACAGGGTCTCTCTAAGTTACTCAGCTGTCCTTAAACCCATGATCTTTCTTCATCTATGTTCTGAGTCCAGTCATGTGCAATCAGGTCTAGCCGTAAAGTTTACCTTAATAAAATTGTTAGATTCTAAAGTAATTATACACAAAGATGTAATATCTTTATGTATATGCAATTATGATATGAACACATCTTGATGAACTTTATCTCTTTCTGTTTATCCAAATGTTTATCAGAGGGCTAATAATATCACTTTGTTTTTAATACTGGATAATTTTTATTATTAGACATTTTTTTTTTCAAGACAGGGTTTCTCTGTGTAAAAGTCCTGGCTGTCCTGGAATTCTCTCTGTAGACCAGGCTGCCCCTAAACTCACAGAAATTTACCCTGCCTCTGCCTCCTGAGTGTTGAGATAAAAGGTATGTGCCACCACTACCTGGCTTGTTATTAGACATTTTAATATTCACATTTTCTACTTGAGCATTTATTACAGAAATCATAAAATTACAAATGGAAAATAAACTTTTGGAAAGAAATGTAGTTCCTTGTAGGAAAAACATCTCCTGGCCTTCACATTGGATGGGCCTTTGTGATCAGCACTCCAGTGAGCATATACCATAGCATAGAGTATTTGCTTCTGTCAAGTTGTATTTCCAAATGAATAATTGATGTTTTAGTTGAATAAAGTTGTATTGTTTGTTTCAAGAAATTCTTAAAAAAGGATCTAAATTCAGAGGACTAGAAAACTTATCTTGCGGAACATGAAGAACTGTATTTATTTGTGATGATAATAATTCTGTCTTTACAAGCTAGTAAAAACATTTGAAGTGGAGCTTTCTTTGTTTTTTGAAAATCAAGGTTTAATTCATTCATACATTCTTTCTCAGGAATGACCTTTCAAGGGGTCAAGTAATACTGTAGCTTAAAGTCTTAAACATGGTTAAAGACAACAAAATGGTTGCAAATAAATTCAACTTGCCAATGTTGTCCAAATATGAATAGTGCTAAACTAAATTAAATATTTCTTAAAACATATATTTAAAGCATTTCACCGATGATTCTTATTATTCTGAATTATTTGTTCAGTCTCCTCCCATAAAGGCTCCAAATTTGATCCTTTTGTTACGGTTTGCTCTCTGGCCACAACATAATCCTACACTCAAATTTGCCAAAGTATTGCTCCTAACATTGTTCACTATCACTTTCAAAGAGAAAGTTTGCCTCCAAGCACAAATTATACTTTAATATTTTTGTAAAATATTGATGTCCATGGAAAAGATGAGCTAGTATAATTTATTTCATTATGTAATCACCACACTTCCTTTTTGTTATCTAGGCCACTGTAAAATTACATTAAACTAATTCACCAATTCAGATATGAGTTTCCTTTTACTATTGTCCTCTCCTGAGTGGGATACAAAAACCAAACAGTGGGGTAATCGTTATTAGCACTTAGTTATACATATGGAGAAACAGGTAGTTAATAATAAAGTTCATCAAGTGTGGTCATAGCATAACATATATATATATTACATCTTTATGTACCAGTGCTTTAGAATCTAACAATTTTATTTTGGTAAAATTTTTACAGGAGATCTGGTGGCAAATGACTGGATTCTCCGCTACTTAAAGGACAGCCTATGCCAATTGAGAGACAAAATGTTTTAGTGAGATTATCCTCTTTTATCTGTCTATTTACTTGATTATGTATTCCTTTATTATTTTTGATTTTTTTTTCGAGACAGGGTTTCTCTGTGGTTTTGGAGCCTGTCCTGGAGCTAGCTTTTGTAGACCAGGCTGGTCTCGAACTCACAGAGATCCGCCTGCCTCTGCCTCCCGAGTGCTGGGATTAAAGGCGTGCGCCACCACCGCCCGGCTCTTTATTATTTTTGAGACAGGTTCATGTCATGTCAGACAAGCTGGCCTCCTGAATGTCCTGTCTGAGAAATTATAATGGAACATCACCACTTTTCTTTTCTTTTTAATGTTCTTTTATATTGAAATTGTCCCTTTGTTCTCAGGAATGAAAAAGAAGAGTCTTCTGTTCATACTTTAGATACTTCACATCCATCAGCTAACTCAAGAAAAAAATTCTTCCAACAAGCAGAGAAAAGAAAATGTGCTTTGCTATAGAGTGTGCTAATTAGCTCTTAATCAGCTAAAAAAAGAATTAGGTCAACCTGTTTGAAACTCGGGTTATTGTCCTTTGAGGTTCATCTTAAAATATATTTCAATACTCTGCGCATGTTCATTGTAAGGATTTTATGAACTTGCTCGTTTAAAAAGTTCAATTCCAAGCCAGACATGTGGTGCACATCTTTAATCCCAGCACTTGGGAGACAGAGTCAGGTGAATTTCTGAGTTAGAGATCAACCTGGTCCAAGAGGCAAGTTCCAGGACAGTCAGGGCTACACAGAAAAACCCTGTCTTCAAAAAAAACAAAACAACAGCAAGTTTCTTCATAGAACTAATACCAATATTAACATTTCAATGTAGCCTCTCATAGGATGTTTACAATATTAAAATAACCACAAATATTTATTAATATGCTTACTTAGTGTCTATTAAAAAACCAAAATTACTCTAGAAAATGGCAGCATGTTTGCTTATGTGCCAACTCCAAGTTTACTGTCATTTGAATATCCTTAATGTCACCCAGTTTGTATCTGCAATATTAACTTGTTTTAGTGGGTGTCTCCTCTGCTCCAACCTGTGTGTGTGTGTAGACTAGTGTAGTGTATATACATATTAATGTGGATATATACATATATGCTTGTAGATATATGTGTGCACATATGTTATGAAGGCAAGAGGTTAATGCCAGGTGTCTTTGACTCTGTCTCCACCTTAGTTTTTGAAACAGTGTATATCACTGAACCTAGACCTCACTGATCTGCAAGGTTGGCTGGCTAATTAACTCCAGGAATCCTTCCACCTCAGCTTCCACTACAGCTTTGGGATTGTGGGTATGTACTACAATACCCAGGGTTTACCTTTGTGCTGGGATCTGAACTCAGGTCCTCAGACTTACGCAGTAGACACTTTACTTATTGAGCCATCTCCCCAGCCCTGTTTTAGTGTTTTTTTGATATAAGGTCTTGCTATATAGCTCAGACAAGCCTTAAACAGAAGGTTGTGATTACAGGTATGTGTAACTATCCTCAGCTTGCTACATTATGTTATTAAAGAGGGTATTATTTTTATAAATTCACTTTCAAAAAAGGTGGCATCAAAACTTCATTTTCACCTTATGTATGTTTTAAACCTTGGCACAACCACCAAAAGATAGACTCTAGTCTATGTCACCTGTCCTTGAACCTGGGTGAAATTTCTTGAGTGCTTCATTTGGCAGATGTAACACCAGATGACTTCTAAAAGAGATTATACAAGATGATATGGTTCCTTCCTAACTTTCTCTTGAGAATCGCCTTCTTGGAACCCAGTCAGACTGCTATGAGAAAACCCAAACCACATGCAGAAGCTGTGTGCAGCTGTTCCAGCTGCCAGCCCCAGCTGAAGTCTCAGGCAAAAGCCAACATCAAATGTCAGCATGTGAAGAGCAACTCTTCAGATAATTCCAGTGTCTAGACTTCGAGCTACAGTGGTCAACAAAATATAGAACAGAAGCAGGTGTACCCACTGAACCTTTCCCAAATCACAGATTTGTGAGTCAAATACATGTGGCTTGCTTTAAGTCATTAGGTATCCAGGCAGTTGGTTACACAGCCATGGACAACGATATCAACAATATGTTTGAATGACCATATTACATATTTTAGGCAATTGTTTACTTTTAGAAATATATATTATTGTGAGGTTCTTCTGATGATAAATATTATCATGCTATACAAATACCACTTAAATATACATCACTAAGCACAGTAGTATATAAAACACTGTATTCTAGATATTAATTTCCTAGAAGTAGAAATGCAAGTAGAGGAATATACACATCTTAGGGAATGTTGAGATGAATTTTAGCAGTTCAATTTGATGTAGTTAAACAGTGCAAAATGCGCATGATTTAGAAACAGTTATACTTTAGGGTATTAGGAGGTGGCTGAATTGATAAAAATCCTTTCTGCGCATGTGTTAGAACTGGAGTTTTGTTCTTAAGCACCCACATAGAATGCCAAGTAGGTATGGCAACCCACTGGAGACAGGATCTGGTTACGTAGACTAGACCCATCAACAAGCTAGCCCAAGTTCAGCAAAAGCTTCTGCCTCAAAAAAATTATGGTGAAGATTAACTGAGAAAGGCATCCTGACTTTAATTTCTGAAATGCTTATACAGGTGCACCTGTATAGTTGTGCATACATATTCATGAACCCACACACATAAGAGCATGCATATGCACATGCATACACACACCACACACACATACATAGACAAGCATAGTGACAGCTTTAGGAGGCTGGAGATGATGGAGGATTGAAATTTTGAAGCTAAACTGGGTGACAGGGTGAGACCCTAATTCCAAAAAGAAAGAAGAAAAGCAAACAAAATGATATACCTAAAGTGGTTTGCTAAATAAATCTTTATAAACTCAATAACTAAAATGAGAAGTCCCTGTACATAGAAAAACCACTGTGAAAAAGAGACTTTCACTTGTTCATCAAAGATAATGCTTTGAAATATTTCAAATGACAAAGTGATCATACAAATATGAATTTTGAAGGTGTCTTAATTCAGTTGTGATTCTGTCCCACCACAATCCTTGGGGAGACCCCAAATTCACTTGGTTACTTACTATGCCACTGCTCCTGGTAAAGTAACCCTCACTGATGAATTTAAACTGCTAGAACTTAAAGGCTTCTTCTCATCTAGGAATTCTCAGTGTTCTTTATATAGGCCAGGCAATCTTTTTTTTCCCTAAAAACGTCACTTTATTAATATTTTAAAAATGAAAGATAATTATAAGTCATCTAAGTCCTTTTAGTTTTATAAGCCTGAGGGAAATAAAAATTAAAAAAAAACTTTCTTAAATGTTTCCTGAGGGAATAAAAATGTAATCAAATGTATCTTATATTAGATATGTGACAATTATAATTTGCCACTATAATATTTGCCACCGTTAACAATCATTACATCTTCAAACTGTTGGCCATTGTTTAGTTTGAATTTCTACTTTTAACTGTCGTGTGTGTGTGTGTGTGTGTGTGTGTGTGTGCGTGTTTGTGCGTGTGTGTGCATGTGTGTGTGTGTGTGTATGTGTATGTGCGTGTTTCTAAAACCTAATCTCATGTAGCCCCTCGCTGACCTTGAACTCCTTGAGCTGTCTTTGAACTCCTGACCCTTCTGCCTCCACTTCCCTAGTACTGGAATTACAGGATTCTACCACCATGACAGGCCAGACAACTTTACTGAGTCTAAGGACATTGTCCTAAATAGGAATTGACTCTTAATCCATATGGTCAGATGAGCAGATGTAAAGGCCTCGACTGATTGTAGAGAACAGCCAAGAACTGAGTGACCTAAGAATGCCAAGTGAGAGCTAAAAAGGCAATGCTTTCATGGTAATTGCCGCAAGTTTTTAAAGTGCTATGTCTATTCTAATGTCCACTGCTTTTACTAATTATGCATGTTACCACCTTCCCACTTTATTCACCACGTTTACAATACTGATATCTGAAGGGGGACAATGTAGTTTACAAAATGCTTGACCATTTTTGTTCACTGTTTAACCTAATCTTCCAAACAAAACAAAGTGATCAATAATGCTTTTTAAAATCACTTTATTGATGAAAGTATGTCCAAGAAAGTGAAGGCACAAGACAGTGACTACCAGAACTTGAAAACAAACATTGTATTATCATCTCACCTTGAGCCCTTGGAAAGTAGAAACCAGAGAAGGCCTACCCTTTCCCCTAAGTTTGTCACTTGTATTGTGTTAAACTATACCACCCAGAGTAATAGTAAAGAAATGTTTTCAGTAAGGACCAAATTATAAACAGTCTCAGTTTGGTGAGCCATCCGGTTAACCATCACAACTACTTACCTCTGCCATTGGAGCACATAAGCAGTCATGGCTGTCTACTATACCCATTCATATAAAGGTATATGGGTATACTCTTTTTATTATATTGCATATCCTTCAATCCTGTCTCTTTGTCCCTCTCTTTCTCTCTGTCTCTGTCTTCTCTCTCTCTCCCTGTGTATTTCTGTCCCCACTTCACCCTGTATACCTTCCTTATTTCCCTGAGCCCTGGAGGTCACTTGATTTTCATTTCTTTTAATTTGACCCTTCTGTTTTATTACCATAAGTTTAAATAATTCAGGTAGATTTATTGATTATAAATAGACATAAATATAGTTGTAGCTTTACAGATAAAAATAAGGACATAGATATGTGCAGTAGATATAAATACCTGGATTTTTTAAGTTCCATGTGTGAACATCTGAGATGAATATCAGGTGAAAATAACAAAGGGTCAGCCTGGTAACTTTCATGAAAAGGTACTTGCTGCCAAACCTGACAGCCTGCATTTGATCCCTGGGACCCACCTGGTGGAAAGGAAAAACTAGCTCCTGAAAACTGGCCCCTCACTTCCATGCACATGCCTGGACATTAAGGTATTATTTAAAAGTTAAAACGTACAAGAAAATAATAAAGACAGTGGTGAAAGTTAGAAAAATATTATAGATTTTCTTTGGAAAAAGTTTTTATCAGAAGTTCTGATGGATTTGCCGAGTGTTACTTTAAATGTTAACACCAGTGTGATATACAATGAAAAGCTATGACATGGAATGGAGCCCGATGGCCAACATTCCTTTAAGAGCTAAGTTACGCTTTATACAGTACCAGATAGGAAATGTTTTCTTTCTTTTGCTCTTTTCTTGTTTCTTTATTCCTAGATGAAGCCTCACGCAGCTCAGGCTGAACCTTATATATAGCCCAGAGTGACTTTGAACTCCAGATCCTCCCACCTTTAACCTCCTGAGTCCTGCAATAACAAGCCTGTGCCGTCATGCCAGAGTAGGAGAATATTTCTAATCAATAAAAATAAATGTGATATTCAAGGAGTTCCAGTAAGTCTGAGACTCTTTATTCAAATTGTTTATCTCTGCAGCTGTTTTGCATCTAATTTAATTGTAATATCTTTTCAATCGCATATTACAGAGGACAGTAGAAGTGTAACATCTGTTAAGTTGCGCGTTACAGAGGACAGTAGTAGAAGTGTCCAAGTGCTTAGTAGTACTATGAAAACCAAGATGGTTTTGAAAATGCCCCTTTGATGATTATTATTCTGCTATCAGATCACAAACTTTTAGAATATCATATTCTGTGGTCTTGTTTTGTTTTATCTAAATTCTCTTCTCCACCTTTCGTATCTCACCGTCTTTCCATCTTCCCAGCAAAGGAGAGTCAGAAAATTGAAGTTTAAGGCAGATAAGGTATAGTATGTGTCTTGCACTCCAGGCTTATTTTTGCTATTGAGTTGGAATCATCACCAAGCAGAGTTTTTTTTTTTTCCAGGGAGAAGAGGCAGGATTGGGGCCTAGGGTGGGGGTATAGCTAGAACTGTGATGTCACAGATTGCTTTGTCTCTTGGGAAACTCATCCATCAAAGCGTCACCTCGGCTTCTGCGGAGGGTCACTGTAGAAAGAGGCAGCGTGCCTTAGTTTAGGCATGCTGAAGTGCCAGTCTGTAGTGGGCCGGCTGGTGTGAAGGCGATTCATTTCATTTCAAAGGCCCAGTGGCATGCTGCCCAACAGAGGCACAAGCACAGCGCGCTCCTTAGACATAATAACTCCAAACAGCCTTCGCTGTGAAATGTAGAAATATGCCATCTGCCTGTCTCTTCGGTGATTTATTCTCTTCGGGCTTTTAAATCATGTAGTGAAAAGGTAAGTCCTCTCTTTAAAAAAAAAAGTCTGTAGCCTATTTCTCTTGAGTTATATGGAGATTTGAATTCTTAGTATAAAAGAATTTTATAATGTAAGTGTGGCTGTCCTGGGAATACAAGGTCAACTTTTGTCTGTTTTAAAAAAAAAAATACAGGTCATGCCTTACAACTTAGCAATCTGAGTTTCTTTAATATTTTAAAGATCCTTTATTTTAAAAAAAAACAATTTTTTTGTAAAAACATTTAGTAATCTTCAGTATGTTTGATGATGCAGATAAATTCCTTCTTCTGTGTTTGGTATTCTATCTTGCCTTCCTATTTTCATTTCATTTCCAGTTGGGGATGAATTAAAAACAAGTGGCCATCATACATTGCCAAGGGCTCTTTCTGGTCCAGCCCGATATAGGCAGCTTCTAGTTGGTTGCTCCTTAACTACTCGGAAGTCTTTCTGTTCAGGAAGGAAACATAAGAGCTATAAAACTCAAAGGAAGTTTGAAGCTGAGGCGTTCCCTGGGAGACAGCAGAGCTTCTGGCAGCCGCTGAAAGGAGCCACGGCTCACCTGCGTGCCTGTCGCCTGTCTTAGCCTGTCATATTCCTGCACTTGTTCTTGTTGTGTGTGCTGCTCACAGAGGGGTGCAAAGGGCTGGGTTCGAGACCTCAGAGGACGGACAGGCCTGGAAGAAATCAGGAGCAAGCACCCGGCTTGTGCGCTGCCTCTCCTCTTTCCCCAAGAGAGACGCTTCTGCAGAAGTCATCTGGTGTGTGTGCTGCTTTTCCTTGTGAAAGGATTAGAGAATTAGAAGAGAGCTTTGTGAGAAAAATCCTGGGAGAGGTTTCTGGGAGGAAAGCAAACAGAGGAGGATGATTTCAGCTCTCCTAGTCCCCTCAGTCAAGTGACTCTGAGAACCTCAGTTGCTTGGCCTCCAGCAACCAGGCATTTTCTTCCTTTCACACTGGAGACACCGGTAAGGCATTTCCCCCCCTCGTCTACAGTAGGAAGCTATTGCAGACGTTTGCCTTTTGAAGTACAGGGTGGAGGGGCTGAGGTTGGGGGGTGGGGTCCTAAGGAAGGAAGTTGGTTAATGATTCTGGGGACATCCTGCATTGTCTCTGGCTAGTGTACGAGAAAGTCGTTGTTAACTGCACAAAGGGCTTGTGGCCAGAGAACAATTTTACGTCTCCTAAACTTGATCAGCATCACTTGTGAGTAGCGGACTGAAACAAAATGGGTGCACGTGAAAGACGCTGGGGCCCATACTGGAATGCTCTTATCTACATGATAAGCACACCTTAAGGCGTTTTTATCTACATTTGAACAGTTTGGGAGGATACCACTACAGGAATTGGTGGTGGTAGTTGAGGGGGGGTCAGAACTTTGCAGAAAATTCTCCGTTATTTATATTTCTGGGAAAATGCATTTTACTGCTGTGTGTTACTGCCTTGGTGACTAGAGCTGTGTGGAACAGAATTGTTGCTAGTAACCCAAGTATTGCCAAGGGTAAGCTCCACGCAGAATGAGAACAGGGCAGAACATTTGCAATGAATATGGGGAAAATGGAATTTAGTCTTCCCTGTGCAGAACATCCTATTTTACATTTGTTAAACAGAGATCTGTGTTCACTGGAAGGAAGAAATGAGCAGCCTGCCATTAGGGTCCGAAGAAATAGGTAGCACACCCCTTCAGCACATCATCCAGCTTTATTTGGCAGCTAATGGGATTCCCTAATTCCACTCTGTTATTTGGAAGTTGATTTTGTTGTTTGTATAAAGATGCAAATATACATTATTTACATGCCTTGTAAATACTGTTTAAATGCATGGATACACATATACCAAGCCTAAAGAGTTCACAAATGCATTTATTTTGTTTGCCCCCCCCAAGTGTCCCATAAGCAATACACTGAGGGGTATATTCAAAAATTGAGGGTGTGTATAGAGAAGCAGTGGCAGATCAGCTGGTCTAGAAGTCTCTCCTAGTTGCTGCAACCATATTCCTAAAATCCATCTCTGCCCCTCCCCCACCTTTACGAACAGCATGATAATCTTTGTTGCTGATTCTATGAGAAACTTTTCCTGCTGCCGAATGAAGGGGGCTTCCTCCCTTTCTCCCTGCTTGGTAAAATCAAACTAAACCCTTGCTGTATGAAGTGGTCTGGTGGTAAGTATTCATTTTGTAATGTTTGTGTGCAATGCAGTTAATGGTCATTCTGGTTGACTTTGCTCATCTGAAAATACTGATCAAGTAAAACGATCCCTCCACTAATTCCACAGCTCCACAACTTTGGCTTTAGTTGGAAACTAGGCCCATAGAATTTTTTTCTGCATAAATTGCAGTCATAAGATGACCTGATTATGAAAGTACTCAAAATTGAAAATCTGTGTCATTTATTTGACCACACTCAGGGGTTTTTAAAAGTATATATCTAAATAATTTTCTCTACACACGTGAATGTGAAAACTCAAAAGTATGGTCTCTTTAAAATGAGCTAATGCTTTGCTGACAAGTAAGTCAATTTCCTTTCAGTTTTAGGTTTTCACTCTTTTATCAGCTAAAACTGTTAGTTCAACTAAACAGTCTTATCTTCCACCGGTTAGGAGTTGTTTGCAGAACTTTGGCAGTTAATTGGGGGGAGGGGTGGAGCGTGAGATAACAGTAAATCTATCTGTGGACTGTGAGGGTGCCTGGGAGGTTTGCAGGTTTTGATCAATGTCGTTCACTATTCTCTGCCTCCTGCTCATTCTACTCTGAAAGACTATTTACTTTCATCATATTTGAGCCTGAGAGCATGGAGCTTATTAGAATTGATTTTCTTTCCAGGTTGATATTTTAAAATACTTTGGCTGGCCATTTTTCACTCGGGCCTTCTGAGATTCTTATTCATCTGGCATGTATTGAGTGTCTGTTGTCACCAAGGCAACCCTTGTTTGCTGTGAGACTTGAAGACATTGTTTTGGTGGGGCCGGGGGGGGGGGGGGGGGGGGGGGGGGGGGGGGGGGGGGGGGGGGGGGGGGGGGGGGGGGGGGGGGGGGGCGGGGGGGGGGGTAGGGCTGAGTGCGGAGATAGCTAAGTCTAGGAGCAGAAAGACCATCTTTTGATGTTCTAATCATTATTTGTCCCCTCACGTGGCTCCATTGCAGATGTGTTTTCAGTAATAACACAAAACACTAATTCTACTGAATTATTGATACATTAAACTATAATAGTGATTACTTAGAACCTAGAAGCGAGGCTGATCAATAATCTTCCAACATTGCCCAGGACCCTCTGTGTGTTGTTCTCAATGATGGGCAGTTAAATAATTTTTTTTAAAAAAAAATAAGATTTCTTCTGAATTAATCTGTTCATTGCACAAGTTAGGGAAATAAAGACCATTTTTTTGGTAAATTTAATCTTAACAGCTTATACATTATTATTCTTTCTCATTTTTCTTTGCTATGTTTCTTGTTAGATGATTTTTGTTATAATGTTAGGATGTCTCCCAATAATATATATATATATACATATAATTTGTAAATATACCTATAAAAATTAGAATAATGATAGGTAAATAAATAAATGCTTCTTGGATCTACCATGTACCAGTTACTTCCCAGACTCCTTTGCAAACATGTTCCCACCTACTCTTCTCAACAACACGGAAAATTAGACACCATGCCCATTTTCAAGATAAGGGAATTTAGGCCCTGAGAATGTAAGAATGAAGTAGATTGTGCCAAGTGATTATTAAGGTAGCAGATGAGGATTCATTGCCTCTTCCACCAAACCTCTTTTGAGTTCATCTCTCACCCCTCAGGTCTTTCTACTCAGATTCAGATCCATCAGTTAATTTCGACAGCTTACTTCAGATACTCTCTTCTCTTAACCCTTTCCCTGAATTTCTTTATGAGCAGATATGTGTAACTATGGAAAAGGCAGGCCCTACACGTACTTATATATAAAAAGTGCTTTATTAAAAGATTTAGTTATTTATTATATGTACACTTTTGCTGGCATGTTTACCTCAGGCCAGAAGAGGGCACCAGATCTCATTATGGAAGGTGAGCCACCGTGTGGTTGCTGGGAATTGAACTCAGGACCTTTGGAAGAGCAGCCTGTGCTCCTAACCTTGGAACCATTTAGAGCTAAGTGTGGTGCTTCATGCACACAACTTGGAAGGCTGAGGCAGGAGATTGCCCCAAGTTTGAGACCTACAGAATGAGTTCTTTAGTCCAGCCTGAGAAAGAGTGAGAACCTGTTTTTCAAAAGCAATGGGGAAAACAACGTTTTGAACTTTCGAAGAAGAAACAGTTTTTTTTTTTTAAAAAAAAGAATCAATGTATTAGACCAGCATGTAGAGTAGAGTGCATTGGCTTTTCTTTGCTAAGAGGAATGAGAGGTTGACTTTGACTATGTGTACCCGGGATTCAACAGGTTATCTGGTGAGGGACACTAGCTCGCGTATATACTAGAATGTGTATATGTCTACTCTGTATAAAGAGCTCTATAGAGAGCTCTTTTTAACTCAGCCTCACTTTCTTCTGCCTCCAGAATATGAACAGAAGAAAGCGTGGCATTGTTGAAACCTCGAAAATGCATCCTCTGTTCGCATCTGAAGTTACTATTTTCAAAAATCAAAATCATATCAGACTATTAGAAAAACATGATTTCTAAGTGGTCTGATAATCTGGTATATTCGTAGTTGAGTCATTAACTTACCTCCACATGCTTACCTACTATCCAAATGCTTTGTATAGCAACAAATCAGCAACAATATATTCAAAAATTTTAAAAACATAAATGTATTATATTCTTGAAGGTCTGAAGCTTCAAATAGGTGTAAAATCAAGGTGAATCACCAGCATAGCAGTATTCCTTCTGGAAACTCTCAAATAAAATTTAGTTCATTTTCTCTGCCTCAGTACGCCATCAACATTCCTTCTATGGTCCAGCATGACTTTGAGACCTATTAGAGCAAACCATTTTCTTTGAGTCTTCAGCCTCCTTCCTTCCATTATAAGGATTATTACATCAAGACAACCAAGCAGATGGAAGAACCTGTCCCATTTTGATACCAAAGAGTTGATCATTTAAGTGTGTGTATCTTTGTGGGGTACATTATTTTCATTACCACACATTTTAAATGTAGGTGATATTTATTATGTGATCTTATTGACATTGGACAGCTACAGATATATTGTAAGAAGTGAAGGTGCCATGTTTCCACAGTAGAAAGTTTACTGATCGAAACTTATGAAGGTGGAGGCCAATGAAGCTTGGAGTGCAGGAAAGAAGTTAAGAGCATAACTTCTCAGAGTCTGCTGAGAACATAAGAAGGACTTTGAGAGACATTACAGATAAAGCTTTCGCAGAATAGCTGTATAGTTCAGATAATTTAGGTAAATAATGGGGAGGGAGAAGGCATGTATGATTCTAGAAGTTGTATGCATGCTGGTGTAAGAGCTGGTGATATAAAACTATCTAGAAACACCTCTTCTCTCTTCTGCCTCAAAATTCATCTGTAAAGATACTGATAGTGATAACATATTCATTCAGTGTTTCACCTTATTTCAAGTATAAGTGAATGAATCTTCATACCAATCCCCTTAGATAAGTATCTCTATTATTATCATCATATTTTCAGATTAAAAAATAGATTTGCCCTGGTTTGCAAATTACGCAAGGGGAGAGAAAGGATTTGAGGTATCATATTCTGGTTCTAGGGTCCATAGTTTTAATTCCTATGACTGACTGCCTTGTTATACTACCAGTTATAGTTTTATGCAGTTTTTTGTATGAGAATTATCTGTACATTTCCAAGATGGGAACAGAAAAATGGCAGTTACTGCTATCGTGATGAATTGAGGTATGTTGGTTTCTTTTACCTAGGAAAATTCCTCTGGGGTCCTGGTCATCAGGAGGGTGTGATTCATAGTGAAATGGAACAGTAAGATTGGACTGAAGGGAAGAGTAGAAACTTTCTACTCTCCTTGCTCTCTAAGAATTAATATCAGCACTGAAAAAAAAAACAACATATTGTACTCATGAAAAATAGACTTTTGAGAAGTAAATGCCTCCAAGATGCTCTGGGTAATTCTGAAGTTAACATGCAATCTTTTATATAAAGACATGGACAGAGCAATGGGAAGTTGAGTGGGTGGGATGTGTGGGCACTTTCTTCAATTTCTGAGTGACACGATGTGCTATATACATTTTCTAAGAATTATCCTGACAAATGTTTATATCAATGATGAAAGTCTATATAGCTAAGTTTGAATCCCCAAGGTCTTTTCCTCTGCTTTGTGTGTGCCTCAAAATACTGGATTTAACATTATAGACAGAACCCCAATTAAATATAATTTTTAAATACATCAGGAATCTTGGGATGATTTTTAATGTTCTGGTCTCTGACCTGACTCTTCTTTATTATCTTTATTATCAACTGGCTGTGAGAATCTGAGCATGACTCCGTGTAGGTGGTCCTTTATAAAAGAATCCTTGCCAAGAAAACTGAGTGTAATCTTTTTCTACATTTTTATCTTTGTCAAACTATTCTATAATCTCTTTGGAAGCTTTAATGTTAAATTATAAAACATGTGTCCCTGAGATCTATAAAAATTCCTACAGTGATTATTAGGGGAAAAAGACTCCTCCCCAAGAGATATTACTGATGATAATATGGTTTTTGTTGTTGTTCCTTATTGTTAGGTAACCAGGATTATGAGTTCGTGCCAATTAAATCGGCTTTGGATTTTTTTAATGAAAAGACTTGGCTTAACCTTTTCCATTCTTTGGGTATTTAATAAATGGTTGTTTAATATCTATTGCTATGGAGCCCACATTTGATTGTTGCTTGCCACTCTTATTAAGAAAGTAAAGAAGAGTCACATGAAATAAGCACAGTCATACTTGAACTCATTGTTTCTGCCCCGTTGGTCCAGAATCCTGGCTCCCATGCCAACTTAAGTGCTGGGGAAGGATTCCATGGTCTTTTTCATATGGATCGGCAAACCTGGAGATTTTAGCTATAGTGTCATGATCATATTTTGGGGTAGTCATATCTGTACTATCTAAACCAATATTATTATCAAGGTAGTCTTCAGCTTGACTTAATGATAAAGTTTCAAAGTCTATTTGTTCAACATTACTCTATGAAATTCTAATTTATCTGTGAGTGAGAATTTTCATCACTTTGAGGTTTACTCAGTAGTTTGTTAGCCAAGCCCTGAGAAGCTCACATTCAAGAAGATGCCTTTTCAAGCTTACCCCTGCTTACCTATGTGAGCAGAACACTTCGGGGGGAACCTTCCATTAACTTGTCCTGAAATGCATGTCAAGAAAGGGACAGAGTTGCATTGACCACTCTAGAATGTCTGACCCTCTGTTCACTACTTAGAGGAGAGTATCATTAGTTAGTTTCCAATAATGTATAACTACAAACTGATGCCTTTGGACATGGGCAAACGGCAATGAAAATGATGCTTTGGGTGATGTATTGTGTGATGTCATCATTCAGCTCATCATAGCTCGAGACTGCTGAAAACTCAAGCTTGTCCACGGAGTTTAACTGGCTGATCTCTTCCTGTGCCATAAACAAAAGCAAATAGTCTAAAACACCTTGTAATAAAAGGAAACTACCTATCTTTGTTAAGTACATGAACTTTCCCTTAATGGCAATGCTTGAAGTTGAGAACTGAGTAGCAGCAGATTGGTAGGGGAAGTTTGTTCAGATGTGTACGTACACCAGTGGGGAATGAGAGATTTCCTGGATTATCTTACATTTCTTAAAAAATAATGAAAGGAGAAACTCCACTGTTGAAACCTAAGTAAATATAGTTACCAATATACTAAAAACATCTGCAAAGAAAAATAGCTTGAGTTCTCAAAAATTACTTGAAATAGATGTCTAATGCAAAGTGTGAATACCCTTACATGGAAGCCCCACTATTATTCTTCCCTCTATATCCACACTGCAAGTATCAATTAATAGTTGCTTTTTGGATAATTTGTGTTAGGGTGTTCACCAACCAATATACAGATCTAACTCTAAATGCATTGGGACTTGGAATGACTGAAAACACAAGCTTTCCCACGGGATTTCACTTACCGATATCTTTGTTTGTGTCATATAATAGAAACAAATAGTCTAAAATATAATAAAATGAAACTTGTGAACTTTTTCTCAACTGGGATATAATATAAAGGATCAAGAAAAGCATGGAAACTGAAATGTATTTGGGACACATTAAGCATTGAAGCAAACTTTCCTAAATTTAACAAACATGATACACAAGTAGATTTATGTACTAAATATAGGTAGAGGGTCTAAAGGACAGCAATATATGTTAGAAATAAGTAAATATAAATGTAAGTTATCTCATAATGTAAGCCCTAGTAAAGATTTATTGCAAGTCTTCCAATGATGTAATAGCAACATAGACAGATATAGGCAACAATTACAAGTTTGTTTAAAATTCTGTTTGTAGATCTTTATAAACTACTTTTCGAAAGGGCAGGGCCACATAATGATGTAATAAATAGTTTCAGAGTCATTTCTGACCTGTTATGTTCATTCATTCATTGAATTTTAGAGCTGCCTTTCTCTAAAACCTCACGTAAATGCACTCTAGCTTTGGGATTGCACTTACCACTTTCTAATTTATAAATGCTATGATTTCTACATTGAGGAATAACCTCAGTCAAGAACACCGTATTTTAGTGGCTCCGTTTCCTCTGAATGTCATCGGCCTGCTGTCTTTAATTCCATTTGAATGCATGTTACCAGAAGAGTCCCTCTCTGAGTTCCTGGTGGCTAGGTTATTCTTCATGGACCAGTTCCAGTTCTTTTGGTGATAGAACTAAAAGCTCACAAGATGCTGTGTATCAGCAATGAAACAATTAGTCTTTGAGAAGCTTTGGGGAAATTTCGTAAGCAGTGAATTAATCAGTCTGATTCTGGTCCCTGTTCACAAATGCCAGTTCTCTCAAAGCTCTTCCCCTACCCACCCTTCTTCCTGGTCTTCTTATTAAAGATGTAAAATTTCATAAACCTTTAGGAAAACATTATGAAATCTCTTTTTGTGCATTACAACTGGTATTTTTTGCAGACGTGTATTTCCATAATTAAACATCCTAAAATATAAATCCCATTATTATTTGTTATGTCTAGTCAGTAATTAGACCTCAGCTGGTAGGGCAATTTCAGAACAGAGTTTACCAATTTACATACTAATCCAGCAGAGTCTGGTGGGACATGATTAGCATAGATTCAGTCAACATCTTAATTAGCCTTCATCCCAGCATGCACTCTGAGGTGCCTCACCCCACCCCCACCGAGTGGGCCTTGTTTAGCTTCTTTTTTTTCTCCAACAAATTCCCACTCTTCAAACCATCTTTTCCAGAGCTCTTTTTTGAAGGTGAAATGGTTCTGACTCAAAACGGTTGGCAAGAAAAAGGAGCTTTATGGAAAGCCCTGGAAATGGGTGAAATCTGACGATGAGAGACACAAGACCAAAGTTACAGAGTAGATTCTTGTAGAATGTGGGGCTGTACCACTCTCCCACTTCAGCTGCAGTGCCAGATAGCAAGGTCGTCTGTAAAGTCATTCCGAATCTGTGGAACTGTTGCCTATTTTTAAAGTCCATCGGAAAAAGAAATTATCTCTTCCTACCCATAAACAGGCAGCTATTGCATTATTTACCAACTACAGTGGCAGGAAATTGCTTACACCCAAGTGAAATCTTCCACACTGGGTAAAGACCTCTCTGTTCGTTCATAGACAGGTAGATGATGTTAGGAATACCTACGAAAAATTCTTCACTGAGCTGAACACCGTAATTAAATTATCTCCCCAATATTCTCTACTTTATATTAGGTGCTTCTGGCTTCCTGACTCCCTCTGGGATCCTTTTGCTTCAACCCTTTGATCTTCTTTCCGGTTTTCCTCTGAGCTCTTTCCAAGTTCTCTACACCGCTCTTTAATTGTGCACTCAGAACTAAGAAGAGAACCTTTGAAGTCGTTTGAATGGCCAGATTCTCTGAGGATAAATTCCCAATACTTTTGTGTATTTCCATATTCAATTTACTTTTGGATGTAGTGCTTTTTATTAGCTAGCTGTCTTGGCTTCTTCCTCTTCTATTAAAAAGATAATAATGTAAGTGTTCAGTTTGTGTGCCATTTCATATCCAATAAGATATTTATTTGCTCTGTAGATATTTTGTATACTATCAGAGGCATTTTGAGTTTCAATTTTATTTTTGCAAAGCTATAAAGTCCTGATATCTGATGCTAAGGTTTGAAGCCATTTGTAAACCTAGTTCTAGTATCACAGCAAAGTATTGCACTTCCCAAGGGAATGAAGACATCCAAGCACCCCTGAGAATCTCAGGAGAATATCACTTCTTGAATACCTTCAACCTATGGGCTCATTTCTTGTGTTTTCCAATTTTCTGCCATGCTACCCTCTTTCAAATTTTCTCTTAACATACTATGTTCTTTACTTATTTTGTCTTCTTTCCTCCTCCCACACATTTTTTCTCGCATTTTCATTCAGTACCTTCCAGATACCCATGCCTGCCATTTTTCTTCATCAAGAACATTGTATAATTGTAGGAGTTAATAGTAACTCAAAGAGAGACAATGGAATAAAATAAACACTCCCACACAATGTGCCTTTCTTAGTTGAAATTGGGTTACACACAGTTCACAGAGAAGGACAATTCAAAAGTATTGAGTGATGGTATTATAAAGTTTAGAGTGAGGAAGTAAAAATGGTCACTGCTGTACACAGGTCTACTAGAAACAGGTCAGGAAATACTTATATTCCTATTGTGGCTTACATCATCCAGAAAATATAAAAAAGAGGTAGTCATAGTGTTACTAGCTATGTGTGTGAATGAACCACTCAAGCCCAGTTTCCTTGATGTGTCAGGAACAAAACTCATGTTTTAATTTCAGAATAGGCCCAGCTTGCCATAAAGCTAAGATCTTTATCGATACGAACTTAAAGAATCCTTGAGATCATAGGGGTTTATCCAAATGCCGTTGGAAATTAAAATTAAAAAAGAATAATTGTTCACGTGTGAGCAAGAAACAACCGTGAGGTCTCCCACATGGATTTCTTTATAGAGAAAAACCCCTAGACTGAGTAATCCATCCAAACGCAATCGACATCTCATATCTTTAGGAGCTATTGATGAAGGATTGCATGCAAGGCTGACACTGGGAGATTCCTAGCCTGTTGTCTGATGTTGTGGGTTGCTATTTTCAAATGACTAATCAAACTGGTACATGTATTTGCTACAATGTGAGATTTAAATTTTCTTCACCATAGTAGATATAGAATTTTTTTTTTTTTTTTTTTTTTTTTTTTTTTTTTTTTTTTTTTTTTTTTTTTTTTTTTTTTTTTTTTTTTTTTTGGTTTTTCGAGACAGGGTTTCTCTGTGGTTTTGGAGCCTGTCCTGGAACTAGCTCTTGTAGACCAGGCTGGTCTCGAACTCACAGAGATCCACCTGCCTCTGCCTCCCAAGTGCTGGGATTAAAGGCCTGTGCCACCACCGCCCAGCTTAGAATTTATGAGCACATTCTGGATGTCCTTGTTTCCCATTATAATTCTGGGTGGCTTTTCTGATGAAAACAATTGCACTTATCTTCCAATTACCTGGACAGACCCAGAAGTATACGAAAGAGCCATGAAGTTTAGAAACTGTCAGTACTCATTAGAATACCTCAGGTTAAGAATAGGGAGTTTTGGAAGGCATGTAAGATGCTAGAGGCACATTGGAAACAGTCTGCACATTTTTCAGATATTTAAAAAAAACTTATCACATGAGCCACCTAGAATAAAAATAGAGGGGTTAGAGAGGTAGCTCAGTGAGTAAGAACACTTGCTGCACAAGTGCTAGGACCTGAGTTCAAATACCCAGCACCCAGGTGAAAACCCAGGCATTTCTGTGTAAACACCTGTAACCCTTTTGCTGCTAATGCCAGGACAAGAGGAAAGCTTGGTCTTACTGGCTGCCAAGCTAGTTCCACTTTCCATGGGAGACCCTGTCTCAAAGGAATCATGTGGAGAATCTTAGAAAAGACATCTGAAGGTCTTCTCTGATCTCTACATGCATGGGCATCTATACACACACATAATAATAATAATAATAATAATAATAATAATAATAATAGTAATAATAAACACTTAGATATAATAGATATCCGAGAGAAATGAAAACATTTTCTTTGGTGTGAGAAAAATTGTAGCATAATAGCTAAAAAATATCAATATCCCACATTTTCATTAACTGATGAAAGCATGAAAAAAATATAATAGTCAAGCATTGGAATACTAGCCAATCAAAAAAATCAGAGCCTACTGATAGAGGTTGTGTTATGCTACAGCATCACTTTTTTTTTTTTTTGGTTTTTCATTTATTTATTTATTTATTTATTTATTTATTTATTTATTAAAATTTTCCACCTCCTTCCACTCTCCCCACTTCCCCTCCCTCTCCAGTCCAAAGAGCAGTCAGGGTTCCCTGCCCCATGGGAAGTCCAAGGTCCTCCCCTCTCCATCCAGGTCTAGGAAGGTGAGCATCCAAACTGCCTAGGCTCCCACAAAGCCAGTTCATGCAGTAGGATCAAAACCCAGCACCATTGTTCTTGGCTTCTCAGTCAGCCCTCATTGTCAGCCACATTCAGAGAGTCCGGTTTTATCCCATGCTTATTCAGTCCCAGTCCTGCTGGCCTTGATGAGCTCCCAATAGATCAGTCCCATTGTCTTAGTGGGTGGGCGCACCCCTCGTGGTCCTGACTTCTTTGCTCATGTTCTCCCTCCATCTGCTCCTCATTTGGACCTTGGGAGCTCAGTCCAGTGCTCCAATGAGGGTCTCTGTCTCTATGTCCATCCATCGTCAGATGAAGGTTCTATGGTGATATGCAAAATATTCATCAGTGTGGCTAAGCATCACATATTTTTATGAAATTGTTTGTATGAAATGTTGAAAGACAGTATACTTAGAGCTACAGAAAGGTTAGTGTCACTGGAACAATGGATGGAAAGCAGAGAAAAATGGACTGACTGTAACAGACATGATATTATTTCTTCTCCAAGGGAGGAACTGTTCTAAAATAGGTCATAATGATGGTTATAACTCTGTGAATACATTAATAATTATTCAACAATATATGTAACTTGGTGGATTTTCTTACATATGAATTATTTGTCAACTGGGCTTTTGTTTTAGAAAGTCATAATCAGAAACAAGTGTACCTAGACTATTCACAAAACATATACAACTGTTTCAGTTTTAGAAAAAGGTAACTTCTGGACCACTCCTAAGTGTGATACTACTAGAGATATCCTAAAAGATAATGTAAATTGTATCGCCTGTGTCTGCGTTTTTCTCTTGGTTTAGTTCGTGTGCCAATGTACTGTTCACCAGCCAGTCAAGGGCTCGGAGATTGAAAGAACACACAAGAGACCTGGGTCATTTGAAAGGAGATCAGCTGAATGCTGTTTATTCAAATTTAGGGAAAACCTTAAATACCTAGCTGCTGCACAATGGGATACCCCCCAGGCAGGTGGGAAATTACCACGCCCAAGGTGGAGTCAAGAATGTCCTACAGCTAATCACCAGGATAGGCAGATGAAGCACAGGAACAAACAAGAAATGCTGGCTGGCCAGAGACTGTCCTCAAAATGAACCCCGGGAGCAAGGATAGACCCATGGGCCCTACAGTAAGTATATTTGTAACTGTAGATTAGGGGCAAGAATGACAAACCAAGATCCAGGATGAAATGTATGTTTGCAGCCCCATTCTCAACATTTTCTTGCAGTGGAAGACTTGGCCAAAGGCAAGTTCACAGAAATGTATTAGAATACAATTAGATGTGTGCTCTGATGAATTCTTAAAGATTATCATGCAAGCGCATGGAAATATTATATCATCAGTATATAATACAAAATTAAGCATATATGGACTTACTATGATAATATTAAGAGTGAACTAGATTTCTATGGTTCTACACACACACACACACACACAAACAAACATATATGGGTTGGCGTGACTACGTCACACTGATGATGCAGATGACGGGTGACTCATGCATGCGTGCAAGGGTTTAGCTAAGTCATACGTGGATGTAACCACGCATGCGCGCACATGGGTCACGCGGGGTCCTTTGTGCCCAAGGGCCTGTCCTCACTGCCTGCCTTTAGAACGCGGAAGTGCAGCCTTATCTATGGCTGAATAATTACATCCTACCTTATATTTTTAACAAAAGAAAAGAATTTTAAGAGAGGGGCATTTAGGAATAGGAGAGTGCGCACCCAAAGATAAGGAGGCTGGCTTCTCGAGGGAGTCATTCCTATACTGTGTTTCAAATATTTGAAATTTTCTTCAGATAGGGAGTGGATGAATGGGCAGCTATGGTTTTAACTATAGAGAATTTAAAAATCGAGAATTAAATGTCAGATTATGTCTTAAAATTTATAGAAATTGTAAATACTGTTTAAATAATTCCTAGAAGAACATTTTAATTAATAAAACTAAAAAGAGCTTGCTAATTGTTTACAGAATTCTATTCTGAATGGATGTGAAATTTCAGATAGACCACATTTTTACTGAGATTTTATTGTCCTAAGTTCTTTTGACTCCAGAGGCTTATTAGACAAGTTCTGGGACTAATTGTGTATGGCTATGTGGTAGTAATTCTTTGAGCTTTCCTGAGATGGTCCATTCCTATACAAGTAAGAAAAAAATGCATTTTATTATGCACCAAAATGCATTGAAAAATAACAAAACCATTTTAAAGGTTATGATCCAAGAGGTTTTGCAAAGGGAATGCAGAGTTCTTGTGTATCATCTCTGCAGTGCCCACCAGTGATAAACTCTGCCAGTGATACAATCCTTTGTAATCACAGTAAAGTGTCAAAACACAGAAAGCGACATTGACACATTATCAAAACTGCAGGTTTTCATAGTGCTGATAATTTCCTCTCAAAATTGAGCTACAAATGAGCACAGCATTTCAAATGTCAAGTCCCAGAATCCAAAGTGTTTTTACTGGGAGGATGTTTTTATTGTTCAAGTCTTCATTTAAGTAATAATTTAAAAATTAGAAACACTGAATCTTAAATAATAGTACATTTTTAATTGCATTGTTCAATCCAAAAATAAACTCCACTTGATATATTACTAGTAAGCTCCATTTAAGATATATTACTATTTTTTTAATTCGACATTGCTTTCAAACAATGCCTTAGATCATTAAATTAGATCCCCATTGTTTCCTTAGAGATGGTGGTATTATTAAAAGGTATTCTGCATATTTTGTTTCTATAATTATGTTTAATCAGTGTGAATTGGTGCTGTAGTAAAATACTTGATTAAAAACACATATTTGAGATATAAGTGGGTAACAAAGGAATATCTGTCCTAGTTTCCTTTAAGGTACAAAAATGGATAGAAAACTGCGGATATTAGACAAGATCAGCAGTATGGAGCAAAAACACAAAACCTTCATAGAAATATCCTGGCCTTAAAATAGAGGAAAGGGCTTTGTCATTGTGTAGTTTTCCCCCTGCAGAATTGATTCTGAAAGAGGTGGAGATCTCATAAATGTCTCCAAAGGCTAGTTAGAAGCACCCAGGGAGTAAGGTTTTCAGGGGTGGGGGGAGCCTTCCCATGCTGTGTAAATGGCATGTGTCAAGGGAGAAAGACCTCAGCATAGCAGTGGTGGAGCAGGGGCTGCCTGGGCTGCCTGGGCTGCTTCCTTTGTATCCTGATCATTTACATGACTTAAACACAACAATGTGCTTCCTACTCAATAGCCCAAGACGCTTTGCCATAGCAACAGTTGCAGAATGTGCCACAGCCTCCCTGGTGTTCCTGTGACACAGAAAAGTTTCATAAAGAACCACTCCTTATGAATATGCTCAGAGGTTTCTTTCTCTTAACTAGTGCTTTTTCAGATTGCACCGAGTTTAGGTTTTATTGATGGGGCCCATCATTCCTCTGTTGCAAGAGAAGGGGCATAGAAATTAGAAGAGGCGTTGCTGAGGGGTCAGGGGATGTGAATACATCCTTGGCTGTAATGGAAATGGAATTCTTGAGAACATTCTCAGAAAAAAAAATATTAACATTGTTCAGGAACTCTTGTAAAACTCTGGAATGTATTATACATCCTGAAGTCATTGTGAGTTTCCATGACGATATGTAATAAATGGGCTTTTTGGTCTTTGCACTTTTTGCTTCTTCCTATCATATCTCAACATGTGCATCTATCATAACACACTTTGGACAATTAGGAAGAAATGAACTCAAATTCAATGCTTATATTCAAAGGACGAATGTTATCAAATCTGCAATTAAATACCAATACTTGCTTTCTTTTTTCTGGCCATTTTTTGGCAATTTGCAATTTTTCTGGTGGTGGGAGGAAATGTTCTCTTTTTGTTCTTCACCATTTTTAGAAGCAATAGCATCTCTTTGAAAGTGCAAATCTAACACAGTTAGTCTAGTTTTAAAAAAAAATGCTGCCAAAGCCATAGCAGAAAAGAAAAACAAAGTAACAACTGTTTGATGACATTTGATTATAGTTTGCTATGCTTTATATTAGGGAGTTTTACTTTTAGGAAATAATCGAAACCTTTTCTAGTTTATCTGACTAAAGGGCAAGAAAAGGAAATTTTTGGTTTTGATATGTTTGTGCTGCTGCTATGCCTTCTATAGCACCTGTGAGCCATCAACCCCTTTCCTTCCCTCTGGTATCTTCCATTGATTTCTGGTAAGTAGTGATCTCTTAATATTGGAGTTGCCCATCGTGATAGATGAGACTCTGAACCTGTGCACCTGACTCCATAGTAATCTATAAATTAGTGATGAAGTTGTAATAAAATATCCTAAATGTTCCTGCTTCTCAGAGAGCCAAAGACCCCAGGGGTCATTAAGCAACAAAAGATCAAACTGGGATCCCCAGTGAAAACACAATCAATTATTTATACACATCAGTATTTGACATTGGTATCACTTCAATAAGGAGACACTTTTTTTTTTTTTGCTACATTGCTGTGCTGATTTTTGCTCATGAGATGCTCAGTTTAGTCATACCCTTGTTCAGGCCAAGTAGAGATGAATGGTGAGCTTTGGGTGTCAAAACGTATGCACATACTGATGTAAAGAAAGTGATGCTGGCTGTTACACTCATATTAGAAAGCAGTTGGAAGACATGAATGGCTGCAGAATGGAAGGCAAGATGGCTAGAAAAGCAGTTGGCAGTTGCTCACTGCAGACTGATAAAGACAAACTGCATTATTAAGAACTAGGAGAAATGTCAAGAGAGTTCTCCACAAAATGTCAATGGAGAAATTTCAGTGACACCATCAAAAAAATGGCTTTCATTCTTTTGTCTTGGTTACTTTGCCATTCTCTAAAAAAATGATTTGTTATATATCACAGGTGTTAAATTTCCTATTGTCAGAAGAAAGAATATCTTCTTAGGTGGCTTGCTTTTTAGCTACTCAAAGGGCAAGGAAAGCCCCCCCTCCATCAGAGTGGATGAAATAAAAATCTTTATTTTTGTATGTTCTGCAATTTTCAAGGCTTTTTAAAATAACAGTTAAAAGAACTGCCATTTGAATGCTGTGGATTTGGTGGGCCACCGCTCAACTATAAGGAAATTTCATTAAGCTGAGCCAAAGCTAATTTTGAAGCGATTCTAAGACGTTTCCTATTAAATAGAGAGGATTTGATTCCCTACCCTTCCTTTCATGCTTGAGGAATCTCAGAATCCTTGACAAAGCGATGACTGCAATACTGGCTGCAAGTAAAGGAAGCCTTATTCAAATGGTTACCAGTGTCTCTCGCTTGCCAAAATTACTATTTTTTTCCTTATAGAATTCATCATTTAGAACTATTAAGTATTTTCTAGTCTTTGTTAGAAGAATAGGTCATAGATCCAATAAGAGGTCTTTCCCCAATCAGTCTGAGGCCCAGACTGCTTACTGTTCCAAGAACCAGAGAATAAACATGAGTAATATTTAGTTTGTATGCACAAGTAAAGACTCATAATTTTCTGGACCACACAGAATCTCTGTACAACTTTGGATGTAATCTCTGTTTTTGTACCAGTTCCAAAAAAAGTCAATGTAGTCTGAAGGCATTTGGCAATAAAAATAGCCTATTTTAACTCTGTAGTTTAACCTGCAACCAAACAGTTAAATATTTCATAAACATTTAAATATATTTATTTGAATACCCTCTAATTATGTTTTGAAGTTATACATGTGTTTAGATAGATGACCATATCAGAGCATCATTCTCCTTAAAAAAAATAAAAAAATAAAGTTTAGATAGCCTCACAGTGCAAGAAATTAAATCCTATAAGTTTAATGTTCAGTGACTATTGGACAAAATGATAGATGTCCATGCTGGAGATGAGCCAGATTATGACCCCATATTATCCACATAATCATCATTGATTCCATCATTATGAGGAAAGAGTCCCTGAGGGTGAATTAGGCTCAGAAGCAGCTATTAACCTATTCGCCACCATAAGTCTGGTCCTTTGATTTTATTATGGTGTATAGGGGTAGGGCAGTACAAGTGATATGACACTCTGTGAAAATCAGAGTATTTGGATTCACTCTTTTCCTTCCACCTTTGTATGGGTCCTGAGTACTCAGTTCATCAGCATTTATTCAAAGTACTTTACTGTCTGAGCCACCTTACTGGCTTTCAAATCTGGTTCTTTCCACCATCCTTATAATGCTGTTTTTCTTACTAAATAGTTTTTAACAATTTTTAGAGATTCAGCTCCCATCCTATAAAGTAGTATATGAGGAGGTTATTTTTTCTACTTGTGTATTACTTGGTTATAGAACTTAGAATGAAATTTTAATAGCCATCTATTAAGAAGTGAGAGACAGGGAAGGGAAGTAATATGTTACCGAACCATGAGAACCGATGAAAGGTGTACTCCTCAGATCTGTTACATCTGGTGTATCCTTCCACCCACTTTGATTCATCATTAGATGGGAACTACACAGATATAAGAATAGGGAGTCAAATTCTCTAGCGCTTCTAGCCAAGCACATGCAAACAAACTTGGCTATAGCTGAAGAGAACACTCTTTAAAGAAAGATACAGTACTGGACAGTCAGATATCAGACTATGGAGCATATAAATAGAAAGGCCTAAGGGAATATGAGCATTAGCTATCTGGGGTTGAAACTGTAAACACCCAACTGCATTATGGAGAGCCTCAAGGCCAACAAACACACTCCACAATCCTGCTTTGCTAATGTTCTTCCAACAGAAACAGGCATAATTTCCATATGACTTGTCTTTTTTAAAAAACTGCCATGTAATTTTAATGTGTACAGTTTGTCACTGGGTTGCAAGTGCAAAGACATCCAACCATCTTCACAGGGTCACCTCTGTCTTTAGCAGAGGATAAACCAGGAAACAAGTATATAGGATTCAAAGCCTAAGGAACAGATCAACCCAGATAAAGGTCCGGTCCCAAGAGGAAATTCTCCTTTGGCTTTTGGTGAGAAGATAGCTCTTCTATGTGAAATGGAAAACCTATACCAACTTGTAAAGAATGGTAGCAAATAGCAATTAATGGATGGAGAATCACATTGTTAAACTTTTGAGCTTTAGAAAAGATGGTGAGAATGTGTGAGGGTCCTACCTGATATCTATGGGCATGAAAAGAAGCCATGTCCTTTGGCAATTTGTGAAAATAAAGCTTAAATGGATAAGGGAAAGCTATAGAGTTGGAAGGAGAAGCTTGGAATTCAAGGGCATAGTTGAACATACATGATAATGATGAACAGAAGCAGTGACACTAGTACATGAAACTATGCTTTTGGTTAAGAATCCTTTTTATTATAATGGCAAAGAAAGTCTATTGCATTGTAGTAGTAAATGGAAAAAGTTTTGGGTTTGGTGTGTATGTCAGTTATCCATTGCTGTATAATGAGACATGTTGTAATAGGAGTGGCGGGGCTGTGTCCTGCCACCCAGCTAGCTTTACCCAAAATAATTACACGGAAACTGTATTCATTTAAACACTGCCTGGCATATTAGTTCTAGCCTCTTATTAAGTAGCTCTTACATATTGATCTAACCCATTTCTAATAATCTGTGTAGCCCATGAGGTGGCTTACCAGGGAAGATCTTAACCTGCGTCTGTCTGGAGTGGGAGAATCATGGCGACTCCCTGACTCAGCTTCTTTCTCCCAGCATTTAGTTCTGTCTACTCCACCTACCTAATTTTCTGTCCTATTAGGGCCAAGCAGTTTTTTTTTATTAATTAACCAATGAAAGCAACAGATAAATACAAGACCCACCTCCATAAGAGACATTCTTAATCTTGTGGCTTGAAACAGTTTTTAACTCATGCTGACTCTGATAGTGTATAGTAAGGAGGCTGTTTGTTTGTTTCCTGGCTGCCCAGACTCCCAAAATAACCACATAGAAGCTGTATTATTAAGTGACTGCTTGGTCAATTACTTAAGCATATTGCTAGCTAGCTCTTATATCTAGAATTAACCCATCTCCATTATTTTATATTTTACCACGAGGTTTATGGCCTACTAGCAAGGTTTCAGCATGTCTGCCTCTGGTGGCGGCTCCATGGCTTCTCCTTGACTCCGATTCCTTTCTCCCAGCATTCAGTTTAGTTTTCTCTGCCTAGCTCTACCCTATCACAGGCCCAAAATAGCTTCTTTATTAACAAATGGTATTCACAGCATACAGAGGGGCATCCCATATCAGTAGTGTTTACTTGTCATACTCAGGAGACAGAGGCATGAGTGTCAAGTCCAATGCCAACCTGGAGTAAAGAGAAGATATGAACACTGTCTCAAAGAAACAAAGTCTCTAATCATAATTCTGTAGGTTGGACATTCACTAGACTGAAACTGACGATTGTTTTGTTCATCCCTATGAAGGTCACTTGCATGCCTAGAGTGAGGTAGCAGGCCACTTGAGGGATGATTTGGTCCAGGATCACCTGAGGTCTTCCACAATGTCTACATGATCTTAGTTCTGACTAGTCACTAATTTTCTAGCTGACAGCCTGTCCTTCATATGTTCATGAAAAAACTCTGGACAGCACCAAGGAGTAAGCTCCAAAGCAAAACCACTTACATCTTTTTTCTGTTTTATTTAAGACAGTCTATCTACATAGCCCAGGCTGGCCTTCTAACTCACAATCTTTCTGCATCCTTTTACTGAGTACCAGAATTGTGAGTATACATTACCATGCTCAGCAAGTAGTAATACTTTTTAAGTCTAAACATGTTTAATCTTTGCTAATGTCTCATTGGGCAATAGAAGTCATATGGAAAAATGAGATGACTTATTTTTGGAATCTCTGTATGAAGGCTGCTATATGAAGTACACAATAATAAAATGACATTTCTGATTATTGGGTTTTCCTCTCCTTTCATTACCAACTTCCATGTCTTGAAGTGTAACAGCATAAATGAATTCAGACAGATTGTAATAATATATACAGCTTTAATGGGGAAAATAGACTTACAAAACCACCCTTTCCCACAGAGAACAGGGAAGCAGAGAGGGCGGGGCTCACGCTGGCTAGATTTATAAGTAAACATTAGCCCAAGGCGAACACACCCCCTAATGGGCTGGGCTTATCCCTACATTGAAGCACTTGACAAGTGACTCTGGTTACTTTCAGCCCCTAGGTTACAAACTCACTCTATCATAAATTGAGATAAGAGGGGTTTTGGTATTGTTGTTGCGCCCGCTCTCTCTCTCTCTCTCTCTCTCTCTCTCTCTCTCTCTCTCTCTTTCTCTTCCTTTCTCGCCCAATTGGGTAAATTCTGAGAATAAAGCTGTTTGTCCTGGCTTTTCTGTTAGGGAATGCGATGAGTAATGCTGATTCAATCCATATGATGCGAAGGGGGGGGGGGGCAGAAGGAATGCTCATCAAGTGTTTCCTGTGACTCTAGTTTAATTTCCACATTTTCTAGATTCCATCTCTTCTTCTTGTAGTTTTCTCTCATGTGTTTTATTTTCTGACCACATACTGAGAAATGCTACTCAGAAAGTAAGATTTGGGCTCTTGCATATGTATTCTCCTCCCTTCCAATCTGAAGAGAAGCTTCTGTGAGTATTCAATTCTGCAGCATTTGCCTCAATTTTAGATTTCAACTTTCATTTCCTTTTAAATAAATTCATTTCTCGCCTTTTTAATTTAAAGGAATCCTTTCTGATTTTTTGAAACATATTCTTCATCTGCCACCTTGATCCTGTTTCATGGAATATTTTCTCTTATGTCTTACACTGAAAACATGAACTTTAGTATGTATCAAGAATTTCCTTGGCAGTCAGTGAGTTTCTTCTGACTTTATTATATTTGTATCTGTGGTGTATATATTTCATTATCCCTTTCTTTAAAAAGAACAAGAAAACTTATATTTTGTAACTATTAATTTCATGTAATTTCAGATACATTGCTTTCAAACATAATACATAGAAGCCCATCCTATCCTTTAGCTACAGCTAGTGGCCTTTTCTTTCATGTGGATTCTCATTCTTTGTCAAAAATAAACAATTTTTTCCCAAACTCTTTGAGATAAACAGATTAATATGTATTTCTTAAAAACAAGGGCATTCACTTTTGCATCTATTGTGCAACTTATCAAAATCAAGTTCAACATGTTTGATGCTGTATTCATGAACCATCTCCAATGGTTGAGCCTACCTATCTTGTGCAAAGTTCCAAATTCCATTTCAAGCACCATGAAAAAAAGTTTAGCTGGCCAAATAGTATTACCTAATTTAATACTCATTCAAATTCATTGCCCCATTTATGTTCACTTATAAATATTACCTGTCACCTTATTCTGTCTTTTTCATATCTAAAATATGTCATCTCTCCTTAGCTATTTTGTGTTTTTGATCCTAATATTAAAAGAAAAAAAGAGTACAAGCAAGTTTGAAACTGTCTGGGGTCTCATTAGATTCAGGTTAAGTCATTTTGGTTGAACAGTCATCTGAAAACAGCCAATGGTAAGGCTGAGATTCTCAGATCCACTAGAAAACTATTTACATAGGAAAGGCTTGATATATTATGGGCTGTCCAATGGGACATTTGATAGGAATTGGCCTTGTTATGAGCTAATCAGATGTCACTTTTGCTTGTTTTTGTTTTCTTTTGGGTTAGATTGAGGGTACTTCATCTTGTATACACTTCAGATCGATTTCATGGTAGCCTGAACTCATATTACAAGTCAGAACAACTAGCTAGTAGGGACTTAGTAGTCAACTAAAGGGATTTTACTTATCATTAGGGCCTGCATTATTTTTTCCAATTCCAAAATTTTGTGAGTAAGTTCCTGTCTACTTTTCTACCAATTTTTCTGTCCTCTCTTTGAATGAATATGTCCCCACTTTCCTATTCCTGTCATTTTTGGTAGTTTTTTTGTTTTTGTTTATGGATTTTTGAGACAGGGTTTCTCCGTAGCTTTTGGTTCCAGTCCTGGAACTAGCTCTTGTAGACCAGGCTGACCTCGAACTCACAGAGATCCACCTGACTCTGCCTGGGATTAAAGGCGTGCACCACCACTGCCCAGCCTCACCCAGGAATTTATTATGGAAATGAAACTGTTCCATTTTGTTGAGGGGTGGAATTTACACTCAGACCATCAAATAACATGAAACAGGTTTCTAATCCAGGCCAGTTAGACTGTAACTAAGGTGTTTCCTCCGAAGCTATGTTGCATGAATTGACAGATATGAATATCCTTTTCCTAAAACACCTTTTGTCAGTTCTCATATGAGCTAAAAATTATACTTTGTCCAAGTTCTCCTATCACCTTTTTCCACTGCCCCCACTGGCCACGTCTGTGGGGGAAATTAAGATGTTATATAATTTTGTCTTTTCTTGTTTCTGCTAGTCCCTTCTCCTGATAGAGAAACACATGAAAGGAGAAGATTTGTCTTTTTTGTCCCTCATGTGTCTTGAGCTTCTAGACTGTACTATGTGCATAGCAGGTACTTAATAAATATTTATCCTTTAAAATTAAAATAAAATTTTGTGTATATCTATGTACTTGCTAATATTCTTTTTTAAAAAACGCTGCAAGATCCCCGCGGCAGTAGGCAGCAGAAATGCTGTAGGTCCCAAATGGTGGTAGCGGGCCATGTGGTAGCAGACAGCAGGCCCTGGGAGCAGAGAGTCCCAAGCAGAGATGGCTGCTGGTCTCAGAGCAGTGGTGGCGGGCCATGTGGCAGCAGGCAGTGGGCCCCAGGCAGAGACGGCTGCTGGTCCCTGAGCAATGGCTGGTCCCAGGCAAGGAGACACATGGCGGGTGGGCAGAAGACAGAAACATGGATAGACACGACATGCAGGGTGAGGTTGAATGTTTATTCAGGGGGTTATGGAGGAGGAAGGGTGAAGGGAGGAGAGAGAGAGAGAGAGAGAGAGAGAGAGAGAGAGAGAGAGAGAGAGNAAGCAGAGAAGTGGGGAGAGAGGCAGAAGTGAAGCTGCCTTTCGGAGAGGAAGATGGAAAAGAGAGAGAGCTCAGGCCGGAAGCCTCTCTCTCTCTCTCTCTCTCTCTCTCTCTCTCTCTCTCTCTCTCTGTGTGTGTGTGTGTGTGTGTATGTATGTGTGTGTGTGAAGAGAATATATTGGAATGACTTACAAGTGGCAGTTCAACAAATCCAACAATGGGAAGTTGTAAACAAAAAGTCTAAGAATCTAGTAGCTGCTCAGTCCCATAAGGCCGGGCATCTCAGCTGGTCTGGTATACATGCCCGAATCCCAAAGAAGTAGGCTCCGATGCCAATAAAGCAATGAATGTCCTAGCAAGTCTAGGTCAATAAGGCAAAGTAGCATTTGGGAAATGGAGGTAAGAGTATCAACAGCTCGAAGCCAAACCTGGCTAACATGATAAGATCCTGTTTCAACTAACCAAGGAGGACTTGCCTAGCATGTACAAACTCAGGGTTTGATCCCAGTACTGCCTCCCACAAAGTGTTTTCTCTAGTATTTAAATTCTCAAGGTCAAGGAATACATGATTGAACATATTATATAAAATAAGAACAAATTATTTTTCTTACTGCCATATTGACATATATTTATAACTGTAACTTTTTGTAGTCTTTCAAGACAGGGTTTCTCTGTAGCTTTGGAGCCTGTCCTGGAGCTAGCTCTTGTAGACCAGGCTGGCCTCGAACTCACAGAGATCCGCCTGCCTCTGCCTCACGAGTGCTGGGATTAAAGGCGTGCGCCACCACTGCCCAGCAACTATAACTTTATTCTTGTCTGTATATAGATTTGTTTGAGCTAGTTAAAATTATGTCCTTACCAGAGCTTTCTTTGCCATGAGTAATCTTTTTTCTCCCTTTACTTCTCTATATTAATCATAGTTTTCATAACCATTTGTTGTATGAACATAGAAACAGTACATTGATTGTTTTCTTATTTAAGTAAAATGCTTAGCAGGATCCAATTATCTAATATAAATTTCTTACAAATTGATCTTATCATTGCTGTGAATCAAAACCTTGAAAGGTATTACTGGGAAATATTTTGTCTTCACTTTTGGAAAACAATTCACACAAAGCCACTAAAATTTATCCACATCTAAAAACTTCTGTCAGCAATTTGCTATGTTTTCCAATTTAAAGGATTTTTCTTGAAAATTTCCCTTTCAGCGTTTCAACTGTTTGATTTCTTTTTGTTAGAAAAATAGCATTTTTCTTTTCTTTAAAAATGAAGATTTTCATTTTGACCTTTTTGCTTAAGAGAGTAGAATATGCTTTATTTGTAGTGATGTAGAGCAAATATTTTCTAAGAAGCACTAGTAATGATAATACCTTGGTGGAACTGTAGGTACTGCACAAGAGTTGATTTATAAGTCAGTAGGCAGAATGAACTATGAGGTATAAAAATGCAGATTGGTTATCGTGGGTACCTTGCATTCTAACTAGTCTTAATTAAGCTTACATTTTATCCAGGAACTTATACATTTAAAGTATAACAAAGAAAAGTAAGAACCTGCAAAGTATGTGTGGTAAAAACTCGAGTTTGTGTGAGTTCCTTCTGTGTAGAGTGTAGGAAGTTCTGAGGAAGTATGTGAAGCTGAAAGGTGAGGACAGGAAAGCTTCTATCATTTTCCAGTCCATCTTTATTGAATGATGTTACATAAAGCAAGTAAACAAGCCCTTGTCATTCAGCTTAAATTTTGATGCAAAGAGATGACTAAGGCCCTCGGGGAGGGCACCAGCCATACAACTGTCCTCCCATCCTATTGACTTGGAAGGCCTTTTCTTATAAATACAAAAATTGAGTAGAAACCTGGAAAACCTCACAGAGAAAACTGTGCTGTGGTCCTGGGAGCAAGAACTCCAGGAAGGAAGAATATTAAGGATGAAGGTGATGAGGTGAGCCTGCAGGAGACCAACAGGTTCTAGAGAGGCCAAAACAGGATGGTTCAGGGGAGACTTGGCTGAAGACAGTCACAACAGGGATAGACAGCATCATAGATCTTTGAAGTATTACAGGGACTTTGGCTTTTACTCTGTGAGGCGGGAACCACTGAAGAACTTGAAGCAAAGAAAATAGATGAAATCTTTTAAGCAGTCTGGGTGGAGGGCTCAAGGGGAATGCAGGCTAGAAGACATGTCATAGTAAGTAATAGCGATGATGCATATGAGTATGGTGGCTTGGATCAGTGCAGTTTCTGTATTCTCTACAATTTATCATATCTTCTATCTATTTCTTTTTAAATAAATAGTATATACCAGAGACTGGGAGGATGGCCCAGTCCATAAAACATTTGCTGGGCAAGTGTAAGAACTGGAGCTCAAATCCCCGGAAACCAAATAAATAGGGCACGGTTGCATGCATCTGCGGTTCCGGTGCTTAAACAAGGAGGTGAGAGGTAGAAAGAGAAGAAGCCCTGAAAGTCTGCAGACCACCTAGCCTGACAAATGCAGCAACAAACTGCCAAAAGGAGACCCTGTCTTAAACAAGGCTGAAAGTGAGGACTGACAGCCAAGGTTGTCCTCTGACCTTACTCTCTCTCTCTCTCTCTCTCTCTCTCTCTCTCTCTCTCTCTCTCTCTCTCTCTCTCTCTCACACACACACACACACACACACACACACGTACATACTGCTACTAGGGATGACTTTTTCTTTTACATCTTTCAGTAGATGTTCAAAAGCTACTACTTTCAAAATTATTTCAAAGCCATACTGTAATTAATCAATTCACAAACATTATTTCAAGTAACTTACAAAATCAAACTTCAACGAAGCACATGTGTCATTTTGTTTTTATGGCTCTAAAGTTCAAAGTATCATTTCCTGTATCAAGTCAATAATATTTCACATTGCATGCTTTATATTAAAAATTATAGTGGCCTGAGCAGATCACAGTGTGAACACCTGTAACCCAAGCAGTTTGAAAGCTGAGGAAGGAAGAACATGATTTCAGTGCCAGTCTGGACTCTATTGCCATAAAGACAGTATTATAATGACAGCTGGGAATCTTAGAAAACTAGAGTCTTCTGCACCTTTTGGATTGCTTGTATAGAAATTATTCTCATGGATTAAAAATATCTTCGAGAGTTAAGCTTCCGGCACGAAGGTCATGGACAAGATGGTGCCCCCAGTTCAGGTCTCTCTGTTCATCAATACTCACGATCAGTTCAGCCGATACTCAGCCCTGTTTCTCGGCATGGCCTACAGCGCCAAGCGCTATAGTTACCTAAAACCCCCAGCAGAGGAGGAGAGGAGGGTGGCGGCAGAGGAGAAGAAGAGACTAGATGAGCTGAAACGGATTGAAAGAGAACGGGCAGAAGCTCAAGATGACAACATACTGAAGTGAAGCGCCAGTGAGCTTGCCTTTCTTTAGTCACTGAGGATGAATAAAGCTTGGTCGTGTGAAAAAAAAAATCTTCGGTAACTATTGTGACCCTATTATTGTGCTTGCCTGTAATGGTTAGACATTGCTCTAAATATAGTGTAACTCACAAACCGACAGCTATGTTGACATTAGTGGGCACACAGGTTTATCAAGACTTTCTCATGTCTTACAATATGATCCAACTACTGAAGACAAAATTCTCCTCCAGCATTTCCCCATACCACCACATTTTCTTTTAAGACACAGCCCTGTCATCCAGAATGGATATGTAGAGAGTGTATTAAAAGTCACAGGAAGAGATATGATGTTAAGAACACAAAAGAAGTGGGCATAAAGACAAGGAACTCCCACAACAAAGATGTCTTTGTACATCATTCTCTTTCCAGAAGGCAGCTATTCTCTTTGGTAGATGTTTAAGGACAAAATCCCTGTCTGCATGTACTTATTTAGATAGCTACAAGGTGTTTTGACACCCTAGAAGAACTTTTTCAGAGTGCTTGCAAACTCCATCAGATAATTTAAAGCCGTTTTCCTGTGTGTGTTTTAATATAGAGATGGAACTGATTTTTCTTTCTAAAAATATTATTATTTTATGTGTATGAGTGTTTTGCCTGTATGTATGTCTGTGCATCACACGTGTCCCTGGTGTCTGTGAAGGCCAGAAGAGGGCCTGGAGTTACAGATGGTTATGAGCTGCCATGTAGGTGGGTGAAGGGAAGCAGTCTTGGGTTCTTACTCTGTAAGAACAACTAATGCTCTTAACTGCACCATTTCTCTAGTTTCTTCGAGCTAGCTTTCTTAATTATTAATTTAAATATCCCTCCATCACTTCCCCATCCTTCTCCTCCTTCCAATGCTTTAAATGTTCTCCCTCTCCTCTAATTGATGACCTCTTTTTATTTGCTGCTAATAGCACGCACACACACACACACACACACACACACACACACCTGCAGAGTTCATTGTAATTGCTGGCATGTATATGCTTTCAGTGCTGACCACTTTATAATGGGTAACATGATTACATATTATAATCTGTTGATTTGAACAACATTGACTTTCTTCTTGTTGTTTAAAAAAATACTCCCTCACACAAATGTCCAAACACAATGTGTTGCGGGATTGGTTAGTACCTTGATACAATAATGTCACTGAGAATACTGGTATTTCTTCCCACCTTCTGCTCTGTGAGCTTCAGCCAATCAGCTTACATCACAATTGGCTAGAAGGTAATTGTCCAGCTGCAAACATTATCTCCGAACTAATTACATATGAGAGCAAGAAGTAAAGTCCCCTACCTGTTCCACACACATACCCCATTACGGCCTTAAAATCTTAATCAGCTCTCTTAGTGTCCTCATTGTTGTCTAAATTCTCTGGGATTGTGGTTAGATCTAATCTATGTGGGAAGTAGAAAAAGACAATATCTCCTGAGTAAATTGGGAGCATGGGGACCTTGGTGGAGGGTTGAGGGGGGAGGGGAGAGGCAGGGAGGAGAGCAGAGAAAACTGTAGAGCTCAATAAAAATCAATAAAAAAAATCTTAATCAGCTATCAAATCTTTTTGTAGAAACATACTAGCAGATTATTCTTTTTATGTCATTGGTCAGAACTGATTCTCACGCCAGTCCTTTAAGTAATTGCTGGTAAAGTCAACAATTCCCAAATTAGTCATTGGCCAATGGCATAGGAAAGTTAAATGACTTTGATAAACCCCTTTCTGGGTTATACTGTACCATATGATAGTCTAGAAAGCATTTATTTGAACCAAAGAATAATAAAGCTCAAAAAAATCCTTAAAAATGATTTCCCTCAATCCTCTCACTTTACATATGGGTAAATTGAGTCTCAAACTAATTTTTATTGAGTTATATAGCTAGATAAATGCAGAAGTAGAACTAGAATGATTTTTTTTTTTGTGAGGGCCAGTTCAGTGTGTACCTACAATATGATGATATGATAGATACTTCTTACCTGGGAATTGGTTTCTCTCTCTCTCTCTCTCTCTCTCTCTCTCTCTCTCTCTCTCTCTCTCTCTCAACATGTGTGTATGCTCACACAAGGACCCAGGCACGCACATGCAGAGGCCAGAGGAGGACATTGAGTAGCTTCCTTGATTACACTCCACTTTACTTTATGAGACAAAGTCTTACCCACTGAGTCATCTTTCCAGTCTCTTTAAGTAAAAAGGACATCGTATTATGATTTTAATGGTGCTTACACAATTTGGTGTGTGTGTGTATGTGTGTGTGTGTCTGTGTGCAAATTTCATTTTATAGGGTAATGCTGTGGAAATACCACATTGCTAACCAAAGATGGTAAAAAAATAATAATTTCTTTGCTGGGCAGTTGTGGTGCACGCTTTTACTCCCAGCACTTCGGAGGCAAAGGTAGGTGGATCTCTGTGAGTTCGAGGCCAGCCAGGTTTACTAGAGCTAGTTCCAGGACAGGTTTCAAAGCTACAAAGAAACCTAGTCTCGAAAAAATCCACACAAAAAATTCCTTTATAAAATGGTATATCTTATCCAATGTATATCTTATCCAATAATACTAAGTCAGGGACATAGTGATTGAAGCCACCTCAAGTATAGACCTATTAGTATATCTTCCAATTAAAAAAATTATTCAAAAAATTTCAAGTTGTAACCAAATACAATGGATTTCCCTAGCAGTGAAGGCAAAGCCAAAACAGGCACAGCTAAGAAGTAAGAGAATAGAAAAATTCGTTACCTGCAATAGGTAAAGAGAACATGAAAGTTATTTCCAAAGTGATGGCCTTCCTGAATAAAGGAAGAACAGAATTTATTCATGGACACTGCAAATAGTCATATAGGAAAAATCTTTATATGTGGGCACATTCCTGAGCCTGCGCAATTAAGGACTATAGCCCAAGCATTCTCAGTTTGAAATCATAGTTCAAGAAGGGAAGAAGACCCACACGTTTCGGAGCATACTGAGCATACATAACTCCAAGGTATTAAATTTATGTCTAAGACAAGAGCTGTCTTATAAATGATCGTTTTCTGTGGTATAGATGACAGGCAGGAACACCTCTAGCCATGTCCATCTTTGCCTACGTACAGGCACTTTGAAGCTGCATAACTTAGGAGCTTCTTCCGTAAGGTGCCTACATGGTTTAGTGGCTGACAAATTTCTGAAAAGAAAAATGGAAGAGAATCTGCCATATTATTCCACTAATGAAATTTGAGACATCCACATATTCTTGTTCTATAGAATGACCTATGGAGCCAGGTAGGGTGGCATAGCCTTGTAAACCTGGCACTCAGAATGAAGGAGGCTCATTTCAAGGTCCTTCTCAGCTCTATAGAATGTTTCAAATCAGGCTGGACTACATGAATCTTGTCTTAATCAATAAATATACAAAAAATTTATATGGATAAAGAAATGGGTTATATGGTACTTTCCGAACAGCCCTTTCAAAGAATCGCTACATGTTATTTTATAGCAGTTGCTCTCACACACAGAATCAACTAACCTAGGCCCATAAGGGCTCAGAGGGATTGACCCAACAACCAGGGAGCCTTCATGGGACTCATGGGACTGACTTAGACCCTTTGCATATATGTTACAGTTGTGTAGCTTGGTCCTCTTATGGGACTCCTAATAGTGGGAGCAGGGACTGTCTATGACTCTTTTACAGGTTCTTGAGACCCAACTCCTCATAATGGGTTGTAATACAAGGGGAGGTGCTTAGTCTTACTGCAAGTTGATATGCCATGCTTTGTTGATACCCATGGGAAGACTGACCTTTTCTGAATAGAAAAGGAGGAGTGGATGGGGGAAGGGACTGGGAGGAGAAGGAAGAGAGGAAACTGTGGCAGGGATGTAGAACTAACGAATAAATGAATGAACAAAAAAGGCAGTGATTCTCAACCTTTTTAATGCTGCAATCCTTTAGTACAGTTCCTCATGTTGTGGTGACCCCAACCATAAGATTCTTTAGTTTCTGCTTCCTAACTGTAATTTCGCAACTGCTGTGAATCATAATGTAAATACCTGTTCTGAAGACTCTATGCTGTTCCAGGGAAAGGCCACAGGCTGGGAGCCACATTTTTATTCTTCATCCATGCAGTTTTCCTGACTGTCTGCTCTGTCTCTGTGAGCTCCTATGAGCCTAAGTTAGTTGGTTCTATGGGTTTTCTTGGAGAACAATTGTTTTAAAGGTGTGTGGAAGTGTTGCCATTTGTTAATAACCCTTAATTTATTTACCAAGCTTAATCAACAACAACAAAAGAACAAAAAAACCCAACCTCTTCCCCACCAATAACTTTTCTAGAAGGAAGAATGAAATACTTCTCTTGTTTTTGGCAACTCACAAACATGTATTTTTCTCATGAACTTTAAAACTTCTGTTTTGAGTAGAAAACTGGGCTGAAAAGCATTCCTCTTAAGTTTTCCTTCATACCTGGGAATGGGGAAAGAGGGTTTTGTGCATTTGTTTAAGCATTTCTGCTTAAATTACGCAGTGTGAAATTTTCTTTCCATTTCTATTAGGTTGTCGTGTTATATAGTTAAATATTCCCTGGGCCTGTGTCAGACCCTTATACACACTGGCCTCTTGAAGTCAGTCAAAAAGCTGGAAGTAATTTTCTGTGTTCCTGACCACTCAGTCCTTCCCAGCTTGTTCTTATTACAAGGACCACTGGGCAGACTTGAACTCTGCCAGCACACAATTGTAGAGCCATCATCATTTGGAGCAGGAAAAGATGAGACTGTCTGATACAAAATAGAAGCTTCTCTTAGTCTCTCATGCACATGCCCTCTCTTGCAGATCCTGAAGCAAATCTTTCTTAGAGCAAGGGTACAGGCAAAGTGGTCTCATGGAGCAACTGTATGTCTGGGGCTTTAGTGTTAAATCAGATACACCTGGAAAGCCAGGTGAAGAGCATTATCATGTTGCACCCCTCCCCCATACCTAAGGTTCATTTTCGGGAGTGTTCTGGGAAACTTAGAGAAATGAGTCTCTACATTTCCCAGTTCTGAAAGAGAGCAAGGTCCTGTACCTTGACAGTAATGGCTCTGTGAGAATCAAGCCCCTATGTTTTGGGATTGTGAATCCAGGTGTGTCTGAGGATGGGATTCCAACTCTCTACCTGAAAAGCCCCTATGTAGAAATGGAGAAGTCTTTGTGTATCCAAAAGCAAGACATCCAAGTTGAACCAGAGTGCAAGTGTTGAAACCCATGGGGAAAACATTGTCACGGTGACAGTGGCTAGCAGAAGAGGTCTGTGATGTGGTCCTCGGACAAAATTCGATTTGGTGCTCAAAAACTTCCCATTTCCAGGGTCTAAGGGTTTAGCAGAGAAATTTCCCACTACTGCCTTGCTGAGGAATTAAATGGTTCTCCCAGAACACACAGGTTTTTGGTGGCAGAGAGAATGGAAGCCAGCCCTTCTGATTGATTCCTTGTTTCTTTGGAACTTCAGGCCATTAAACTGCCTCAGCCAAAGACTATACCTCCTCTTGCTGTGGTACCAAATCGTGAAAGCAAGGTGCCATGCTGTCATACCCACAGAGTTTGGACAGAACTTGAGATGTTCTGGCATGTGTAATAGTAACAACAGCAAATGCATTATAAAACAACGTCGATAATGAAAGGAATGGCAGCAGCTTGGTGGAATTAACAGGAAGCTGAGAGACACTTAAATGAGATTGGGCTTTTCATGTCTACTTTTTACTCTTGTAATCTAGGCTTCTTTCACTTCCTCAGTTTGAAAGGGTACAGTTTTGTGTCCTGCTTGGAAGTTGGTCTGCGTAGCTGTCATCATGGGAACTTTAGAGGCTGTTTTGACTCTAACAATATTTTTTTTATTTTTTGGTTTTTTTGAGACAAGGTTTCCCTGTGTAACAGCCCTAGCTGTTTTGGAACTAGCTCTTGTAGACCAGGCTGGCCTCAAACTCAACAGGGATTCGCCGGCCTCTGCCTCCCGAGTGCTGGGATTAAAGACTTGCACCACCACTGCCCAGCCTCTCTAAAAATATTTGGGGTAGTAATGGAGGCATGCTAAAGAATGGATTAAAGCCAATTGGCCTTTGTGGCCACACTGAGTGCTACTCTATGCAGGGTTGTTTTTTTTTTTTTTTTTTTATGTTACTACTGGTGCTTCCATTGCTCCTGATTCTCTCACGTGGTGGAAAATAGGGAAATAGTTAAGCAAAAGGAGAAACGATGGTTTCGTAAAAATTTAAGTATTACATTTCTGGAATTTTTCTTCATAACTGGTTTATTTTGTCAACATTCCTTTCTCAGTGCACTTAAAGAGCACTGTTTATTCAGGAGCGAGTTGACATAGAGTCTCACATTGTAGCCCAGACTGACCTTACACTCATGGCAAATTTCCTGTCTCAGCCTCCCAAGTGCTTGGAGTACAGAACTCAGCCACTCCACCCAGAACCATTTTAATGAGGTAATAGTAATATGTACAGATCGGTGCCCAATACAAAACATGATATAAACTTTTTCTATAAGACAATCCTCTCTATCTTTTCCTCTTCCTTGAATTTTAACCACCATATTAATCTTTCCATTTTTCATTTTACAAAAGGAAAGTTTTGATTTGAGAACTTTTCTATGATTTGTAGAAACTAATGGAGCAAGTACCAAAAGGGTCCCAGATGTCCTTGCTCCACCATGTGAACACTACCCATAACCACAGCACATTTTTTTTTTGCAACACAACAAATTGCCTTTATTTCGGTATGCATTCATATTTCAACATTTAGTGGTCCTGAACAGAGTGGGGAACGTGGCAACGAGCCAGGAGGCTAGGCCCACTGAAAACTCGTGACACGGAGCTCCTCCAGGTCCCTGCCGAGGGTCTGAGGAGCAGCAACACTGAAACCTGAGTCCACAGGGTCAGGGCCTCTGTTCCAGCTGTCAGGCTCCACATCAGACCGGATGGGTGGCCAGGGAGCCCTGTCCAAACCTCTTCAGTTTGTAAAAGCAAAGCGATTATGAGAAAAGGAACCGACACAGAACCCCGTGCGCTTAGGACTCTCCGCATGGCCTTTCTCTAGGCGGAATCACCAAGGACCCTGAACACTGGCAGGTTTGTTGCCTCGTGACTGCTCTGTTCACCTCGAGACCTGAGCTCAAAGTGCATCGACTGATGGTGGCAGCAGGGCTGAGGACCCAGCTCCCCTTCCCAGGCTGGTGGCAAGTGAATGTGTGGTCCAGAGCTAAGTGAGGGAGGCCAGGCTCTTCCAACCTCNGTATTAACTCTCTGTACCCGGCAACAGAATCATGAAGATGACTTAGGAAGCCACAGTAAGGTGCAAGGCTGGCCATTCCCCAACAGTATCAATGATCCTCTAAAAGGAACTTCAAGCCTCTGAATGCTAACAAGCCTGAGGCAGGTGTCAGCTCCTGCTGCCTACATCTGGACTCCTCCTATCTCCAAAGTGCACAGGCAGCACCTTGCTCAAGCTAAAAAGGAAGGAAGCTGTCACCCTTAGGCACAAACACACTAGACAGGTCTAGCCACATTCAGGCCACACCTTCCAGTGCTCATCTGTAGGAGTGTCCCATTCTAGGGTCTTTCCTTCTGCCAAATTCTCTCCTGCACCAGGAAGTAGACGTACATCTACCCCCCCCAGTGCTGACCAATGAAAACTCAACTTCTCCAGCGGAGCGTGTCAGTGTGGCCTAGTAGGCAGAGAGCACAGGCTTGGCAACCAGACCCAGGGCAGGTGACGTTACTCCTGGGTCAGCTTCCCCACCTGTGACCTGGAATGTGGCTTTGTAGGAGGACCTGACAACAACCTTGCAGCACTAAATACACTTCTGGAGGGCTAACTATGTATTCAGACACAACTGGCCAGGACCTCACAAACCAGAGCTCTCACAGGTCCTGGCTTTTAAAAATACCTTTGGACCCAGCAGCGCTGACAGGCAGAAACAGAACCTATGCTCAGCTGACGAGCAGGGCACAGCTGGGCAGTGGTGGCTGCTGCCTCAGGAGTGTGCTGGCAGCCCAGGTGCTCAGAGCTTGTTCAGCCTGAGACGTGCCAGTTCAAAGGTCTACACTGTCATATAAACTCATACTACAGACTGTACAGGATCGACTCACCCAAGAGGGTTAGACCTCACCAGAGGGGCTCAAATGTATAAACTGAAACTGGCCAGAGAGAGAACAGCCACATTTCAGAAAACACTGCTAGTGAGCATTTGCCCACAAGGCGACCATTGCTTTAAAAGGAGGCACAGTGCACTTAAGACAAAGACAGTTGTAGTCATGGCTTGGTGCTTACTCTTGGAGGCCCAATTATCATCCCTGTCCATCTTGTAAGTGTCATGTCTTCGTCGTCCTCTAGACCCCAGCTAACTGTGCCGTCGCCTACTCCTTTCTGGCCTTCTTCCAGCTCTTCCAACAGTCGGAAATTTCGAGGGACTTTTACTCCCGAGCCTGTGGTGGCTGCCATCTTGCGTCGCTGTCGCTCGAAGGCCGGCCCCTTCTTCACCCCCCCCTTGAGCTCTGTCGAGCGCTGGTGTCACCACAGCACATTTGTCAAGAGGCACAACACTGCTATATTATTCTTGACTCTTTGTAGTTTCAAGTAACTGTTGTTTCTTTCCTGGAAATGAAACAAGAACCCAGGTCACCCAGATACGAACATTTCTCCGAACTGGAGTATTTCTATATGAATGAGCACTAATTCAACACGGAATATACAAAGATTACCAAGACTCTTTGATTCAGTTGATGTGGTCCTATCAGAATTTCATCAGATCTGGTAGCCCTGAGATCCGCTAGTTTATTACTCCAACTAAATGCAGATGAGCTCGATTGAAGTCAGTTTTAAAACATGTGTTTATGTGTTCCCAAAATTACCTTCACTCAGCCTGAAATTCCTGAGTCATCTCTAAAGATGTAGATGGTTTTGCGCTAAGCATTCTAACCTGATTTGTAAAGATATGTCATCAGAAACAGGAGGTGGAAGACTGCAGCACTCTTTAGAACATGACAGTTGACACAGATAAGATGATTCAATTTTGAACATCTTAGACAAAATGTCTCAATGGAAATACTATCTGTTGGAATTTGTGATGCTCTGTCCTAAACAGATGTTCCTCAGCTTGGAGGGTTGTAAGAACAACAAAAATTGCACCCAAATCCTGCTAATAGACAGACCTCTGAATGCAAATGTCTAAGAGTTTAAAATATTTAGAATATTTAAAAATTCTCAGGGCTTAAAAATGAAAATACCAGGTGTCAGTCACTACTAGTTGACCAACTACTAGAAATCCTTGAAGAATTGGAGACAGTTCTATATTTGGCACATTTCACCAATGAAAAGGTATAAAGAAAATGCAATCCATGGCAAGAATGAGCCAATTTGTCAGAATTCAATCCCCATTTCATCTGTGATTGGCCTTGAGACTGATGAATTCACTTTTCATTCCAACTAAATCAAGGCCTGGTTCCTTCTTTGAAGTCTTATGAGTAGTTGCTTCTATTTTGGTCAAATCTTCTGACCGTGGAGCATAGAGGTCAAGAGATCACCAGGAAACAGGCCTCTGTCTTCTTGAGTTTTTGACAGTCAGCCACCAGAGGCTGCTCTGACACTGTTACTGTCTTTTCACTCAGAGTTCAAATTCCACTGGTGAGGCCTGTACAGACTGATTTCCCTTCTGTTGCTTTGACTTGTCCCTGCTCAATACAGTTCCCTGGTGGTCTGCTGTTTGGAGTGGATGATTAATTATAGCTAAAAAGGAACTGCTGAAAGAAAGAAAAAAAAAACGATAGATCACTGTTTTGCCTTCCTCTTTATTTTCAAATTCTTAATCTTGTTCAATTTCTTTTAATTAAACAAGAATTAACCGGAGTAGAAAGAGGGGTGTAATTTCCTACTGGCACTGGCTAATATTCATTATTTTTTCTCCATGTTAATGCATTTTCAAAGAACATTTCTGATGGTTTTTATTTCAAAAAAGTAAAAGAAAAAGAAAAAAGAAACCAAAAACTTTTATTACACAGTACTTCCACATACATCACTTATATTCTTCTGTATTTCATCAGCATTTTATTGTTGCTTTCATTCCATTCCTTCTGTTTTATATTTTTGAATCTTTGTTTTGCTTTTGTAAGTCATTCTCTTTATCTAACAAAACAAGTCCAAAATTAGTGGAAGGAATAACTGTAGTCAAGTAAAAAGGGATTACAGATACAGATGATATTTATGCTTATTGATCAGCTAAAGACCAATTAAAATTATTCATTTAAAAAGTAAACCAGTTTCTGTATGAGAAAACACTTTCTGTTTTCTCAAGCACAGACATGGATGTGATTGACAAGAATCAGCTATCTGTTGTAAGTTGAATAGGAATGGACCACATGGGCTCATAGATTTTGAATGCTTGATCACCAGGAAGTGACTTTAATTAGGAGATGTAAATTTGTTGGGGGAAGTGTGTCACTGGAGGTGGGCTTTGAGATTTTCAAAAGTTTCAGCCAGGCCCAGTGGCCCTCTCTTCCTGCTGCCTGCTAGAACTCTTAGTTGCTTCTCCAGCACCACGTCTCCTGTCTATCACCGTGTTCTCCACCATGATGATAATGCATTAACGTTCCAAGCTAGCACAAGTTAAAGCTGCTGTGCTCCTGGTGTCTCTTCTAATCCCAGCCCTGGAGAAGTAGATCAGAAGTTCAAGGTCATCCTGGTCTGGGTAGTGAATTTCAAGCTAGACTGAGCTAAGTGAAACCCTTCTTCCGACAAAAAAAAAAAAAAAAAAAACAAAACAGAGCATACAGTTTGGAAGCCATAGAAGATTCTACATTAATGAATTCTCTCTCTCTCTCTCTCTCTCTCTCTCTCTCTCTCTCTCTCTTTCCCTCTCTCTCTCTCTTTCTCTCTCTCTCTCTCTTCCTCTCTCTCTCTCTCTTTCCCTCTCTCTCTCTCTTTCCCTCTCTCTCTCTCTTTCCTCCTCCCTTTCTTCCTCTACTTCTTGCAGCAAACTGTACAGATGACTTGGGGACTCTCATCGTTGCAATTCTTTTTTTTCCCAAATCTACATCAAATTGAATAAGACATAACTTAAATGTATGTCTACTTTAGATTTTTCAACTGAACTGAGATGAAATTTTTTCTATTAATTTCTCTTTATAGTAAAAAGGGTTTTAAATTATGTATTTTTATTTGTAATGAAGTTCTTGAGAGACCATGAAACATTTTAAAGAATTGTTATCATTATGTCTCCAGATAGAAATTATGACTACAAGTTTTAAAATTGATATTTGGGTCTTAATATTGCACCCAGTCATAAAAATCAAGATCAATAATATGCATGATTAAAGGGATACCTAGTATCTTATATCTTCAAATAGGGAAATGTAGCCATACTATGTATGTCCTTGGAACATATTTCAGTAAGTGCTTTGACAGAAGTGGAATTCCAGTAAAAGTGCTGAATCTCTTCTCTGTAACACGTTATGTCCCTATGGGAGAAAGAATACCAGAAGCCATTTGCCCATGAGCGATACCTTATTAAACCATCATGATTTAGATTTAATGTGGTATATTTTTCTGTCAGTTTGCATGCCTGACAGTTGACTTCCTGAATATCACATGCAAACTGAGCCACAGAAGAAAAATAAGCCCACTGAAGAAGCATTAGGTAAGCTTTGTGGGATGCATTAGCAACCTGTCTGAACAAAGACAGGGGACTTAGGCATAGAAAATCACAACATGGCCCTGGGCCCTGGGAAGTGGCCCTCTCACCTTCCAAATGCATTGTATAACTCATTATTAAACATGCCAAGAACAGACGAGTTTCAGGCAAGGGGAACATGCACTGATTGAACTGCATTTAGGCATATGAGAATTGTCTTTTGCTTAAAGAGCTCCCATGCCATTTCTAACTGCTTGTGAATACCATGTGTCAAATGCACAAAGCAATTGAATTAAGATAAAATTGTTAGATTTAAAGACAGGTAGTTAAATTAATGTAACCCTTAGACCCAGTATACTTTACTAAATTGCACAGACTTTAAACTACCACCTCTCAGTTAAAAAAAAATGTTTCCATAACAACCCCTTTGTTAAAGGCATAGGATTCAAAAGGACACTCATCTAGAGAGGGGATAATACTCATTAACTGTGGATGATATTACTTGGACTTAAATATAACTAAGAGCATGATTTTAAAAAAGGGGACTTTTATGAAACATATTGCTTATGTGCTCATTTCTAGTAAGATGTTTCCACGTCTTTATTAGCAGTATGTGTTTACATGTGGGACTTGTCTTTTAAAAAAAAAAAAAGGTAACAGGATCTTGCTCAAATTCTCAAATTCTTGATCTTCCTGCCTTATCTTACAAAGTTTCAAAGTTCTGGAGTTATATGCATATGCTGCTATACCCAGTGTATGGAACATACACACACACACAGAGAGAGAGAGAGAGAGAGAGAGAGAGAGAGAGAGAGAGAGAGAGAGAGAGAGGTCAAAGTGCATGATATGTTTGAATAATCTTAGGTTTCAGATATTAGTATCAGTCTTCTTCCTCCCCACATCATGCCTACCATTTTTTAGGAAAAGCCTTCATTTGTTATATATGAGTCATTAACAGTCATTTCATGAAGGACTTGGAAGGAAGGGGAGCTAACCAGAAAGGATAAATTATCATATAATCTTGCACAGCCCTTCGGTTGTGAGGTCAACTGAGAGAAGTCAGCCTGTTTTCCAAGAGACTGTCTCTAAGGAGATAGCTTTTCTTATGGCCATGTCATTTGACATGGGCTACAAGCAAAAATCAAGAGAGGAATTTTGTGTATAGTTGGCAAATTGAAGTAAGATGAAAGGGTACCTTAGGAACCTACCTGTTAGGAATTTTTCTAACACGAGCTCGCTGCCAATGTGAAAATCCCAATCAAGCCAAATCACATGCCAAATTAAAAATTTCCAGGTTTAATGGAATTCCTGCACTCTCGGGTGGCCCCGAGGGATAACCTGCAAATGCGACTACTATGTGTGGGGGGGGGGGGGGGGGGGGGGGGGGGGGGGGGGGCACGGACACAACACAACACGGGTTTCTCTTCTGGGAGCTCCCTCAAATACCCTTTGGGAGGGGTCAGAACCTGGCATTCTGGTATTTGGAGTCCAGACCAATACAATTCCCAGGCCTGGGGGCTGGGATGGATGTGAGGGGCTGGGGGCTATGCTCACAACTTAACACTTCGCTCTTTACCTTCTCACTGAATAACAAGTGTTAGGAGACATTTTTTTCTCTTATGTTATCAGCAAGGGGATCTTGTAAATTAAACCAACAAAATATAGAAACCAGGAGGAAAAGGGTGCCATCTTATAAAAATTTATGTACACAATATTTTACAGAAAAAAATATTGAAACTTGAAGGAACAGTTATATTTGGGAGACTTCTATACCCATTTAACAAAGAAAAGAAAGGTTAAATTGTGGGACACTGACAAAGAACTATTTGAATAAACCAGTGACTATTTATAAGGGTTCTACACATTGTTCTTAGCCATACAAGGAGAGAATGGCCCAGCCTGCACCCAGAGGATTTAAGTTACTAACTCAAGATACACAGGTAAAAAATAGGTGTGACTTAGTATACTTACATTTTGAAGTATTGATGATAGTTAAAATACTGGTCATAAAATGGATTTATTAGAAACTTCAGGGGTCAGGTTATCTTTTTTTTGTTGGTTTTTCAAGACAGGGTTTCTCTGTAGCTTTGGAGCCTGTCCTGGAACTAACTCTGTAGACCAGGCTGGCCTCGAACTCACGGAGAGAGTGCTGGGATTAAAGGTATGTGTCGCCACCACCTGGCCAGGTTATCTTTTATATACCACTGATTAACTGAAAAGCACATTTGGAAACATGCCCCAAATACAATAAAAGCTAGGTTTGAAAGCACATAGACAATGCAACCATAATGAGGAGAAATGCAAAGCAGAGACTCAGGAGTATCCCATCTGAAAACACTTTGGACTAAAGAACTTGGAAGGGTGGGAACCTAACTTCAGCCATTGTTGCTGGCCCTGGAGCTCCATATGAATATATGTGAGCAATTGCTTCTTGTTCTCTGATCCAGAAGGTTGGTAAATGTGTTGCTGTCTTAAATGTCATTGCCCACAGTTTCAGAAAGAACAGTTAGCATTTGTGTCTGTGTGGTAGATTTTCTCACTCTTGAGTAATTTTAAAAGGAACTTTCTAATGATGAGTTCTTTGTTATGATTTTCTCAGAAAAGTCTTCACCACATCAGTCATGACATGTAACACAACTGACACGTGTACTTAAGGCTGTTTCCAGAATCAAGGCTGTATATACAAGCTACAATGCTGTATATTCAGGGGAAGGGAAACTCAAGTACTTGTGGCCAATGTCTCCCCCAGCACGCCAAGTGTGGTACAAAGTTTTGCAGTCTATCTACTTATCTATGGCCCCTATTTTTATGTAGATGATTAGAGCATGCCTCCAGATTCCCCAACGCACAGGAGCCTGAAGCATGGTGGTGGCTTTTCCTGTCAATGGCTCTTCCTGCATTTAACCTTGCTTCAGAAAATGTCAATTCCATCATTCGAGCTGTTTCAACAGAGAATCGTGGAAGGCGCCCTAGCTTTCCCTTTCTTTATGAGACTCTTCCACACTGTTACTAAATCATACTATAGTCAGAAACACCAGTCACCTGATCTTCAGTGTCACCCTTGTGTAATTTCCCCCCTTCCTTCCTCTCCCTCCGTCCTTCCTCCCTCTTTCTGTTCTTTCCTTCCCTCCTTTCCCTTCCTTGATTTTTTTCCTCTCCTTACATCGAGCTCCCCTTTATTCTTAGAACAGGCTGTTCTGGGTCATCATCATGCCTGTTATGGTCTGCTCTGTTCCTTTAAGAGACAAGTCACACCCACTCCCTCCCCTCTCCCCTGAGGCAAGCCTGAGTCCCTTGCTTTCTGTCTCCCTGTGGAAGAGGCAGATTCTGTCTCTCCCTTCTCCCCACTTCTTCCCTTTCCCCCTTCTCTCTCTCTCTCTCTCCTCTTCTCCCCTTTCCCCTCCATAACCCACTAAATAAATATCCTACCTCACTCTGCATGGCTGACTCTCACCCACCACATGGCTCCCTGCCTGGGACTCACTGCCCTTCGTGGCCCACTGCAGCCACTTAGGGAACTGTGCCCAGGAACTGGCTACTCTTGGGACTTGCAGCCCACTGCCTGCTGCAACTTCAGGGACCTGCAGGGTGGTCTTGGGACCCTCTGCCTGCTGCAGCCACTTGGGGATCCACAGCATTTTACTCCCTCCATGTCCCATGTACTAAACGTTCATTTGCACACAACCATACCTGGTGACATCCTGACTATTTCCTATTTACTTGGGGAGAGAGTTTCCCCAGTATTTTTTTTATCTTGCCTTGCCAGCTGCTGTCTCACAGAAGTCCCACTTAGCAAAAAGTGCCAATTAGATATTATCCCTAAGCTCCAGATCTCCTGTTACCTTGTTTTGCTGTACCCCAAGCACCCCAGCACTCCAGTTCTTCTGGTGATCTAAGACCCCTGCTGGATGTGGAAACTATCCCTCACAACCCTCACATTCACAACACACACACACACACACACACACACCACACACACGCGCGCGCGCACACACACACACACACACACACACACACACACACACAAAGAGAGAGAGAGAGAGAGAGAGAGAGAGAGAGAGAGAGAGAGAGAGAGAGAGAGAGGAGTATGCGTGGGAGAGGTATACACAGCAAAGCATTCCTGAAACCCTAGCTTCTATACACACTCTTCCAAATAGGGCAGGCTCTTTAAATTATTCTGTTTACCCTAGGCTGGCAAATTCTGCCTCTCCCTCTTACCCTGTTAAAAGAGTTGAAAGTCTTGCTTCCACATTTCCTTAGGGTTCTGTTGAAATGTTCCCTTAAAACACTCATCCCAATATATAACTTGTTATCACTTATATCATCCCTATCGCTATGAGACCAATTTTGATCTGTTTGTTGATTTATATTTCTATCTCCTTCCATTCATGAGGGCAGTTTTAGCTTATTGATATCTTCCTACAGCACTAGCTTGTACAATAAAATGCATGCAGGTGCCCGGGGGGGGGGGGCAGCAGTGGTGGCGCACTCCTTTAATCCCAGCACTTGGGAAGCAGAGGCAGGCGAATCTCTATGAGTTCGAGGCCAGCCTGGTCTACAAGAGTTAGTTCCAGGACAGGCTCCAAAGCTACAGAGAAACCCTGTCTTGAAAAACCAAAAAGAGAAAAAAAAAATGCATGCAGAAGATGCCCAATAGTATTTTATAAAATGAAGGATTGTTCATTCTTGTATGAGGAAAAGTTTATTGCTGCATTTTGTTAGTTAAGATGGGAGAGTTTTCCCAGATCTTTTTGCTCTCCCCTTCTTGATGGGGTCGCCCCATGTAGCCCATGCTGACATAGAATTAATTCATGGTTTTCTTGCTTCTGCCTCTCATGTGTTGTGATCACAAAGCTAAGACTCCAGATTTACTCCAACTTCTCCTCTGTCTCCTCCTCCTCTTCCCCTACTCCTCCTTTTTTTCTCCTGTCTCTTCTACTTCCTCTTCCTCAATGTTTTTATGAGATAAGGTCCCACTCTATCTCATGCTGGCCTGGAACTCAGGGTTATTTTCGTGCCTCTCCTTCCCAAGTGGCATGAGCCTCTTTTCCCAGCCAGGTATTCTTATAGGAGGCATTTGTTTCCATGCTAGAGATCTTTGGATGCCCTGGGAACAATGTAAATTGCTTCATACAGGTCTGCAAGTCTTTATATACTGCTAATGAAATCGATGGCTAAAACCACTTGTGAACCAATTACTGGGTAAGGACAAAGCTCCAAAGCTGTGTTCTTAACTGTGAAAATGAATCACAAAGCTGTATTCTATTGGGAAAGCCATTTAGAAATTCTGTATAGTGAAAGAAAACCTTATTCACAGTTCCCAAAAAAATAGCCCCTAAAATTCACATCCTGTCTTGACTAACACAAGAAGGACATCTTTCCCAGAAATACTTTTCTTTCAATAGGCACTTGAATTATTTCTTTCTCACCTAAAAAGGACTGCATGAGCACAGCCTAAATGTGGTGAGCCATTTAAAATAAATGAAAATTACGAAAATGCTTCCATTTGTTTTCAAAGTAAAATGGCAAACTCCTGGCTTATCTTGATGCAGTGTGAAAGACTTTTGCAGGCAGATTGAGGTTGGGGATTCTATAACCATGTCAGAATCTAAGTGCCAAATCATATCACCCTAACACAAGACACAGGAGACGAGGGGCTGGGGACCAGTTATGGGTGCTCTGCAATTTAGTTCCTGATTGTGAAAAGGAACGCATCTTCACTAGGGTGGCAGTCCCAGTGCTAGAAAGACCACAGGCTCTAGAGACCAATTTCCCAAGGAGCAGCTGTGCACCTGTTGCAGCTTTGGTGGTGGTGGTGGGAGGGGTGGGGGCTAGTGCATAACTGGTCCATAATAGATATCTCCCTTTCACTCGTTGCTTTCATTTGAATTAAGAATAAATATATCCTGAGGTTTTTTATTTTACTAAGTAATATTTCTCTCTGTTGTTGTTCTCCACATTTCAATTTCACCAAGCCCATTATGATGTACTAAATCAGGTGATTTTGAAGCCCCTCAACTGGGCTTATTAATTCCAGCAAATTAAAGGTGAGTTCATTTATGTGACAACTGGTTGGTTTCTAAAGGTGAACTTAACAAAATTATCCTCCTTCCATAAATATAGTTTAGAAGAAATATCAGAAGCAATTTTGGTTCACCTTAGATAATGGCTCAAATATGAATAGAGTTATTTTTAACTATATTCAAGTTACTTGGATTATTCACATTAAAATAATTTCCAGACAGATGGTGGTGGCACACACACTTTAATCCCAGCACTCGTGAGGCAGAGGCAGATGGATCTCTGTGAGTTCAAGGCAACTTTTTTAACCAACTTTTAAATAATTTTTCTACTTAAAATTATGTTATGAAAGCAGAGTAAAACTGTCGATGGCTAAGAAATGGCAGAAATACTCCTACGTTGAGAAGGAGGTTAAATTGGTAGTGGACAGAAATGCTGTGAGAATATGTGGAAACAGCTTAGGTAGGAGGCTTCAATGGAGTAGCACCTATAGCAACAGAGCTCAGAAGCCTGGGACAGTAGGATGCTGTGAGCCCAGATGTCTGAGGGCAGGCTACACAATCCAGCAACTCTCCATCTCAAGACACAGACCAAACCAAACCAAATAAAATCCCTTTCTAAATCTAAGTATAAATGGTTTACCAAATTTCTAAAATGAAGAGAATAAAGAAAGAATCAGCCACATTTGATCAATTAGCACAGAAGCTGTCAAGATCTTCCAACCTCTTAAATAGACAGACTTATTAAGTAATAACCCATAATTAAACTTAAAGCCTGGAATTGTGGCATGCATCTTTAATCTCAAGATTCAGGAGCCACACACACACTAAACAAATGTTAAAACATCTGAATGAAAATAAGATGTTTTCCAAATGATGAACATCAACTTATTTTATTTCAAATCCAACAATGCTTTAAATTGTCTCTCTATACTTGGATTTGTTTCCTTTCTGGATTCAGAATACTTCCCTTTTTTTTAAACATAGCTGTCCAATGGAAAGTGGCTGATTTTCAACCATTTTTTACTTATGTAAACATTCATTCGGTTGACTTACACCTAATAGGTCACAGAGAGTGAGTAACACAGGTAGTTATCTTCCAACGATGTGTAGTGGTGACTACCTGTGTTCTCGTATGGTCTGTCCACTCTGGAGTCTATATGAGATATGCTTCAGAGATACAGATATAACCAAACCCACAAAAAGAACATGGATTATCACCAGGCCTGCCCTTTTGAGGAAGATCTTTGAAGATTTAAAATGTCTATTCAACTCATACTTGCAAGCACTGTTAACCACAAACTTGGGACTAGAACACCATTTTCTTAGGTACCTCCACTTTCCTAGTCACTTCCTTTCTTCCAATAGGCAAATGAAATTCTTACTCAGGGGAACACTCCATAGGGCTTTTGATTCCATTTAAAAAAATCTGAAGGTTATATTTATTTCTGGATGAAGAGGATGGCTTTATTTCTACTGTTCACTTTCCTCTAGAGGTTTTTAGAACTATTTGTAAAGACACTGTACTTCATGACACTGTTCAGGCTACTATCCAAATACCTTATTGGTCATTTATAAACAGCGCAAGTTTGTGGTACACAGTGGCAAAGGCTGGGAACTATGAGACTTAGGCGCTAAGAGGCTCAATGTCTAGTGAAAGTTGACACTCTGTCTCATACAGGGTCCCTGTTGCTTCGTCTTTACTTGGCAGAAAATCTGGACAGATTTTCTCAGGCTTCCTATAAGCATACAAATTCCAGCCTTGAGGATAGAACTGTCCTGACCTGATTACCTCCTGAAAACCTGACTATTGTACCATTTTGGATGTTAGAATTTCAACATATGGATTTGAGGACGACACAGATGTTCAAACTAGAGCAGTCACCAAATTGAGTTGCTGGAATGCTGGTCACAGTACTTAGCTCTTACTTGGTACTCATAAGGGGTGTTTGTTAATGACAGAACTGTTAACATTTTTTCCTATACATTATGAGACAATTATGGAATAAACCCAAACAATAACTGATGTTCTTACTTGAGGAATCACCCTTATATAGACCTACCAGATATTATCATATATATTCTTCCAAGAAATCCTTGCTCTATAACTGAGATGATATACAGGTATATAGATGTAAAGAAAAGAAACACATTGTCTCAGGAATACAACAATACAGTTGGAGCTAAATATGAAACTCATTTCTCCTTTTTCAGTCTTAACTGTTACTCACATGTGGGAGTATTAAGATTGAATGTGTCAGGGCTGGAAATGTGGCTTAGCAGCTAAAAGCACTTGCAACCTAGGTTTGGTTTATAGCACCTACATGGGGGCTTGCAACCTTCCAGCTCCTAGGGTCTGATGCCATCTTCTGGCCTCTGTGGGCCACCATATATACATACATAGAAACAGGCAAAACATGCATACACATAGTACAAAAATGAACCTATAAGAAATGTAAAAGATAAGAGTGGGCTGGGCCTGTAGTCAGAAGTGTAGAGTGTAGAATGGATGATAAATTATGATATTTTTGTTTGTTTCTCAAGAGATTCTTTTCTATTCCTTAATGTGGCAGTGACAGGTCTCCATGGTTTTAGGAAAATTATATATATATATATATATATATATATATATATATGTGTGTGTGTGTGTGTGTGTGTGTGTGTGTGTGTGTGTGTGTGTGTAAGATTATATATAAAGTCTTACTTTCATGCACTGAATATCCATTCATGGAAGCGGTGATGAAAGTAGTTGAGGTTATAAAGATGAATTAGAGATCATTCCTGTCTTTAAACTATTTCTATTATAGTGAGAGATTATATGATTACAGCATAGCAAGAAAATGAAAGGGCAGAGATGGCCCATGTTTTGCTCAACTAGTATGTGCTACCTTCTGACTGGGGGCAGTTCTCTTCAACTCCAAGTTCATTTCCTTCCTTACTGTGGGAAAGGAGTATGGGGTCTTTATATCATAGGGATTTCAGGAGAGTACTATAAACCTTGACATTTATTTATTTACTTATTATTTACCTTTGAGAGCTGATTTTTAAACATCTACCTGCACGCCACTGGATGTGTCTAAACTGATGTAGGAACATAGAAGGAGGCAAGAGAACAGTTTTTGTTGGGGCTTTAGGAAAAACAAGAAAAGAATATTGACATTTGTGGTCATAGTGTGATGGGATAGTAGATCAAAAGAGGAGAAAACTGAAAGAACTTTCGAAAGGACACAGCCCTTGAGAGGGGAAATTCAAGTTTGTACTTACCTTCAAAGTGATGCCACCACATCAGCTGATAAAGCTCCTCTGGGATTGGTAGCTGTGTGCTATGGCAGGAGTCTAACTCCAGTGGTGTGTAGTAACAGCAACAGCCCTGGGTGTCTTCTCACATCCTGGGCTCTGGTATACCTAGGACTGTGGTAGATGCAGGCTTCCTTAAAGTGAATCAGAGCCCATTGGGAGTGGGAAACATGTGAATCCCTGTAGCGATATTTCATTTGTGTTTTAATAAATAAAGCTTGCCTCAAGATCAGAGAGTAAAACAGCCCCACTGGTCAGCCTTACAGACCAGACAGTGGTGACACACACCTTTTACCCCAGTAGCTACACTAGATTGCCATAGAAACCAGGAAGTAGTGGTGTATGCTTTTAATACCAGCCCTTGAGAGGATATAAGACTGGAGGAGACAGCTCTCAGACACAGTCTCATTCTGAGGATTCCTGAAGGCAGGATTGTCATTTCAGACTGAGGTGGAGGTAAGACCCAGTGGCTGGCTTTTGCTTTTCTGACCTTTAAGTTGAACTCCAATATCTGTCTCTTGGTTTTTATTAATCACGCTACAAATCCCCAACATCCTTGGCACACCTACCCAATCAGATTCTCTTGGACCAGGGGTCTGAAGATTCACATTTTTTTTTTCCATTCATAAATTTACACTTCCTCCCCTCCTCTAATTCCCCTCCGGCTCCCCCACTCCACCTCCCCCCTCGCCCTCCCTGCTTGAGAGAGTGCAGGGAACCCTGCCCTGTGGGAAGTCCAAGGCCCTCTCCTCTACAGCCAAATAGACTAGAGTACCAAAAAGCCAGTACGTGCAGTAAAAACAAGTCCCAGTGCCTTTATCACTGGCTTCTCAGTCAGCCCCCATTGTCAGCCACAATCAGAGAGTCTGGTTTGATCACTTGCTCGTTCAGTCCAGGTAGAGCTGGATTTGGTGAGCTCCCGTTAGAACAGGCACACTGTCTCAGTGGGTGAACCAACCCCTCGCAGTCCCGACTTCCTTGCTAGTCTTCTCCCTCCTTCTGCCCTTCAACTGGACCTTGGGAGCTCAGGCTGTTGCTCTGATGAGGGTCTCTGTCAGATGAAGATTCTATGGTGATATTCGAGCTAATCAGCAGTGTGATAGTGGGGCAAGGACAGTTCAGGCCCCCTCTCCTCTGCTGCCCAAGGACCTAGCTGGGGACATCCCCGTGGACACCTGGGATACCCTCTAGAACCAAGTCTCTTGCCAACCCTAAAATGGCTCCCTTAATGTAGATATCTTCTTTCCTGCTCCTATATCCGCCCTTCCTCCAGCTCCACCCTCCCATTCCCCCAAGCTCTCCCTAGTCTTTCCATTCTCCCTTCCCTATCCCCCTCTCCCCTTTTAACAATCTCCCAGAGAGTGTCCTATGCTTAAATTGAGAATTGATTTTTTTACCAAAACTGGTTTTGCACCCTAGGGGACATTTGGTAATGTCTTCAGATATCACTGGTCAGATATTGGCTTCTAGTGGGCAGAGGCCAGGATGTTACTAAATATTTGACAATGCACTGACCATGGTGGGGAAATTATTTGTCTGCAAATGCTGATGCTTTCAAAGTTTAGAAACTTGATCTATCAGGTGTGTCAACCCAAACCATGACCCTAAGTTTGCATGTGGCCAAGGATAACTATGAATGTGTTATAACACAAAATTATAAACTTATTTAAAACATTATGAGGTTTTTAAATTTGTTTTTGGTAACTGGGTGTTGTGGTATCACCATTTCAAAAGAGTAAACAAGTTTGGGCCTAGGCCATAGTGAATGGCTATGAAAAAGGAATAAGTGGATGGAGGGCAGCTGGTGTGATTAGGGGGACTCTTAAAATTTCTCAGTGGGGAGCTGAGACAGAGCTATGGACTCCCAGGTGTCATGCCCTGCTGCCAAAATCTCAGAGAACCCAGCCAAGATCACACATATTGCGCCACACCCAACAGTCCTGAAGCCACTGAATCATCATTTGCTCAGTTTTTCTTCTTTAATACTGCAAAACTGAAAATTTTCATTGGATTACTCTCACATTGTAATCACTTGTTTGGAAAATATATATGATCGGCTCTACAAGACTAGTCTTTCTCAGTTTACATTTGTCTTTAGATCCAAGAGCCAGGTTTGCATAGAAATCATATTCACAGGGGCTTGCAAAAAGCTACATTCTTTATAGGGAGTTCAGAAAGAAAACTTCAGAGATTTTTCCTTAACTTGGGCTTGACCTTTCCAAGAAGCCAGCTAGTTCTGCCTTTTTTGTCAGTGTTTGTGAACTTAACAGGTCGGCATTGTTAAAGTTAACTACCGTTGAGTGGTAGACACACTCATTTTAAAAGTACTTTTCTTAACTAAATATCTGTGTTTATTGTTCTGAAGGGCACATCTTTATCTGATAGTGTGTTTTCAGCCACCAGTGGTGGCTTCCTCACTTGCTGTCCTTCAAAATGTTTGCATGCACAGTCACATAAGATTTGCTTTTCATGGGTTGGGTTTAGCGTTTCCATGGAGATGAGGTGAGTAACACCTTGTTTCTTGATTGCTTATTTCAGTGAAAGTGATCCTCACAACAGTGTGGCTTACCCGTTACTGCTTTTGCAAAATTGGGTATCTGGAGCAAGATACATTTTAAAAAATGTCCCTGGGGCCTGAGGGTTGAGGTTTTCTCTCTGAAATAATTCTGCACCTTTCAAATGCTTTACTACTTTTAAGAGACTCTTAAAGTGCGAGGATTTAGGGCCCGGAGCTATTTAAGCTTTGAGCAGATGTAGTTTTGTTGTACAAGAATAGAACTCATCCTTTACTTTGGGAGCTCTGACACTCCATCCAGCTGCTTCCAGTCATTTGACTCCTGAAAGCTGCCCTAATCCTGGTAGAGGCAGCTTCTTCTGCTCCCAGGTCCACCCCCTACTCCTGATTGGCGAGACACTCCACGACCGGAGCCCGCCGCCTACGACGTCCCTGTGAACTGATTTGAAATAAGAGCCAGGCGGTCCTTACTAGCCTGCGCCCGACTTTTCATAGGCTGGAAAAGGAAAGGTTGAGAAACTTGACATTGTCTTGGGTAGAGTGCGTGTAGAAGCAGATCAAAGAATAAAAAGGGAGGGGGACGAAAAACGTGCTCTTTGCTGCCTGTGGGTTCCACCGAGTTGCTTTTGTCTTGTGGGCTTTTCTGCCGGCTTTGGTGTCTGCGCTTGGAAGCCTGCGAGTGCGCTTCCACGCAGCTCGCTCCCTGCCGGATGGGTCATGGAATTCCAAACATGAGGCAGGTAAGCTTGAGGGTTGTGGTTGTAGCTGCGCTGGCGCCAGCCACGGGGGGAGGTATTTAGCTTGGGACCCCTGCGACCTGTTACTCCCGATTGCATGTGGAGTGATCAAATGCATGATTTCCAGCAGATCCATTAGGTGGAAAAGAGGAGCTACGTTTTCTTCTTAAGGCTACCTTTGCAAGCACATCACCTGCCGTCTCCCCACTGCCTCGTCCTTACTACCCGTGCCAGGTTTTGTCTCTAAGAGTGGTTGCTGATGTCAGGCGGTCTTTGTACAAGGTTCAAAGCGGTTTGGAGAATATGCAAATCAATTCCAGTTTGCTGGCCTCTGGAATGTATTGTGCTGGATTCATCTCAAGCTTTTCTCCTCTCCCTTATTATGCTTTAGGTTAGAATAAAGACAACTGCCTAGTCTGACAAAGAATTACACGGAGACCCTTATCTTATTTTGCTTTCACATTCTGAGCACATTAGCGTGTGTGTGTGTGTGTGTGTGTGTGTGTGTGTGTGTGTGTGAGAAGCTGAGAAGGCGAAACCAGTCCGGATGGAACCAGCAGCCCTTCAGCGGGGGGTGGGGTGGGGGCGGAGAGGTGCCGGGCCGTGTGTACAGACTTTTCAAAAGACGTTAGAACAGTTTGGGAGTTGTTTTGTCCTGGACGAGAGATCACAGTCTTGGAAGTAATGAACGGAGAGTTTGGGGGTTGCTTAAGCATTTCTCTGTAAAGAATTTTAAGTCAGCAGCTTCTTCCGTCGCTCTAGGGCATGGGGATAAAATTCCTTATCAACCTAGGTAGAGGTTTATGAGCTTTATAGCTTTGCCATTGAGAAAGAAAAGGAAAGATCGGATTAGAAAGCCTAGAAGAGGGTGTAATTTACAACTCTATTACGGTTGTAGTAAAAAAATCTTACGTAAATATTTCAATACAGAGATCTATCTTTGCTCATAGGAAAAGATAAGACTAGAAAAGTCTTTCATTGACTGGGAAAGGCAGAAGATACAAGGGAGGAATGCTACTTTTGCCTGAGCTGAGTAACTCCGTGTGGGAAAGTGAGCATCTGTTCTGCCACCGGAAAAACTCTCCCTTTTTTCTTCCAGTTGGGTTGGATATGCTCCACCCCAGAGTGCTCGCTTTAGGGGAAAGTGAGCCTTCCCATAAGTGGCTGGCCCAGGGGCTTTACAACTTTCTGTCTTTCTGCTCTAGTTTCCTGAGGTAAAGCAGAGTTCTCCACCAGAGTGGTCTGGAGCAAAGACCTGTTCAACTTTCTTGTTCCCTAACTTGCTCTTATGGGAGCAGAGCTGGCAAATTCCAGCCGGTGCAGAAAAGCACATGAAAGACGTGTGCTTTCAGCAAATTGCCTCTGCCTAACAGGCGACCTGTGCAGAGGCTAACTTCTAAATTTTGCAGTCTCATAGACCAACCTCATTCTTTAAATTTCTAGCACCCATATAGGATGTACAAAGGGACCAAGGGAGTTTACTGCAAAGGAGTAAGAGGGAGACTAGGCACACAATAATATTTTTGACAAAGGTCCTAAGCCGAAACAAAGAAGTTATTTGATGCTGTGTAGAGCCACCTGTCTTGTCCTCGGTGGTGTGTGAACTCAATTTTTAGAATCTTTGTGCCCACACAGTTCCTCTGGAATGGTGACACCCCCTCTGTCTGATGCCTAAGGCAGGCTGTCCAGAGCTCGGGGTGATTTTTTCCCCATGTGTAACTGTGGCATTTGTGTGAAGTTGGAAAACAGCCCAGTATTGAAGTTTTAAATGTACAAGTAGGTATATAGTAACTCCTTAGTTATTTAATGAATGGGCAGCTTTTCATCCCACATCTCTGGATATGCATATAGTATTTTTCTTTTGCCGGTTGGGTACTTGAAAAGAGGGTGGGACCGGAGGAACAGAAGCCAGAGGGGTAGAGGATTATTGTTTCTACAAGAAACCAGGCATGGAATGGTAGCGTTACTGCACGGGTGAATCCCAGCTTTGTTCTTGTTTTTCTTGGGTGGAGCCTTACTGCTTCTTTCAGGAAGAGGACTCACACCTACCAACCAATTTGTCATCTTAGCCCAGCAGCCCCTAGCTGTATTTGCAGGGTTAACTATCAAACCAATTCATGTGTCATCAGCTCAGCAATGAAACGCAACCTTTTTGCTGGTAAGTGATCTGTCCCTAGGGCTGCACAAATGCCGAACAGTAGTGTGGCAGCCCAGAAGAGATCCCTAGCACTAACTAGTCAGAAATTCTGGATAGCCAGAAATTGCCAACAGAATTTGAAGGCTGCCTGTTTGACTGTAAGGCTGTAAGGAGGGTTTGGGCTTTTGCCAGGTTGTCAGCAGAAGAACCGTGTAGGATAGAATTCTTTTAGGGTAAGGCCATATTAAAGGAGTCCAAAAAAAAAAAAAAAAAAAAACCATAAACCTGACTTGTGTTTGTCAGGAAGTAATTTTAAACTGTGTGCCAACCTCTCTTTGCACTTTGATCATAAATGGAAAACTTTTCGAAACCCTCTTTGAGAAGGAATTTGCTAGGTTCGTTCCCAGGCAAAAGGAAAGACACGGCCACCTGTTATAGAAACCCAGCCAAAAACAACAGGTTTGCTTATGGCATTCCCACAACTGCAAATATCCTCTCCAAATAGCAAGTCACATTCATTGTCCCACCACAGACTAAGAACAAACATTTCATTCTCAAGTTGGAAAAAAAAATATAGATTCTCCAGACAAAATTCCCTACGAGACATATTTTGTGTTTTTAGCATCCTAATAACTTTAGAAAAATACTGTAAGAAACTGAAATGACTTTACTTTTTAGTCTCTAGATCTCCCAGCTGCTAAATTTTTGTAAAGTTAGGATGCCAGTGATCCAAGGAAGCTGTGACTCAGTTTGGTCGGCCGATTTTGCATTCTTTAGATTGGAATTAAAATGCCCAAGGATATCTGGCTCAATAATGGGAGTCTTGGTGGTAATCTTCCTCAGCGGATTAGAAAGTCCTTTCCAAACACGATCTGTTTATTCTCAACCATATCCCCAGGAGAGAATGAAGGGCAACTTGATCCCCATTGAACAAATGGTGAAATGAAGGCAAAAAACGGTTAAGTAGAAAGAGGGACAGCAAGTTAGAGGCAAATCTGGAATTCACCCATCCAGAAAAACTACCTGTGGAGGCTGAGGCTCCTAAAAGGCATTCTAGGGATGAAAACAGAACCTCTCCTTCAATTTCCTTTCTCTTCTTGTTCTGTTACCAACACACTGTCCCAAGTATGCAGTATTGTTTCCTCCCTTTGAAAGTGAAGCCTTGAAAAGTATAGAAGACATTTCTGTTCTCGTTTGTCGCAACATGGAGGTCAGCCAGTTTTTATGACATCTAATAGGAAGATGCTATAAGTGGAATTTTAAATATGTGTCTGAGGAATGTTCCGTTTTAACAGATGTTTTAAGTTTTTGCATATGCTTTAGAGAGTTTGACATCTTCAACAGATGTTAAAATTTTAATTTTTTTCTACCACGTCTCTTTCAGGAAACATTATCATTGTAGTACTTGCTGTCAACTTAAAAAATATTTGTTGGTCATGTCAAAGTAATTTTTTGAGTTGGTTCAGTTTTGTTTTTCCTTCATGTTCACTCTGACTCATGTTCTGTGTTTGTCTGGCTGTGGACCGCATAGGCTTCAAACAAATCTGTTAATTGGTAGTTGCATGTTATCCACAGACATTCCTGTAAGTTTTAAGGATAACTGTGCATGTGGATGTCTCTTGGCTTTGATCCCTTGTGTGGTGACTAGACATCCACGGTAGCTATGGAAACCTAGGCCTTGCATTGCTGAGGGGGTTGGGAGTGGATATCTCATCGGAGAGTAATTTATTTGATTAAGGAAAGATGGGACTAAATCAGGACATTTTTAATCCACATGATTTGAGTATCCTAGTTCATCCGAATCAGTTGGCGTTCTCTTGATAAGAAAAAAAAATAATGACTGACCACATCAGAATATTTTGTAAATGCAATTTAAATTCTTCTTAATCAACTGCTTGCTTTGTTCCAAGAGCAACTTGTAAAATGAAAGAGATGTCTAACATATGTCAATATCGTCAGCGTCCCTGTTGTACTTTGTATGAGTATTATCATTTTCAGAACTCGAAAGACCAGAATCTGGCTGGGGGTATGTATTTCACGTATCTACCTGCAGGGGTCAGACTTGAAGTTTCCATGATTAACGCCCTGGCCTTGGACACCACTGCAGACCTCCTCAAGCAGAAACAGAAAGATTACTCTGCCAACAGAGTAATTAGTTCGCAATTCTTTAACCTTGTGACCAAATCTGCTGTGAAAACCAGTTCATTCAAGGAAGAGAACATCAAATACACTGCAGTTAAAACAAGGGTAATACAGCCAGGTCAAATTGGAACCTAATCTCAGTGTAGATATGGGGAAATCTATGAGGAAGATTTTTGACTCATTCTCAGCTCCATCTGACACCAAACTTATCTTACAGGATTTATTTTAGATTGTGTACGGAGTCTTGATAACTGGCATGCTGTGGCCATTTTTTTTAACCCAGAGGGCTCAACATTAGATGTTTATCTAAATTTTAAAAATTTGTTTTTCCCTTAGAAGAAGATATTCTTTGATACAACCTTAAGATCCTTAATGTCCTCCAGAAGGTGATGTTAGGGAGCTCAAAATTGTGGCACCCAGACACACAAATACCTAAAGGGAACTTTACTGAAGCCAAAAGAATCAAAACTAAAAGTTTTGAAAACATTTCTTCTTCATGCTTTAAAAGACAGGTCCTGAGTTAACAAGACAAAACTGAAAGTGGTCATAATTGTAACTTCTAAGTGACTGTTAAAGGTTCCATACTCAGCCAACTGTGGATGATAAATAAAATATCAAGTCTCTTCACTTCTTATCATACAGCACATACTGAGCACTCACAGAATTAATCTGAGTTCTGATTCACTGAGTGAATAAAGTTCATTCAGAAAAGCCACACAGTGACTCTTGTATTTCAGATGGCCGTTTGGTTCTAAACATGATTTGATATGGTCCTTGTCCTCAAAGAACTACTAATCTGGTGTACAGCTTTTATACCAAGAGTGTAATATAGATTGTTACATGAGAAAATGTCTGCTTACTTGTTCTTAACTACATATATATGTAAGGGTCAAAATCCATTTCAAAACTGATGGTAGCCTAAACTTTACTGAACTTAAGGGAACCATGAAATGATCTGTATTTGTCACATTTAATTAATTTTCACCTCCATGTTCACTTGTACAAACTTATGATTTCTTAGTTAAAGATAATTTATCAAAGAAAAATAGGTCTCAACTCTATAAATGTTTTATGTTCCATTTTTGTATTATGTATTAAGATATAATTAATTCAAAATTAATTTTTAGCTTATCAGTGTATTTTTACTTTTTATTGATTTTTTTAGTGAGCATGCAACATAATGTGTTTCATTGACATTTCATGTGTGTTGTATTTTTTGATCTTTAAATATAAAAATTGTACATATTAATGAGATCCTTATGATGTTTCAATACATCTATATATTGTATAATCAAGTTAAAGGTATCTGTCTCTTTAAAATGTCAATTCGTTATGGCAAAAGCATTTAATAATCTTTTCTTTTATACCTTTGAGATGCATTTATATAAGTACTATCCACACTCATCCAAACTTCTTTCTCCTGTCCAAGTGTTTCCTGAGAGTGTTTTTGTTTGAAGCTGCAACATTTTCAAGTGAGAAATTGACATTTCAAACACTATCTTGAAAAGCTTGTGGAGATGTCAGTAAGACATTTGCTTTGCAAGCATGAGCAAGTGGACTTGACTGCAAGACCCCACATAAAAATGCTGGGAGTAGCTGTGCACTCTACTCTCCCAACACTGAGCAGGAAGAAATAGGAGGGTCCCTACGGCTCACTGGCAAGCAAGCCTAGTTAAATTAGTGAACTCCAAGCAAATAAAAAATTGTCTGAAAGGAGGAAGATGACAGTAAAAATTCCCACATGTATGGAAAGTGGCTCAAAAGGTCCCTTCCCTTATCCGAGGAACTATTTGTGTATTGATGATTAGTGAGGCAGGGGGAGTTTTCTTTGGAGTGTGGCCATTGGTAGTTGCTCATGCTTCAGTGGATGGCCACACATCCAGGTGCACACGGGCAGCACTGAAAAAAAATTTTTTTAATAAAGGACATGAAGTTAGGAGGGAGATTGTTGGGTGGGGACTAGAGAAGTTGAAGGGAAAATAAGAGTGTGAATATGATCGGAATGCATTGTATATATGTGTATAGTTCTCTGGGATAAAGAAAAACATTATTTTAAAATGCAGCTGAATGAATGATATTCCTGAGGATGCCACCCGTACACACCCATGTGCTCGCCCCACGCGCGTGACTCCCTCCATACGCACACTACTCACTGTGTTGAAAATGATTCACTTTGATCCATTCGTGACAAAGTTCTGAGTTTTATGAACATGACTCTATATTATAAAAGATGGAAACACGGAAGAGTTAATATACTTGTTGATCTGTTTGAGTAATATTTGAAAGAGAAAAACTTCACACTTCTTTTTTCTCCTTTCTCTCACTTCTGCTATATCTGGTCCGCCCAAGGTACTTATCTCTCCCCATCTGACCTAATTGACACACAGTGAATCTGTAATTACCCATCTCTTATCTTTCCCTGTCCAAACAAAGCATTTTTTGTCTCTTTAGGACAGTGGTCTTTAGGGCGTGTTGGGAGAGAATCCATGCAGATAAGCTAAAGCCGTTTTAGCCTTTGAATCCTTAGAATGCATCTTTAATTGGCGTTGTTCGAACAGTGAGAAATTCCAAGCAGTGGAGCCCAGAGCTAAAAGACACAGGACTGCCCTGTCAGGAGACAATATTTAGGGACCAGGTCATATATTGTGAGATAAAATTTGCTGGAATGTCTGCTTTATACTTCAGAGCTCTTCCCTTGTTCTTTCTCAGCATCCTGCCTGAACTTCTCGACTCACTAGAGCCTTTATGCCTGAGAGCCAGAGAGCCACAGGGGAGTGAGTAGGAAGGGATGATGCTATGTGTGATTTCAGTTGCTTGTGAGAACTTTCTTTGTATGCTGAGAAGTATCTATTTGGATTAGAAGAAACAGGAAGAAATGACCGTGGCACTATCTTACACACATTCATATTTGAGATAGCCTAAATATTTTCGTTAATCCTAGCTCTGCCTATCTTGGGACTCAGTTATTTGAGAGCAAGAGTCACATCTCAAGTATCTTTGAATTCTCAGATCCAAACACAGGCACTGGAACACAGTCAGAATTATCATGTTTTATGGGAAGATGTGAGGTTTTTAATAGGAAAGAGAATGGAAAATTCTAAGGTGAATGTGGCTCTGGAAAAGAAAGGATATTTCACCTGTCAATGGTGTAGTGAAAATTAATTGATAGCTATCAAAACATCAAAATATGTGTAGCTGTTTAGCCATTCAGTTGTGTTCTGCTAAAGACTCAGCTGAGAATATGCCAAGCAGCTTACCTTATCCTCTGCTTGATGGGACAAAAAAATAACTCTGATGTGGAAATGACCTCCAACTGATCAAAGCCTAAATGCCAAGATAGAATCTGCTAAGCTTGTTCACAGTGAGGCTAGCTTGATGTTTTAAGTAATAGCCAAATGTGTAGTTGGTTTATTTGCCGGGTGAATGGTATGCCATGCTCATTCAGCAAGAGAGGGAGTATTTCCATAGTTCGTTCTTTCTCTTTTTCTCTTTCTTTCTTCCTTCTTTCCTTCCTTTCTTTCTTTCATTCGTTCTTTCCTTTTCATTTTCCTTTTATTTGAGACAGAGTTCCTTTACAGGTTCCTTGACTGTCCTAAAATGCTGACCTTGGCTGACCAGGCTGACCTTGAACTCACAGAGATCCACCTGCCTCTGGCTTCTGTGTGCTGAGATTAAAGATGTGCGCCCCGACCTTGACTCAAAAGGCGTATTTCTAAAGGCTAAAGTATTCCATCGCTTGCTGGTGGTGCCTGCATTCGATAGAGTGACATTCAAGACAACACATTTTTACTATTTCTCAGTGTGATATGTTATCTGAAAGTTCTTGTTAAAATTGTGGAATTGAAATTTCAGACCCATTTGATGATTTATAGAGACAACAGCACTGATACATTTTTTTTTTTTGGAGTACAGTTGGTAGACTGTTTCCTGTCACATGTCAAATTTTAGAGTGTTGCTACAGGTACTTTGCAGGTAATCTTTTTTTGAGCAGGAAGAAAAAAAAACTGTGGACAACTGAGATTTCCCGTGTATATTTTCTGTCTTAATATTAACTAGATGAATCACCACATAAAATGAGGGAGATGGAAATCACCACCAAACAATAATAGAAATTTGTATATTTATACAAGGTCCAGTAGATAGGAAATACATTAGGGATTCAGACAAACCGTGCTAACTTGGTTAGGTGTAGTGGTACATATTTATAGTTTTGGCAATCAGGGGGCTGAGATATGAAGATCAAGAACCTGAAGGCAATGTGGGCTTCATAGGGAGATTCTACAAAAAAGTTAAGAAAAAAATGAATTGCTAGTCAAAAGTTTGGTTCTTGTAGGTTGAAAAGTAATATGCTTTTTTTGTTTGTTTGTTTTTCAGACATTTCATTACATATCTGTGCCTTGCCTGAAGCTCACTATTCTTTTATGGAGCTCACTATTCTACTACCTCAGCCAGTAAATGTCAGGGTTATAGGTGTGTACCATCACACAGAGTTTATAGTTGAGAGGTTAGCATATGGCTCGTATCTGTAAGAGCAACCATTAGAATGCAGAGACAGTGAGTTCAAGATGAAAGTAGTTGATAGAGTTAACACATCTCACCACCACTGCCTCCAGCACCAGCACAGGTGATGCAGTTTAGCTCAAGAAACTCTTTAACCACACCTAGTAACAAATTTACATCTAGAATTGGAAAATTCTGCTCCCCCATTTTGGTGTTATCTGTGGCCACTCCACCTGCCTTTTTCATAAGGTATAGTTCGGTTGTTTTCAGATCCTATGCTGTCATTTCATGTACTAGTAGGTTTTGAGCCATTTAGAATGGGTTGTTGGTTTGTGAACAGTTACAATAGAATGCATTATCTTAAGACAAAAATGCCCAGCCTCTTTGGAAGAAGGGGATCAGTGGAAATAGGAGGGAAATAAGAGAGGAGAATGGAGGAATATGCTTAAAATTCATTACATAAATGAAAATGTCCTAATGAAATCCATTATTATGTAAAATTAACACATGATATTACACAACATTTAGAAAACACCCTTTTAGAGATTCAAGTAGTTAATATGGGCTTGCAGATCGCAGCTGTAATCTTGGCATTTAGAATTGGACAAGACGGTTGCCACAAGTTCAAAACAAGTCCGTGCTATATAGCCTGTCCCCAGACAATCTGGGTGACAGAGTGAGAATTTCTCAAATGATCAGAAAAACCCAAGTAGTCAGATGGTATTTTATTTGGTGTTTGTGTCACTTTGTGTATATCTTCTATGCTCTGATTTTAGATTAAATATAAAAATGCCAAATGGTAAAAATTGGAAGGACCATGTTTGTTTAGGTGAAAAGTTTATGATGTGAGATGACTTTTTTCATAAATTAATCAGTTGTTCTTTGGAGTAATAGTGCAAGAAACTGGAGCAGAACAAATAGAAGGGAGAGAAAAATGTGAGTTCTTTCAGGGCAAGTGTGATGGGAAAATTAATGTTTAAAAAGGAGGCTATTTGATGGGTGATTCAGTTGAAATTCTTTTCTATTGTTAGTGCTTAAAGTGAGTTTACAATGAAGTTAATGCTACTGTTTTTTCTGTCTGACTAGGAGAAAAAAGGGAAAACAGCCTCATAATAATTAATTGTGAGGGTCTTCATTTTTTGAGTAGATTATAACAAACTATCAAAAATGATAATAGATCATAAAATAATGAATATTTACTGCTAAACCCTTCCATCAGAAGGAGATGCTTTGTGAACTTTTCTCCCCTTCCTTACATGGAAGTTGTCAGAATTGAATAGTTCACATGTACCCTACATTGTTTTGGTTTAACTAACATAGAGCTATGAGACATGAATTGTTTGTGACAGCTCCGAACATTGATAACAGACGACAATAATGCCTGGAGACAAAGCCTACATGGTAAAAATCTGGAAGCAAAAGTGCTTATTATGCTAGGCCCACGTGCTTTGACCTAGTTTTGTTCTTCTGCTGGAAAATTATGTCAGTATTAGTTACGTCATCCACTCGGATGAGCAATTTCACATTTTTGTTTGTTTCAGGGTCATGTTATTAGCTTTGTATATTTAGTTCTGACCTTCTGAGATCCCAAGTAATCCTTATTGACTTGCATTTTCGTTTGAAAAGGAGACTTCTGGGAGACAAAGAGGGGGGATTTTGTGCGTTAAGGAAACAATCTAAAATGAATCATCAAAGGCATTCATTTCTGCTTGTTCAGTAGCCACTGTCCTCTTGAAGGATCCATGAGAACATCATTTTTTTGCTGGTTGCAAAGTGTTTTCCTTTTTTTTTTTTTTTGGTCCTGTGGAGACATAATAAATTATGGTGCCAAGGACTGCCATAGTTGAGCAGCAAAAAGCAAAACAAGGTAGAAAGGACATTTCCCAACCCAGCACTCTTCAATTTGCCGTTTTCATGCTTCTTTTTTGCTTGTTCATCCAGTAGAAACTGACTTGACATATTTTTCTTATTTAAAATCTTTACGGAATATACTTCAAAATGAATTGCTTCCCTGGTTGATTTCAAACACATTTTTCCCCTGCCATTTAATACTTTCTATCATTAGAGGAGTCATTTAATTCTTTCATACATTTGTGAATTCTAATCTTCAAAGAGTGAGAGCTCTTGTAGCGATCAACTTACATCAGATTTACAAGTATAATTTGTTACCAAAAGACCCTGAACAGTGTTTTTGATCCACATGTTTCTGAATTCCATATTAACAAATGCAATCAGGAAATCACACACAAAAATATGAAGTTGTGGTTCCTCTGCAAAATAAATAAATAAATAAATGATCTACCATTTACTCTCGTTTTCTAATTAAGGGTTTGAATGTTAAGAATCCCTTTGTTGTTGGCTCCTTTGCAAATTCTCTGCCTGGACTTGGAAAACTTAAGAGAGTGTTCCTTTCAAAGTACAACCATCTGAATTTTAGCCAGGTGAATTGCTGATTAGCTTGGAGTCCTTTGAAGAAACAGTATGTAAGCAATTGGGAGAGGCTTTAGTCCTAATTGTGTTATCCTGGGGAGTTTTGAACTTTTGTTTGAAGCAGTCAACTCTGAGTATTGCATTCTATTTCTGATCTTTATGCTAATTTCCTACAATCCCAAAGACAAACCTTTTTTCGAGGTCTTGAGCCTCTAATGAGTACATAAACATTGTCAATCCTAAGCTGCCAGAAAGTTACAAGCTATATATAGCACACTGTGTGTCTCCTATGGTGACTTCCATTTCTACAATACATTTTATAATGGTCAAAGGTAGGTGTGAGGATGTGGCCCTCATCTTACACAGTGACTTTTCTGTATGCTCTTCTGCATAACCCCACACACTGCATGATAAATCCAGGAGTTATCTTCATAGCAGGGCAAAGAGAGTGCTCTCTTTTTCTTTCAACAGCTGTGCAGAATTGTGCTTTCCTATCCTGCCATTTCATTGCAACATCCTATTACGACTGACTTGACTGTGGTCCCATGGGTAGCTTCCAGTCTTTTGGTATTAAAATAGTGTATCTGGAGAAGACTGATTTTTATCACTGTGGTACAGACAGGTTTATCTGGAAAATCGATCACAAGATATGAAAGTCACTTTTCTGATTGAAAGGGTATGAATAGACTTTCTAATTTAGGTAGACCAATAAGCTGACCTAGCCAGCATGGATGACAGAGAGCCCTGGATGCTTGAGGAACAGAATCTCTGTTGGGTAGTTTTGAACTCTTTTTGCAGGAATGTGGGGCAGGGGGGGGGGGAGGGGACAGGGTATCATGTATCCTAGGCTAGCTTCAAACTCATTATGTAGCAGAAAATGGTCTTAAACTTCTAATTCTTTTGTCTTACCCTCGCCAGTATTAAGATTACAAGTGCGTGTTAACAGTGAAGATTTAGGATTGTTCTTTTTTGGTTTTATTTTTATATTTTATTTTTTTATTATTTTTATTGAGCCCTGAATTTTTTTCTGCTCCTCTCCCTTCCTCTTCCCTCCCCTGCAATCCTCTCCCAAGGTCCCCATGCTCCCAGTTTACTCAGGAGATCTTGTTTTTATCTACTTCCCATGTCAATTAGATTTATGTACGTCTCTCTTAGGGTCCTCATTGTTGTCTAGGTTCTCTGGGATTGTGATTTGTAGGCTGGTTTCTTTGCTTTGTTTAAAAACCACTTACGAGTGAGTAAATGTGATAATTGTCTTTCTGTATCTAGATTACCTCACTCAATATGATGTTTTCTAGATCCATCCATTTGCCTGCAAAATTCAAGATGTCATTATTTTTTTCTGTTGTCTAGTACTCCACTGTGTAAATATACCACATTTTCCTTATCCATTCCTTGGTAGAAGGGCATTTAGGCAGTTTCCAGTTTCTGGCTATGACAAACAAAGCTGCTGTGAACATAGTTGAGCACATGTCCTTGTGGTATGATTGAGCATCCTTTGGATATATACCCAAAAGTGGTATTACTGGGTCTTGAAAAAAAAGTTGTTTCCTAATTTTCTGAGAAATTGCCACTCTGACATTCAAAGGGGCTGTACCAGATTGCATTCCAGCAATGCAGGAGTGTTCCCTGTACCCCACAACCTCTCCAGCTTAAGTTGTCATCAGTGTTTTTGATCTTGGCCATTCTTACAGGTGTAAGGTGGAATCTCAGAGTTGTTTTGATTTGAATTTCTCTGATAACTAAGGATGTTGAACATTTTCTTAAGTGTCTTTCAGCCATTTTAGGTTCCTCTGTTGAGAGTTCTCTGTTTAGGTCTGTACTCCATTTTTTTTTTAATTTTTTTTTTTTATTGAGAAAAGGAAAAAAAAAGTTTCCGCCTCCTCCCAGCCTCCCATTTCCCTCCCCCTCCTTCCACCCTTCTCTCCCTCCCCCCACTCCTCTCCCCCTCCCTCTCCAGTCCAAAGAGCAGTCAAGGTTCCCTGCCCTGTGGAAAGTCCAAGGTCCTCCCCTCCTCCGTCCATGTCTAGGAAGGTGTACATCCAAACTGGCTAGGCTCCAACCAAGCCAGAACATGAAGTAGGATCAAAACCCCGTGCCATTGTCCTTGGCTTCTCATCAGACCCCATTGTTCGCCATGATCAGAGAGTCCGGTTTTATCCCATGCTTTTTCAGTCACAGTCCAGCTGGCCTTGGTGAGCTCCCAATAGATCAGCCCCACTGTCTCAGTGGGTGAGTGCACCCCTCGTGGTCCTGACATCCTTGCTCGTGTTCTCCCTCCATCTGCTCCTCATTGGGACCTTGGGAGCTCAGTCCAGTGCTATGGGAAGTAGACAAAATTGCCGGGGAGAAAATTGGGATCTTGGGGGTGGGGTGGGAGGGGGATAAGGGGGGACGGGGAGAGAAAAGTGAGAAGGGGAGGATTGGGGGAACTTGGGGAAACAGGATGATTGGGATAAAGGAAGGTTGGATAGGGGAGCAGGGAAGCACATATCTTAGTTAAGGGAGCCACCTTAGGGTTGGCAAGAGACTTGAACCTAGAGTGGCTCCCAGGAGCCCAAGGCGATGTCCCCAGTTAGTCCCTTGGGAAGCTGAGGATAGGGATCCTGAAATGACCCTATCCTATAGCAATACTGACGAATATCTTGCATATCACCATAGAACCTTCATATGGTGATGGATGGAGATAGAGACAGAGACCCACACGGGAGCACTGGACTGTACTCCATTTTTTAAATTGGATTATTTGTTCTTTTGATGACCAATTTCTTGAGTTGGCTTGGAAGAATGGCTCAGCCATTAAAGGTTAAGTTCACAACCAGAAATATAGGATTGTTCTTTTTTGTTGTTGTTTATCATTTTTTTTTAGTTGTTGAAAAAAATTTCCGCCTCCTCCCCGTTTCCCATTTCCCTCCCCCTCCTCCAACACATCGCCCTCTACCCCCACTCTTCTCCCCCTCTCCCCACTCCATTTCCCCCTCCCTCTGGAGACTGAAGAGCTGTCCAGATTCCCTGCCCTGCGGGAAGTCCAGGGTCCTCCCACTTCTATAATAGAGTACTACTCAGTCTTAAAAAAAATGACATCGTGAATTTTGCATGCAAATGGATGGAAATAGAAAACACTATCCTGAGTGAGGTATCCCAGACCCAAAAAAGATGAACATGGGATGTACTCACTCATATTTGGTTTCTAGCCATAAATAAAGGACATTGAGCATATAATTTGTGATCCTAGAGAAGCTAAATAAGAAGGTGAACCCAATAGTCATCTGCCTGGATATGGGAAGTAGACAAGATTGCCGGGCAAAAACTAGGATTGTTGTTAATAAGCATTTCTGAGCTCATCTTTATAATCATTTGCCAGAGATGTTGACTCTCCAAAAATGAGTCCCATAAAATGTAGCTGTTATCAACAATTTTGTGTGATTGGAAGCTGAGACAGTTTGCAGCAACAATTCATGTGAGAGGATTGGCCTTCATGCCTCCCATATCCTCAACCAGTTCCTTTTTTTCTCTTTCCCTCTCTAGTGAATGCTAAGACGCTCAGCTTTATAACATTCAAATACTCTACGAAGTGTTGAAAATTCACTTCTAGAGATCTAATACCTATATTATTAGTATTGTTATATTGTTAGTACTTCGTTTGTTAGAATTACAACCATTTTTCAAAGTCCTAGTAAGAGGCTTCACTTAAATTACCATTGTTAAGAAATTATTAATTCCTTCAAAAACATTGTCCTCCTTATCTTCAGATACCAAATACCAGAGTACTCCATTTATTAAAGTGATTTAATGTTTATGCACATCCCTTTAGCCCTATATCAGTCATCTTAAGGCTAGTGTGTTATGTAAAGTGGCCAGAGAACTGATTTATGATTCAGAGTTTTCACTGTATATTTATTCTTTTACTTACTGATTAATTTGCTCTATGGTTAAGGCTGACTTACAATTCACAGTCCTTTTGCCTCAGCTACCTGAGTGTTGAATTTCAGGCACTTGGCACTACAACTGGCTTGTTTATTCTTGTAATTATGGGAATCACATAACGTTTAGGAGTATATACATGTATTTACTGTGTTACACTAATTATCTAGTTTGTTAATCATGTATGATTGCAATTACTTCTTTAAAAGGTTGGGAATAATAAGAATAGCACTTAAATCATGAAGTTTTGATGAAGATTAAGTTCATATTTGCTCACTACTTAATATAACATGTGGTACAGAGTATTTATGGAAATGTGTGTCAAGTAAATATGTGTCAAATTTTAGAGGGGTAGTTGTCAAGAACTTTGAAGGACCTGAGATTTTACAATCCATTCCCATTAATAAGCTGTACTGCCATTGTTTCTAGGATATTGTCAGCAGACATGAGACTCCTACATCTGAGACAAAAAACTTTGTTATTCAAAGCACAGGTAACATGAATTTCATGCATTGCTTCTCCTTACCTTAAAGTGCCACAAGGTGTCAGGAATGGAAAAATTATTTCTTACTTCCCTTCAATGCTCTTAACTAGACTCCCTATTGTAAAAGACGGATGGATTACTAGGAGAGAAACAAACCGAAGTTTGTGAACATGTGCCTTTTATATATGTGGAAGAAACCTAGGAGTAAATAAATTCAAAGAAATGGCTATAATACCAATTTCAGTGAAAAGGAAAGACAGAGAGTGTGTGAAAAACAAGTTATGGGAAAGTAATTAGGAAAAGGCACAGAAACCAGAAAAATATTGGTTGTGATACACATTAAGTCCAGTGCTTTATTTCTGCTGTATAACAATAGTCATGAACCCTTTTATGGGAATCTCATCAACCTAGAAACATTCGCACCCAGGAAAGCAGACTAAAGCCTGGTCTTCAACTTGCAATGGAGCCAGGCTGTCCATGAGCTTGCAATCCTCCTGTTTCTGCCTCCTGAATGATGGGAGTATGCTTATGGTGTGCCACTCTTGGCTTTAATTTGCTTTTTCTTTTTTTTTAATATTTATTTATTTATTTATTTATTATGTATACAATATTATGTCTGTGTGTATGTCTGCAGGCCAGAAGAGGGCACCAGACCTCATTCCAGATGGTTGTGAGCCACCATGTGGTTGCCGGGAATTGAACTCAGGACCTTTGGAAGAGCAGCCGGTGCTCTTAACCACTGAGCCATCTCTCCAGCCCTAATTTGCTTTTTCTTATTTTATTGTTTATTTTTTTATTTGAAGTAATCGCACATGATTACAACATTGTGGGGAAACGGAAATAGACTAAGAGAAAGTTTCTCGAACTTTTCTGTCCTCCCCGCTTTCCCCCTTCCCTAACCTTTGGGAATAACTAGTCTGTTTGCCACATCTTTTACTACCGCAACTGCTGCTGCTGCTATTACTCTTCTTATTGAAGTGCTGGAAATTGATCCTAGGCCCGTGTATCCTCCAGAAGGTGGTTTATCACTAGCGTCTTTCCCTGACCCTCCACCCCTATAACATTAGTACTCCAAGAATATAATTTAAGTGTGACTGCACAGTGCATTCTTTTGAGGTTGTCATTTGTTTAACACAGCGTGACTCTCTGCTGTTTCATCCAGGTTCTTGCAAGTGTCCATTGCTTTTCCCTCTTGCTACTGTCTAACATCCCATAGTATGAACATCTCACAGTCTGACCATTCACCTTGTTGGTAGACATTTCGGTTGCTTCTAGATTGCTGATATTAAAATGGCTAAGAATCTTTACATACAAGTTTCTGTGTAACACCAAGTTGTCATTTCTCTGGTTTAAATGCTCAGGAGGGCAGTTCCTGGGTTTTGTGCTAAGTGCAAACAACTTTGTAGCCAACTGCCAAACTGTATTCCACAGTGGCTGAACAGTTTTACATTCCTACAAGTAGTGCATCAGTGATCCAGTTTCTCTCCGTCTTTCCCTAACATTTGGTTTTTACCCACAGTTAGATTTTAGGCATTTCAGTAGAAGACACTTTATAATACAATATAGGTGTGAATTCAAAACCTTGCACATAAAATTCTAACACCCAAATTGGGCCTGTTGTATGACAGAATTATTCAAAATGCCTGTGGTTGTCAGATATTATCAGGTTGAACTATGGCTGATAATACTGAGAACAGAAGAGGAGCTGTGTTGTACAGTATGTATCTTTAAGTACTAAATTGGCCTTCATTTATACACTGACAAATGTAAAGAGTTGATTGATATGTGCTCAGATAAACAGATACCCACTCCTATGTATATCCATATTCTCTCTGAGAAATGGGCATATTACACATCTGTGAAAATTGCCAAACATTAAATTCTCCATTCCAGTATATTTATCTACTTTTGGATTTGCTCTACTTAAATAGAGCATGTTGATACATGTATGTATACATATATCAACATCTCCCTTGGTGATTTATGTATAGACATGAGACATGTTGATATAGGTTTAGATGCATGTCTACTCACAAAACTCTTGAACTCTTGTTCCAGCATCTGATCTAGATTCTTCAAGGTCAGGTATGCACAAGATCAGGACTGTTTATATTTAAAGTTTAATTATGCTTTGTGGTGGCTTTCTATGTTGTAGGATGTTTATCAGTAATGTTGACATTGACCCATTAAATGCCAGTTTTCCTACAACCTCTCAAAGTAAAACAGTGAAAAATGTCTCAAGATATTGTTAGATACCAACTGGTAATACCAGCTCTTCTTTACAGATTCCTCCTTCTAAATAGAAGAAAGGGAGTCTCTAGCTTCAGGTTACCTTGTTTCGGACAGCTATTATTATCTTTGACTTTTAAAAATAGTTTTGAATATTATAGATGCATATTCGTAGTGGACAAAGGAAATACCAGCTTTTTTTTCTTTTTCCTTATGGACATAGATTTATGGCATATGGTACTGGGTTTCATAAGGCCATTTTCAGTCAAGTATATTGGATTCCTTGACTGTGTCCCTCCTCCCATTTCTCCACCACTTCCCTTTCTCCTCTTCCTCCATCCTCTTAATCATCCTTTTAATCTCCATCATACTCCTGGACCGTTTTCTTCTATTTCTATGTTATATATATTGATTTTGCATATCTATGTAAAATATAGGATCCACAAATGAGAGAAAATATGCTATATGTGTCTGAGTCTGACCTAATTTACTTCATATGATAATCTTCACTTGCATTCAAGCATTTATATGTAATGTTTCAAAATACCAATTTAACATAGGTAAATTAAGATCAAATCTTGGTATTAGCGTAGACTTCTTTTACTTTGTGTTTATAATATATTGGATATTGTAGTTATTTCTATAACTTTATGAGCAACAAAATTCTTCAACAGGCTATATCTATATTAGGATAGAGAATTTTGTGGAGAAGTTAGCATATTCCTGGATCTTCCTCTGAGTTAATGTAAGTGCTTATCTTCAGATCCACTAATAGAAAATTTTTTTAAATAATATATAAGGAGCTTTGAGAAAAAAGTGATAGTCTTAAATTTTAATTTTTTGATAACAATAATAAGATCTTCAAGATCCTATATTTTTAATAGAGTTAATTTGATATATTTATATGTAACTTATTTTCATATAAGAAATATATTCTCGCCGGGCGGTGGTGGCACACGCCTTTAATCCCAGCACTCAGGAGGCAGAGGCAGGCGGATCTCTGTGAGTTCGAGGCCAGCCTGGTCTAGAAGAGCTAGTTCCAGGACAGGAACCAAAAAGCTACGGAGAAACCCTGTCTCGAAAAATCAAAAAAAAAATATATTCTCCATTTTAGAAGTAAAATAGGATGAAAGTAACTATTGATTGAAATACTACAGACAGTATATTCTTGAAATTACAATGAAAATGTTTCATATTTGCAGATAGATATAAAAAAGTTCATATAATAAATTGCTTTGTTATCTTTTGATGCTTGGAATTGAACTCAATTCTAGCATATGTGCTAAGCATGTGCTCTACCATTTAGCTATATCCCAAGCCCTGTGGTTGTAAATTGAAATTCTGCTTTTGCTTTTTCATCCTCCCCTCATTTTTTTCTTTTGGTAACAGAATATCCACAGTTGCAATGTGTCCAAAGATTCTGACAGTAGGTATCACTGATTTACTGTTGTCTGTAGCTGTGCCTGAGAAATATATCATGGTGTTGTATTGTAATATGAACCCCCTAGGAATGCTAAACTAATCAAGAATGAAGCATTTCTTTCTTAGAAATAGAGATTTATAAACTGCCCAGAGGTCTAGCTATTTCAAGATGAAGGTGTGCCTTGAAGTGTTCATTTGTTTGTGATCCTAGCCCACTAAACTTAAGTGACAGTTCAATATAGCCAAACCTCTTGGGAGTGTATGAATTTAATAAGGGAATTACCAGGAAAAATATACTGAGACCCAGGCTGACCCCCACAATAAGATAATACAGTTATAAATTCATTTGTTTTAAAGTATGACAAATAATACTCAAAATATCTTGAAATGTTTTCCTCCTTTACAAACATGAAAAGGCTTGGGAAGAAGAAATTTAACATTCACTGAAGTTAAAAAAAAAAGATCATCCCTAATTTACAGGATTAAACAGAAGAATTTTTACTTTTACAGTGAGAATACAAATTATTTGCATATATTTAACTGACCCTGCTTAGAGGAACTGGTAAGGTGTTCAGCATATAATTTAATTATAAGTTTAGTCATTTTTCCTCTTCCTTCATTTAAGGTTTGTGTTCTAGTAGTGTTGTGCACATTTCCTTTTGTTACAGTGGAGCCTTATGCTGCCTACAAACTAAAAGGTTCATTTGTTTTAGAGCTTATAGAAAGGGTTGCTAGAACTCCAAACAACATACCTATAACTTTCAGTATTGCCTGCCAAGATGTTTATCGTACAAGAACAGTTTCATTCATAGACTATGTCTAATAATGTAACCTTGATCTTCAACTGTGCTAATCTTTGCTTTCCCTTTTTCTATTAATCATATGTTCAAGGACTCTTGTAGTCCTCCTCAGTATACACACGCGGGATTGGTTACAGGACCCTTGCCAACATTTCAATCCATAGATGTTCAATCCCTATATAAAATATCATAATGTACTCTATATACTATGCATATATCCTAGCACGTACTTTACATTACCTCTAGATTACTTGTAACATCAAGTACAATATAAATGCAAAGACTTGCTTTACCCTATATTTAAAAAATAATGAGATGTTTTTAAAAGTTGTCCATGTTCACTCCATATGCAAACTTTTAAGTTTTTGAAATTCATTACTGTTTGATTCCAAAGCCACCGAGCCCAGGAATACAGAAGGATGATTGTAGAAGATGACCTTTTAGCGTTGCAAAATCTTCTTGCAAACTGGTGTTGATTTGCTGAGTTCAGAGCAGCAACTGAGCAGTCTCTCCTGAAAAGGCTGCAGATCAACCTGACAGGCAGATTAGCATATCCATGAGATGCTAGTAGAGAACATATGAAACGATCCCAATAAGTTGACAGTTTTCTTCAGTAGTGTCACAGAAGCCTGGTACAATGGATATTAGGAATCTTCCTCAATTGACTTGACTTGAATGTGTACGTCACTGAATTAGTGAAAGGTAGAGTTTTTAAATGTACGCTGCTGATTCTTTGGATGGAAAATGATATCTCTGTGTAGTGGAACATCATCATTGAAGCTGTAGAGATTTTCCAGTGGCCTAGCCAGTGTTAAATCATGTCAGAGGCCTTCAAGGTATAACCTAGGACACCAGAATAGTATAAGAAAATTGTCCTTGTCAGAATTACAAATGCACTTAGCAGAGACTCACTGTTCATTGCTTTTCTGACAGCAGAATCTTCTAAAAAGTTTCCAAACTATATAACAGTTTTGACATGTTTGACTTTGAACCAAGGATAGGAAATACAATTTAAAGAAACACAGAGAAGACCTTCTTAGTTTTAGCTGAAGGCCATGAAATCCTACTAGATTTTATATTCTGTGTTCTTAATTGCTAATGCCAAAATAGGTTCTTAATATGGTGCCCGAGTTTTTTCCAAGAAATATATACTGTTTTAGATTTTTTAAGAAGTTAATCTGCTTATTTTATTAGGTGTACAGTATTCTGCCTACACACATGCCTGCATGACAGAATAGGGCACCAGATCTCATTATAGAAGGCTGTGAACCACCATGTGGTTGCTGGGAATTGAACTCAGGACCTCTGAAAGAGAAGCCAGTGCTCTTAACCTCTGAACCATGTCTCCAGCCCCTCTTTTACATTTTGAAATGACAAGTTTTATCATACAACTCCAATATAATGACGGAGCACGCTTGAATACAAGCTATTCACACATACATCTTGAATATAAGATACACACATTTACATAAAAGATATAGATTTGTTTAGTGTTTCTGTGCACATGTGTGTACAAGCGCCTGTAAAGTCAAAGGCATTGGGTCCACTGAAGCTAGGGTTATATGTATTTGTGAATGGTTGACATGGGATTTTGAAATGAATTCCAGTCCTCCTTCAGCAAGAACAGCATATGCTCTTAACTGCTGAGCCATCTCTTGAGCCCATATGCTACATTTTAAGGAATCTGTAATTAGAGTATAATTAATTCACTATCATTCATATATCTTTAAGCACAGAGAAACTCCTTATGGCCTTTGACACAATTGTTGTTTTTTTTTCTTTAAAAACATGATAGTAAATATCTGGAAACATTAAGAATCTCTAACAGTCACCAATATAGATGAACAGCTGCACAAACACTTTGAAAAATATGTTCCTGCTGAAGTGAAGACATTCCCAAAGCTGAGCATTGTGATTCATCTGTACAACTGGAAGTCAGTAGGCGGAAGAATTCCTAGGTCAGTACCAGCATGTGAGATACTATCTCAAAGAACACATTACAAAAATATATAATACACATTTAATTAAAAGGGCACTTGAAGTTGTACAGCTCAGTACGTGTTTACCTAGCTTGAATTTGATTTCTACTGCCACGAAAAAATCAATTAGATCTCAACTTTTCCGCTTACGAGTTTATGAAAGTGAACTGTCTGTGTAGCTGTTTTTTTTTTTTAACCTCCAAATCAGTTTCTTATAATCAACCTGTTACAGAATCTTTATAATTGACATTGAGATTATCTCTTGGGCCCTTGAACCATTTGAATTGCCATGTAACTACTAGCTCCTTTTGAATGGTCCCCAGGAAGGCTTATACAATTGGGGAATTCTCGGGAGAGCCAGCTCAATGCAGGAGTTTCACATTTGGAATGGGGGACAAACTATGTTCTTAGCTGAACTCCTTGTGAACTTACCCACTACTTTCAACCATGTGTGGCCCTCTTTATCCAACATAGAACACACAGTTATTCTACTGACAGCACACCACACACAAAGCTAACATGACATTCTTGGGACATTTGTCTAGATTATGTCTTAATATGTTTGGTTTAGAAAGTAAAAGGCAACTGGAGGAATTTTTAATCTCTCCCCTTTTTAAAATTTATTTTTATTAGTCTGTGTGAGGCTGTAGGGTCTACTAGAACTGGAGTAACTGTAAGCCACTATACAGATGCTGGGAATTGAGCCTGCATCCTTTGGAAGGGAAGTCAATGCTCTTTAACTACTGAGCCAGGTCTCCAGCTCCAAATTTGAACCTGTTATGAAGTTATATTCATATGGAAGACAGAAAAATACCTACTATGTGGTAGAAAAAATAGTACAGTGTTTATTGAGGGATAAATTGATCCAGTATCTAAATGAAAAGGAAGATTATGAAGAGCTTAGATAGGAAACTCTGAGACATATTCTATTACCTATCTTGGGCCATATTTGGCATATACCCTGTAAATATTTGTTAGGTAAATAATGGAATCAACAGTTTGGTGCCTCTTGATGCCCCAAGTGGAATTCTGAAACTCAGAGGCATCTTTCTGCTCAATGTTTGTGGGTTTTTATAAAGCATTTTGTAAAACCCTAAGGATAGCATGCAATCAATTACTTTTCCAATAATGGCTTTTCCATTAAAGACTTCATCAGTTATTTAGCTCCAAATCGGAGATTTATGAAAATTTATTGTTTTTTTAAATATTGAGCTAAATGAGAGGAGGTAATTACTAGGGGCCATCCATACAAGGTCATTTTTGTGAAATGTCCAGAGGAAGCATATTCATGGAGGCAGAAAGATTAGTGGTTGCTAGGGGCTGGCTGAAAAAGGAATGCAGAGCTACAAAATTCTGCAGTTAGATTTTGGTTATGGCTACTCCATTCTGTGTATATACTAAAAGCCACTAAATTACATGCATGACTTGGATATTTTGACAGATAAATCATGTCTCCATAAAGCTCTTTTTAAAAGATGATGAGGACCCAGAAATTTAAAATAAAAATTGGGACTTTGTGGTTAAAATATTAATGACCTGTTTGGTTGTTTCAAAAATTTGAAATGTTTTTTATTGTATTATTTGTGTTTGTGTGGCTATATGATGGGCTTGTGTGGGGCTCCTGAATCACAGCATGCATATAGAAAACAGAGGACATCATGGAGTTGAGCCCAGGTTACCAGTCTTCAGAGTTATCTTGCTCTCTCTCAAACAAAGATTGTTAACCCACATTAAAACACTTTTATTCCGTGTCTTTAACTAGCCTCACAAATATAAGGAATGCTGTCAACTTTCTTCTTTCTCATTCAAAGTACTTAGGAAATTGTGCAAATGTGTGTGTGGGGGGGGGTTGTCATTTCACAAGAGTAGTGATCAAAACAGGATCATGTCATTTCTCAGATCGATAGACAACACTAGAGCATAACTGAACAAAATATGAAGCTGTTTGCACCATTCTCAAGTCATGTGAATCCAGGCTGTACACAGAGCCAGATAATAAATATTTGGGGCCTTCCAGTCTGTCAGATTCCTTAATTCAACCATAAACTACATAACCACTGCATTCCCTGAGAAGTTTTATATATGGACACTGAAATTTTAAGTCTGTATAATTTTCTTGGGTCACAAAAATATTAAAATTTCCCTTTTAAAAATGTGAGAAACATTCTAAGCTTGTGGGCCACAGAAAGCAAGCCTTGGCACACACGTCCCCTGTTGGCCAGTGTGCAGACAGACCTGCTCCAGTTACTGACTTGAAAAGGCACCTCGCTAATCAGCACATTGTTGGGAAGCACGTTGGATTCCTCAAGCCAGTGGACAAAGAAAGTGAAGGCCTGCATTATTTTGAAAGACTGAGCTCTTGAGAGGTCACATTTTAACAGTCAACGTTTTAAGGAAATTATGAAAAATCGGTTATTAGAAACTTTTGAAAAGAGTATTCAGAATATAATAATGCTACTTTGTGTGTTTGTTTTTTTTTTAACTTTATTTTTAAGCCAGGGAAGCCATGAATATCTTGAACTTTGTTCATTATGAAGTGTGCCAAGGTTTTGGATTTTAAAGGAATGGGAATTTTTCATTGCTTCTGGCTCTTGCATGTTAACAGCAAAGTTATTCATTAAGTCAACACTGTCAACAAGGCTTCTTTATACCAACCATATCTGCATTGGATACACTTCTATAGAGGTGATTTTCCCTTCAACTAATGAGTGTATGTATTGTTATTTTAATGACAAATAATTTACAGAAAGGAAAACTTTCCAAGGAAACAAGTCTCTTACATCTGGAAGTAAATGCCCCTGATTTCAAGCAGAGGGAGGACCAGTAGTTTATAAGATGACTCCTGGAAAACCAATCACCAGGACATTGGCAATGCTTTTTGTGTAATGAGACAGAAATATAAAATGGAGAAAGCTGTGGTAAATATGTTGACGATTTTCTCTCACACTTTTGGGGTTACTTTTAGATTCCAGCACAAGTTCAAAGTTGAAGATGAAGGTTTTTAAAGAGTATTTTTTGCTATCTCTTTAACCCCTCATACCCCTCTTTGTTCTGTCAGAGAATTAAGATCTACAATTGGAAGAAAAACTTACAAATGTTCACTCATAATGTCAATAAAAGAAATGTAATGTTCAACTCACCACATTTTTCAGTAAAAATTTTCACATTTTAACAGTATCTTCTAAGAATACAGTTCTCTGGCCATACTCATAGACGGGAGAGGAATTAAGCATGTACCCTGCTATTACCAACCTTGTCATTATTTAGTTTTTTAGAGAGTCTAACATAGATATTCTAACATATGTGGGAAGGGTAAATTGTCTTCCTAAGTCTAAAGCTGACTTTCCTTCTTTTCTGAGCACAGCAAGGATTTTAATATCAAATGATCATTTCCATGTCCTAAACACTCTAATGGCCAGGTTGCCTTCAAGCACTCTAATGATACCTTTGTTCCCCTGATTATAGAAGAGGTACCTGAGAAGCTTCGTTCTCTGAAAAATTGAAAATATTTTGTGAACATGGCTCCCTCAAACTGGAGATATTTTAGTGTTTGTATATGTTGCTTACCTGCATTGACTTTTGCCATTTTTTTCTAGTTCTATGAATTAAATATTCTTCTTCTTTTAGAGATGACCAGAGTAAAGTCTGTAAAGGATACCAGAAATAATGAGGTACTGACTGGGAAAGCTTGAAATTCAGTTGAATTTGCACCTCATCCCTTCCTTCTCTTTGCAGCATAGTGTATAACTTTCTAAGCACTGCTTCAATTTTCCTTCAGAAAATTCAGGAAAATTAACTCATGGTATTCATCATTCAGACTTCCACCTATCTTTTTATGTAATCCTAGACCAGTCCATTATAGGGAACTTGGAGTAGTGGAGATTAGAGGAAGGGAGAATAAATGTAGAAGCTACAGAAGATAAAGTTTCAAGCATGTGATAGACAGCCTTACTGCGATACATACTATGCACATATGAACTGAATGTACTTTATACACCAAGTGGGGCAGAGCTCTGGAAAGTTAATAATTAAGCAGAAGGTGATTCACATCCTCTTATGGAACATATCCAAAGTCTAGAGTTAGGACTTTTATGGAAAGAGTGATTGTGGATTCTCCAAGTGTTAGAAAGTAAAGCTAAGGCCCCCAATAGACATTTTCTTTGAACTAATTGTCACTGGCCTGATTCTCAGACTTACCTAGGAGACAAATGTTGCCAGTCTGTTTATAGAATAAACAAACGAAGATGTATTTATTTACTATCACTGTGTAACAAATTAGTACACACATGTAGGTGAAACACGTCACCCTTTTTTTTTTAAAGCTCAGGACTCTGTAAGGCAGCCTGACTATATTCTTTGTTCATTCTCTTACCAGACTGAAATTAAGCTGTCAGCCAAACTATGCTCTTCCCTGGAGGCCCTGGGGATGAATCTCCTGCCAAGGTTACAGTTGTGTACTGCACTCATTTTCCTGATGTTCTAAGGCTGAGCCACTTAACAATCGTTGGCTAGGATGTTGTAGGTCGTCTACACCCCCTTCTCTGTCTCTACCTTTGAAACAGCAACAGCACATCGAGTACTTTGCACAGAGAATATCTCTCTACATCTGCTTTCAATGGAGAAAGCACACAGCCTTGAAAGTGTCCACATGATCAAGAAGGGCCTACTTGGATGCTTGCTTTCCTTTCTGGTACCACCTGTACTCTACATGACACAATCCGGAGAGTAGTATATTGTCATAGTCGCAGGTTCCAGGGCTAAGGGAGAGAGAGCATCATTGGGTTGCCATTTTAGAAAGATGACCTACCATTGAGGATTTTCATCTGTTGCTTTGCATCTTTATGGACAATTGGCCCATCCTCTGCTGGAATGAGAAGGCAGAAGAGGAGCTATGTAACGCTAGTTTATTCCTTCAAGGAAAGCCATGCATTCTGGATCTCCTTTCTTTCCTCCCCTGACCACCCAATAGTTCTCAACCTTCTTAATGCTGTGACCCTTTAGTACAACTCCTCATGTTGTGGTGACCCCCAACCATAAAATTATTTTGTTTCTGATTCATAACTGTATTTTTCTACATGAATTGTTATATAAATATCTATTATGCATGATATCAGATACGTGACCCCTGTGAAAGGGCCAGTTAACTCCTAAAGGGGTTGCAACCTGTGTGTTGAGAACCACTGCTCTACAGGTTAGATGGACCATCCATTTAGGATACTGAAGATTTTAAGGACAAGATGTGCACAAGAGGGCAGCAGCACAGAGCAAGACCTAGAAATAGTGATGCCAACTCAATCTTAATCTTTTGTGGGTAGTCACCAGCATCTTATCCAACACATGCCTTCTCAGGAGACATTAGCCAGTTTGTTGATAAGGGTGTAGTGCATCATTCCACAACAGATACTATCAAGTGCTCTCACCCACCAAATGGCCTTTTCAAAACTTTCTCCATATCCCACTTCCTATGAAATTTAATAACCATAGTATATTACATATCTTTGTATATCTATATCTATGCTTTGTATAAAAAATAAGATTATTTGCCACCAGGAACTATTGTCCACTGGTAGTATATATTGTTCTGGGTGCATTGCTCACATTCTACAATTTATTAGAACTTTAGCTTAGATGGTCATTTGGTTTTGGAAGTTGCTGTAATACTTCAATTGTCCTAAAGGGTACTTAAGAATATTTTTGAGACGTCAGAAGCATTTTGAACATGAAAATCGCTCAATATATTATATTTAAAGTGACAACTAACAAAACAAAGTGGAAAGTCAGATCCCATTTTTGTTCTTGAAATGTACAGAAAAATGACCAGAAGTATCTTTCTATGGAATATTACTTCTTACTGGTAACCCTCTCTTTAGGTGATTTGCTTTGGGGACTGTGATGAATGAGTGAATAGTGTGTTCATGTAAAGCAAAGTACTATTAAAAAGTTAACCATTCTCTGTTTTGCCTTTAACATTTAAGATGAATGGGCAAGCTAAACTCAATCATTCACATGTAGCAAAAGAACTATTTTACATGGTTCATTCATGCCTCACTTAGATCTCTAGAGGGCAGCCTCAAATTTTACTCTTCATTCTTCTTAGTGCTGGTTGGATGCACGTATGCTATTTGCTGTAAAAGAAAATACTAAGGAGTATTTCTTCTTTTATAACAAGGTTTTAGTGTCTCCCAGGTCCCCTTAGCTCTATTTACATTGGATATTTCAACAGTTACTGTAGGGCTTAACTGTGGTGAGTCTTTAAGCCCTCTTTTTAAATTCATAAATTTTTTCAAGTCTTTGAAAAATGTCAGGTTACATTTATTGAGAAGCTTGGGAAGTGGACATTCTGTAGCCCAGTTGGAATGGAGGTTGATTCCTCTCTGAGCACCTTGTTTCAATTTATGTCAGGAGGAATCATAACATAGGTCAGGGTGGAAAGTAGGTTATAATTAATGGGGTAGACACGTGGACTTTTAGTTTTTCATAAAATAAAATGGAACTCACATGTGCCTGGAACTGTTGTGTTTTTAAATATTTATATCTCTTCTAGTAAACATTAATTATTACTGATATATTTATCTTGTGAACTTGCTAACTGGGAGGTCACAAGCCATTGCTCACTGAGTGGAACAAATAGATGACAAGGTACTTCTGTAAAAACTGAAGCACTCAGGGGATATCAGCGAATGGACTCATGGAAATAATCCAGTCTTGGGTTTTTCTCCTAAATTTTCTCATGCTTAAAGCACCCTCTTGTTGATATGATCCAGATGTTTGTCCTAAGGGAAAATGAGGAGACCTTTGCATGGGAAATACCTTAGTGGTTCCCAGTGAAGAGGTGATTGACCAATGCTTAACTACTAGTCATTGGAAGTTAGTTTGTAAGTAGCAGAGGCTAGAGTACAATGTTCTTTATACTCATATACCAAAAATTCCTAATTGTAGGAGCAACGATTTTCATGCCTGTTAAAGATGATTATAAAAGTCGTGAAAATGGTGATTATAACAGGACCGTGCCACATGCCAACTATGTGGCTTTGGGAAAAGTCTCTTAAACTCTGAGCCTCAGTTCTCTCATCTACAGGATGTGGGAAATGCGCCTTAACACATAGGGTTTGGGTAGGGATTAGTCAATATGTATATAAAATGTTTAACAAATTTTAGATGCTAAAGAATGCTGGCTATGGCTATATGAAAAAAACATTTCAAAACAAGTAATGCAAAGGAAGACTTATATGTGTTAGACATGTTAATGTACTCCTTTTTTTCCAAATAAATATATACTCCCCAGATAATTATTTCTATCAAGGCACACACACACACACACACACACACACACACAACTTGCAGTGTGTATTGAAAAATCAATGCAGTTACCTTTTTTCTTATTTACAGTACTCCCTCATGTTCCTTTATTACTATGACAGAAGAATAAATGAAATTGGGCTACTTGTCCAGATGTTGTAACCCTAGACATTATACACATTCAGTTAACCTGGAAATCACTGGGATGACAGATGTTGGAGGCCAGTCAGCCTTGGGGACTTGGCACCCTGTTTAATTCAAGATTACAAAGTATCTTTTGGCTTCTCTAAGTGTTTAGTCTGTAAAAGTCCTTGCTGAGTTCTTAGAAAGAAAAAATGGCCAGGCTTTGGTGGCATTACATTTCTTGGGCAATACTAAGAAGAGAGGCATGGGAGGCGGCACAAATGGAAGGACACATTGAACAGGAAGACAAGTCATTCGTCTTGTCTTTCCAAAGTCTATACTGAGCTCTAGATTGAAATCTATAATATAGCTAGTATGACAATGCATGCCTTTGATCCCAGCACTTAGAATTAGGAAGCAGGGGGATTGCGAAATTAAGGCCACTTTAAGCAACATAATTATCAAGACCTCCCCAACAGAAAATGAAATATAAAAATCTTAAATGTACAATTAATACATGCATCCTTCAAAATTCCCTATAGTTTTGTCCCCAAATCATATTAGTTAATAAAGTAAATATATAAGTATATTTATTTATGTCTTATAATAGAATTCTAAGTTAAAATATGACAACTACCAGTATCAAAATAGTTATTGAGAAACACCAATACTGCCACTTATTTTGACATCCTTTATCTCCCCATCAGTAGACCTTTGGTCAGTCTATATATGAGGTCTAGATCAGCTCTTCATCTTCATTCAGTTTTTGTTGTTATTTATGTACATTGGTGTTTTGCCTGCATGTATCTCTGTGTGAGGGTGTCAGATAACCTGGAACTGGAGTTACAGACAGTTGTGAGTTGCGATGTGAGGGCTGGGAATTGAACCTGGATCCTCTGGAAGAACAGCCAGTGCTCTTAACCAGAGAGCCGTCTCTCCAGCTTCTATTCAATTCTTTATAAAAATGTTTATAGAAACTCTACTGTGTGCACTGTATTTAACAAAACTTCTGACACATAATAGAAACTAAAAAAAAAATGCCTATTGTTGCTTTGGTAATACCTACAGCCCACCCCAAAAGGTCTCTCTAGCTCTCTCTCTCTCTCTCTCTCTCTCTCTCTCTCTCTCTCTCTCTCTGTGTGTGTGTGTGTGTGTGTGTGTGCGCGCGTGCGTGCGTGCATAAGTGTATAGGAGAAGAGAAAACAAGTAGGAGTGGGAAAGAGACAGAGAATGAGAGAGAGATAATATAAACTTCAGTTTTACTGGTCTTGTCTTTCTACATACAGTGCAAGTTACTGGGAATTGTAGAGTTGGCAGTGATCTTAGCAAACATTTTCAGCGTCATTCTCCGCTTTTGCACTGGCAGGGATTTCTTCAGTAAGAATCTTTACTAAAAGATAGGAAACCTCAAGCATGTTTAGAAAGCTCTTCATCTTGGCAATAGTTTAATTTAATATGCTCATAGTATTTTTTAGCTCAAGACACCATAGGGTAGATTGCTGTAGGAAATTGCAATGGGGGCCCCTCTGTATACTGGTTGTAAGTGCACTGTTAAAAAAGGACATCTAAGGGGCTATTCAACTGTCATTATAGTCCACGAGGAAACCTATAAACACTAGCATTTTCTCAACAAGAAATAATTTATGCTGGGCTGTGGTGGCACACGTCTTTAATCTCAGCACTTGGGATTTGAATTTGAGGCCAGCCTGGTCTACAGAGTGAGTTGCAAGATAACCAGGACTACTGAGAGAAACCCTGTCTCTCAACAAACAAAAACAAAACAAAAAGAAATATGTATAGTCTGTGTGTGTATATATATATATATATACACATATGTAAACACATACTCTTTAAACGTATGTTTAAAAATAATATATTATTAGTCATTAATTTGTGCTAACTAACTGATTAGAAGTACTATATTAAAACATTATATTAAATACTTAACATTAGTTTAAAATCTTAACTTGACTTTTCATTTTGTCAATAACTGAAATGTTTATTAAGTGTCATTTCTGTGATACTTTTCTGAGACATTTGTGAAACATAAAGACAGAGAAGATTTATGATTAATGTGAAACTGGGCATAGGAACAGTTATACATTCTAACCAGTCTCTGAAATCTCTCTTTATGATGAAATGAAAAAAAAATATATTGATGGTGTGAAATGGAAAATAAGATTTGAAATTACCTAAGAGCCTTTAAATGAAACCCAGCACTTGATTTGAAGTTGCATGAGTAAAAGTGGGTGGACTTGAGCATTTTAGACACATTTCAGAGTAGATTAAAAACAGGTTATGCTTTTGAGGTTCAGTTAACCAGAAAATCAAATTAACCAGAAGTCTTACATTTTCAGAGAATTTCAGCCAAATGAGGAGTCACTGTACTTGTCTTGTTATCTTAATTCTGATATAGAAATTAGTTCTACCTTCTGACTTATTTCATGGAGGGTGTTTATTACCAAAGACATTGCCTTGAATGAGAAGAACTGAAGTGCCTTTTAATTTGGGTATTAGTGATTACTACACATGAAATGCCTGTGAGAGAGAACACGTATGCACAAGAGAGAACGCATTTGCAGAGGAGGTATTTAAAGATGTCGAAGAGCCAGTGTTCTCAGAATGATTTGACTGCCATTTTCCTCCTCCCAGTCGTTTTTCCCTTAAAACCTTTGGTTTCGAATTACAAAGATTATTTTTAGAAGTGGAGCAGTGCTTTCTATGTAGGTTCCTGAATTGCTGCACAGAAGGAAGTGCACCACAATCCATGGATAATAATGTCTATGTAAAATAACAATGTCTTCACAGAGATAACAAGGAAGTGAGTCAAAAAGAAAACTCCAAAGTAGCACAGAAGAAGCCAGATGCTCTTGCTTTTTCTGTTTTCTTTGCTCTCTCCCTCTCCCTCTCTCTCTCTCTCTCTCTCTCTCTCTCTCTCTCTCTCTCTCTCTCTCCTTCCCTCCCTCTCTCTTTTGTCACTAAGCTGCAAATTTTGCCCAATTAAGAGAAACCCATCTTGATTATCATTTGGCAATTTTGAAAGGATTTCTTTTTAATGGATGCACGCACACACACACACGATTTTTATTGAGGCAAATGATCATTTGTGCTATTGTAAGCAAGATTTTGCTGATGAGAATGTGAAGTCTCAACGTTAAAGAAGAAAATGGGTCCCCCAAGTCTCAGTTCTAAAGGATCTTGGAATTTCCCCACTCCCCTAAAGACCCTCATTACCATATCCATCATATTGTTGTAGGGTCTGGTGTTTTGTTTTGTTTTCTTTTGATAGCCTACAATCCAAGAAAGGCTGTGTAGCACAGTGGCTAACTAGGGTTTTGTGAGAGCAGGCGAGAGCCAAGAGGAGAAAATAGAGGTTTTGGAGTTCATCACCCCAGGGGGCTAATGTGCATAAAGCGACTGCTCCAAAGGACCTGAGTTTAATCCTCAGAGCTGCCAGTCAGGATCAGGATGAAGAAGCACCCATGCAAAGAATTGCTTCTGGATGCTGATAGTCAGGGGGCGGGAAATGGGACCTGAGCACCCCTCTTTGGACCACTGATGTTTTGGCAGTTTATGTTGTTGGGGGAGGTTAACTGGCTGTGGCTCAAGCACAACAAAGCTCCCTTCAGGGAAGTCACCAGCATTCCTACCATCATCTACTGCCCTTTGCCCAGCACCCCAGGAGTGACTAATTTCCCAGTCTGTTTTCCAAGAAAGAAAATAACTGAAGTAGCAAAACTAAATATTTGCGTGCATTAAAAATTGAGAATATGCTGGAGGAATTTGGAATGGAAAGCAGAGATTGAGACTGTTGGCAGAACTGCTTGGATCTGTGCCTTGAATCGAGTGCCCCTTGTTGACTTAAAGAATGACAAGCGAAAGCAGCTGCTTAAGAAGAGATAACTGACCAAGTTTTAACACAAAGGTGATAAATCAGACATTATTTTTTTTCACAATACAAGGCAATTGTGTCATATTTTCTTAAGCTAACATTCACGTTTGTTAACAATAAATATAGCTCTGCCACAGTAAAGCTTAGCCACCTTGAAAGTGCACTGCTCTGAAAGCCAGCCATTTTTATAGATGACTTTTTAAGTCACAGATTACATCTCAAGGACTAAGTCCTTTCAATTTCCCCTTCTTTTATTTAAAGAGACACATGCTTCTCAAGCTTGACTGAGTAAAAAAATATGTGATGAAATGCATTCTTAAATTGATCTCAATGAAAGGATAAAATGCTTAAAACAAAAGCTTTTCCTTTAAGTCCTAAATAATTGATTTAATAAAATAGAAAGTAAAAGTAACAACACAGGGCCCATAAATTAAGTCCCTGAGATCATACCTTTAGTTATGAATTACAAATTTATGCCTTATAGTTATATTCTACAAATACTTATAAATAGTTCTTAAACACGTAACAAGGAAATATTCTGATAGTACAAGAAAAAACACAAAATCTGCCATAGGAATATGTTTCAAAACTCATTAGTCAAAACTCTGACTGTTACAGAATTTATCCTGATAAATTGCAATTATTTTTGTGGTACTTGGGCTAGAAGCCGGGAACTCATACATACCAGGCAAAATGCTCTACCATTGAATTACATCCTCAGACCTATGATTTATTTTGAAGAATGTTTTTTAGCCCAAATATTGCATCTCCCCCAAAACAGTTTGAATCTTAACTTTTCATACTAAACCTCTTTGTATTGGGGCTAGTTTACTCTCTTCAGAAGACTGCTTGTTTTAAAAGGGACCTTCTCCTGTCCTAAACCTTATCACTGGAGCAGGGAAGATGGCCCACTGGGTAAAATGCTTGGCTTGAGAGCATGAGGACAGCAGATCCCACATAAAAATCAGCAAGTAGGCTAGAACTGGCAGAACTGGTCCGGGAGGGGGGCGCTCCTCAGACAATGTGGCCTGACCAATTAAGGTAGCTGATTGGTGAACTGGAGTTCAGGGAGCAACTCTCAATAACCAAAGTAGAGAGCAATCTAGGAAGACAACTTACATCAGAGCCTGGCTTACCCATGCACACACATGCACCCACACACACACCAACACATTTATGTGTACCCACACACAGGTGAACACAGACACACACACATATTCATACATACCACATACACACAAACACACCAAAAAAAAGAGAAAAAAGAAATAAACCTTGTTGCTTCCTTCAGTGTGGAAGAGGAGCAGAATGTTTCTCAACTTTCCCAAGTATTCTGAAGGCCTATGCTGCTGACGCAGTAGCAACCCATTTCCTCCCTTAATGAAGCCTTTGTGATCTCATTCCTTCTGGTTGATTCCTACAAAGATGGTCTCCAAAACCCATGATCCAAGCTTGGTTACAATTTTGCCTAACCAGGAAGGAAATTTATGTGGAGATGTTATTTGTCATTGTTCCCACTGCCAATCAGATACTAACAGAACCTGTCAGACAACAGGACATTCCAGTTGTAACACATCTTTGACATTCACGAACCTTGAGGTTCTGGTCACAGATATTCATTTCCTCCAACATTCCCCCCACTTTCTGTATTTCCCTTTCCTATAGCTGTAACTATATGGCCACTATTATATTCAAATTTGAGTTAACATCCTAAGATCGAGCACACATCCAGCTAACTCCGAGTGCTACATGGTGTGGTGTGTCTACAAAATTCGCAGGCTGGAAATTTAATTCCCAACATAGTAATGTTGAGAGGTGTTCCGGTGTTCAAAGGGGGCCTGGCAGCAGTGGGTTTGGCCCTTTGTTCTCTGATATCTAAGGATACATCATTCCTCTCTTCTGGAAGACATAGGCTTTAAGGAACAATCTTGAAAACAGAGAGCTAGGGTCCTCCACTGCTTACATCTTGATCTTGAACTCCACAGGATATGCTTCAGAGCTGTGAAAAATACATTTCTATTCTCTATTCCATAGCCAGACAGTCCCTTTCTTATAGCAAGACAAACTGGCCCAAGACACGGTGCTTTCTGCTTTCTTTGCCCACTGAATCCCTGGGTCATCCTGTCAAATCACATTGCTGAAATTATATCAAACAATAGATTGTAAAGGCTGGACGGGACTTTAGTACCCTTAAGAAAGAAATCTATACTTTATATCTGACAACTAAACATTTAATAATTGAAGAGATGAAATTATATCTCTCTGCCTAAATGCTGCAAAGTTGTATACTAAAATTAAAATACATCTATGGTCATACCACTTTAAATATATCCAATCAAATCGAACGTTAAGATATTTTTGCTTGTTTATTGGCAGGGGAAGCCAGAATGTCAAGAAAGACTACACAGACATGACTTGAAATATCCCTTTTTCTAAAATAGTCTACATATACCTGCCAACTTTGTTACGCTATCCCTTTGACTTCTTTCATTTTATATATGAGTTTTTAGAATGATTACTTTCCCCAGATACTTGTTTTCTATTTCATTTATTAAAATCTAAGTTCTCTAAGAGCAGGCCTTTGTTCCCATATTTACCACTATGTTGCTAGTGCTTAGAGTTGCTTCTGGCAGGTGGCAAGACAAAAAAAAAAAGCAAAAACAAACAAACAAAAATCAATCCAAATTCCTGTGGAATAAAAGAACTGACTTTTATCTCTTTTATCTTCTTTTTTGTTACAAAATAAGTAAACTTACAATTAAAAATTGTTGTTTACAGATCCAGCCTCCTCTCCCACACGTTTGTGTATGGTATATGTGTGTGGTTATGTGTTCCCATACACATGCATGCAGAAGTCAGAGGAAAAAATTCTTAGGTGTCTTCTTCTGCCCGTTTCAACCTTATTTTTTGAAATCAAGATTCTTACTGAACCTGAAGCTTGCTGTTTCAGCTAGCCTGGCTGGCAGGCCACTGAACTCCAGGGATCTCTTTGTCTCCACCTGAAATCACGCGATGACAAGCATTTATGGCCAGGTGTAGTTATTGAGTGAATGCCAGAACTTTGAACCCATGTTCTCTTTGTAGCAAGCGCTCCCACCCACTTAACCATCTCCCCTGCCCTCTTTCCCATCTTATTTCAACCACTTTGATATGGAACAGAGAGCTGATGTTTCAGTTGAGGTCCAGGCTTATCTGAAACCATGATATTCTTTCTTTCTTTCTTTCTTTCTTTCTTTCTTTCTTTCTTTCTTTCTTTCTTTCTTTCCTTCCTTCCTTCCTTCCTTCCTCCCTCCCTCCCTCCCTCTTTCTTTCTTTCTTTCTTTCTTTCTTTCTTTCTTTCTTTCTTTCTTTCTTTCTTTCTAGCAGCTTTTGATTATCTGGGCAAAATCTGTAAGTAGGACTTCCTTGATCTATGCCAGTTTTCCTGTAGTTGCAGCTTATTCTCAAGTGTGGTGTGATAATGAGTTTGAGGCTGGTGGTAAAAACATCATTGCTTCCTTGCAAACTTATTTTACCTCTGGACTTCCTTGACTTAACGATCATTCAATGCCAGGTGGCATAACAGTACTCCGCTTCTACTATAATTGCTAGAAAGCCCACAGGTGACCTGAATTCTATTTGCCACTGTTAGTCGGACCCACAAGTGGGGAGAGAAACTGTGTGTTGACCAGTAGGTTTCCACAGATCGCTCAGAGTTTTGCAGCTCTTGGGAGTGGGATGATTAATTGTCTTTGCTCTGGACTGTTTCTAGGGATGACTGTATAGTAGCAGAAAGTCTCTCAGAATCGAGATGGTTGTCTTCCTCTAAGGCTGGGGAGGCATTCTTACAGTCCACAGTACAAGATGCAGATTTCTTAAGCTTTGGGTTGCTGAGCTGTGGTTTAACTGGCTGTGTGCACCAGGTACAATGGATGACCCTTGTAGGAGGACAAAGAAAAACGAAACCATTTGCTGTGCTTTGAAAACTATTTTTCATCTCAGATTCAAGACTCTTATGCTTTCTGTCAGCATCCATGTAACCTGCAAGTTGATGGATTAGTTTATAAAGAGAAAAAAATCTCACATTTCTCTGCTCTTACAATGTTCATGTACAATATCCATGTCAGGGTCTCTTGTTTCCTGCAATGTAATGCCACGACCCCTCTGGGATTTGAATGACCCTTTCACAGGGGTGATCTAAGAGCATCAGAATACACAGATTTATATTATGATTCATAACCGAAGCAAATTTACAGTTATGAAGTAGCAATGAAAATAATTTTATGGTTGAGGGTCACACAATGTGAGGAACTGCATTAAAGGGCCAAGGCATCAGGTAGGTTGAGAACTCCCTGCTCTAGCAGATGATTCACAGAGGGCAAAGTGACTCAGTGGGAAGCAGAGAATGCAGCCTCAGGATCTTTGTGGGAGACACCATGGTTATGACCAAAGAATTCTACTGAAGTCTAGGAAGTATACAAGATTGTCCCCATAACAAAACAATCATTAAATAGTCATTCTTGTTAAAACAGAAATGCTAGTTTAGAGGCTAGCAAGATATTAAGAACACTTGCTTCTTTTCCAGAGGACCCAAATTTCCATCTCTGACCCCACATCTGACAGCTGACACTTGCTTGTAACTTCAGTTCCAGGGGATACAACAGCTGCTCCCATCTTCCTTAGACTACCCCTTCTCCGTTTGGCATAATCACACACAATAATCAAATGAATAAATCAATTGTTTTAAAGAAGAAATGTTAAGTCAAAGTACTAGTCTTATAGTGTCCCTTCACATAAGATATTCCACGAACACTGTGGAATAACTAAATGGATGGGCATCCTTCCTGCTTCCTAAAATAGGAAATAAATCCAGATAATGAAACTATTTAGTGAAGAGGTAATTCAGGACAAGAGGGGACAAAGGACAAGAAAATGACAATTTTGCCTGGCACTTTGGAAACCTGGCCTCACTTGATCCTCAAGGGAGTGTGAAATTTCTCTCATCCTCATTTACAAAGAAGGAAACTGTGTATAAGATATGGAGAGTGTCTGTGAGTTTGAGAGACGTAGGGTATCAGGTCCTTATCTGCCTTTGCAAGGAAATGTCAGAGTCCAGGCCTGAACTCAGTATTATCTGCTTTTAAGCTATACGTTCTTTTGTATGGTATCGCATTGATGGGATTGGCTCAAAGGCAGACAAAGGGCAGTTGGGCCTTCTAAGTTCAAGGTTTAGCCCTAAGTTTTCTTGACAGTACACCAGAGATAGAACAGTTTCTCAGTCATCTGAAATAGAAAGGACAGAGAGGACAAGAGAAACAAGGAGAGCAACAGCAGAATCTAAACAGAGCAAAAAGACGGAAATTTCTAATGCCATGCAAAATATAGTACTTACTTTTCAGAGCTCACTAAGCTTAGACTGCAGTGCTATTAATAATGAGTAATATGTTAAGTTTGAAAAGCTAGATGAACTTGCATTATGCCTTATTAAATGACTCATCACACTGACAGCTTTCGGAGAGTTTGCAGCACTTTGATTTGACAAAACCAATATACTGTATTAGTTGCTTTGATTGTTTCTCTACACAGTGCTCATTACATGGTTTCCCTGGGAGTTCTAAAAGGGTATGTTTAAAGTTTAAGTTAAGGGGCTGAGGAGACAGCTCAGCTGTCAAAATCCTTGTTGTGTAAGCGTGGTGACCTGAGTTTGGATCCCCAGAAACCACATAAAAAATCATCTATAAAATCCCAGTGCTGGGGAAGCAAAGACAAGTGGATCCTTGGAGCTAAATGGCCATCTTGTCTAGCTAAAGCAGTGATCTCCATGCCTGGCAAGAGACATTTACCAAAAAAAAAAAAAAAAAAAAAGAATTAAATAAGGTAGAGAAAATAACTAACATTAATCTCTGTCCTCCACATGCACTCCCACACATGTGTGCATATAATCATATGCTCATGTATACATACTCATACAGAGAGAGAGAGAGAGAGAGAGAGAGAGAGAGAGAGAGAGAGAGAAACACATACCCAAAGTTAAGAGCAGTCTGTGAAGAGACAGTCTTTCTTTTTTTCCTGTAGTAAATAAAATTCAATTTCTGTAACTGTCAGTTATTTAGTAAAGGCAGCATCTCATTTTATATAGGGTAAAACATAGATCTAAAAATTTTGGGAAATAGAATATGGAAATAGGGAGATTTGATGAGACTTGGAGAGAGTTTTAATTTTATAATACTTTATATTGCATGTCTATGTGGGTCTTTTAATGGTAACCCATTTTTCCCCAGTTGCAAACATCCGTGTTCCCTGGAAAAATTACAGCTTATTCATTGCCATTTCAATGTAGCAAAAAGTGTTTTTGCTCGAGTTTCTCTGAGAAGCTTCCCTTTTGCCTTTGTTCTGTACAGACAGTCCTGATACTGTTCTTAATATCCTGTTTTTATCCGTCAGAGCTGTTGTCCTTTTCATTGCCATGTTCCCATCGTTCCCAGTCTTTCATGTGGTGCTTTACAATAACGATTGAGAACAAAAGAATCACTCCTCTTTTGGTTGCGTTAAAAGTGGAGGGGTGCGGGGAAGGGGAACTCTATCCTTTGACTGTAGGGCTTCAGTGATCACAGGAAATGTTTATAATAGTTAACCAGGAGTTGGGGATGAAGGTTAGGGTTTTTTTTTTTTTTTTATTTTTTAAGATCACAAAGTAACTTCAGGAGATTGGGAGTAGGAGGATTTTGTGTGTGGCTAACTTTGAAGTTGAGGGGGTGAAGCGGTTTTCTTTTTTATAATTACTCTGTGTGTGTGCGTGCATGTGTGCACGTGTGTGTGCTTGTGCACATGCATATGGTGGGGGTAGGCACGCAGGTGGTGGTCAGAAGACAACTTCAAGGAATCAATTGTCTTTTTCTAGAAAAAATCTGGTTCAAGTGTCTTCAAGAAAATACATCTCTCATACCATCATACTAATTTCAAAGCAACCTTTGATAGATTGAGCTGGGTGGTATTTTTAGATAAATAAACATTATCTAAAGGTTTCTGTCTTTGCACAGAAACTGTAATGTAATGGGGATGAACAAATGAAGAGACTTAGAATAAAAGCTATTAACAAATTCAAGTAATTTTCAAAAGGTGTTTTTGATTATGCCTGTGTGTGTGAATTTATATATGTATTTGTATACACATATACAAATAATGACTTCATTATATATATATATATATGTACAGGATTTTATAGACTTAGAGATTTATGAATACATCATAAATGCATATCAAAATATAAATATGCATGGAAAAGCACTTAAGAAAGGCAGCATTATGAGCTTTTCATCTGTGGGTGGTTTAAAAGAAATTAGTAGCTTCGGTTTCTGCCACCGCCATGATGTGGGTCCACTCACCTGAAGAGTCAATCTTAGATCTCCTGCTAGGAGAGCAGTTGAGACATATCCTCCTTGTCTTCTTTCTTTTTGTAGCCTATCACTGTTGTCAGACCCAAATTCTTATATGATAGCCAGAAAAGTGTAGAGTAGGAAACACCAGTCATTTTCAGTGTAATATAAAATATATTCAATTTGCTTTAAAAACAAATTGCTTTAGCCAGATTGGTGACAGTCACCTATGATCCTAGTGTTTGGAGACTGAAGGATTAAGATCATAAATTCCAAACCGGCCTAGATTTCAAAGTAAGACTAGGTTTGTATTTAAAGGAAAAGAAGAAAACAACCAGGATGCTTTGTTCCTAAAAATTAACTATAATATAGAAAACATGAAATATTTGAGGCCCTCTGATTGTTAGAAATCTCAACTAAAGGCCAACAAGCTGCGAACCTGAAAAAGATTATAAAATGCTTTGTTGTTGTTTATCATTGTCTTTTTATGGGTGGAGTAAACGTTTTGTTTCCTGATGTTTCAACTTGAGCTATTCAGGCTGATTTTCCCAGCACAGTGCCAGAATGTAGACAAATTAAACCTGTCTCACAAATGTTAACAACGTTAATGTTAAGTTCACAAAAGCTATTTAAAAAATCTTTGATAAAAAGTTATTTAAATTTCTATTTGATAGTAAACATGTGTGTCTTTGGTGGATCTCATGAATGTCTTAAGGAAATCATCTCTATTTTAAAACTGAGTAATGCCTATATGGTTAATAGATAGATGAAATTATTATTTCAAAAAAATGTAAACCCAGAATATCTAACTATGCATTTTTATGTCCTATGAAGTATGTTCTGGTTCACCATGAAGTATTGTAGTGTTATAAAAACTTGCACACTGTATAGTCAGAGTAAGCCCCCTGCTTCCCCTTTATCTTGCATGCTCCCTATATACCTTTGGTGGAGCCCAACTGTCTACAGGATAAACTGAATCATGCGGAATTGTTTTCACATTTTCCTGGTGAAGTACTTTAGTTGCAGTTTCTTGTCTTGTATAGTGATAAGCCACATCCTTCAAATAACTGCAGTGCAGGACAAATTTTCTTTTTGCTCTCAAAAAATCTACTTCCCTTTCTTGAGATAATCACATTTTAAATGATTTCTTTCCATTCTCAGTGCCCCCTTTGTTGCCATTTGGGAGACCAATTATGGAGAGCAAAATCAAGTTTGGGGGCAAATTATACTTTTGTAGCCTGTATATACATATGGTATTAGATTTATATAGAGTATATTAAATGCATATGAAATCAACCTTCTGTGAGTTCTAAATGCCTAGATTCAACACAGTTCAGATGTAAAACATATGAAAAATGTTTTGTCTGTACTTAACATGTACAGACTCCTCTTGTCACTTCCTCTGAGGTAATTCACCACAGCATTGTGTTAGGTATTGCATGTAATCTGAGGTGATTTTAAATATGTGAGAGGATATTTATATATGCAAATGACATACCATTTTGTATAAGAAACTTAAGCATCTATATCTTTAGTGGGGGTGCTCTGAAACCACTCTCCATGGAAACCCAGAGAAGACTGTTTACATATAGGATTCTTTGGGAATGCTTGTGTGTGTGTATGTATGATAGATATGTATAATTTATACATATGTGTGCATGCATAATTGAATATCTATGTGTAGTTTATGCACTTGTATGCTCTTAGTTGTATATTAAGGTAATCCACATAATGTAAAGGTATTTTAATAAGAAAATATGAATGACTTACTGTATCTGTATAAGGGGTCGTTCCTCCTACTGTAAATTGAAAACTAACTCCAGCCAGGAGATGGTGGCTCACACCTTTAACCCAGCACTCGGGAAGCAGAGGCAGGCAGATCTCTGTGAATTCGAGGCCAACCTGGTCTACAAGAGCTAGTTCCAGGACAGGCTCTAAAGCCTGTCTCAAAAAAAAAAAAAAAAAAAAAACCAAAAAAAGGAAAAAGCCCTAACTTCTTTCAGAAATTAAACTTGAATTGGGAGACAAAAGAAACAAAATAATGAACATATTATTTTTAAAACAAAGAAACCACCACTCAGAGCATAGTGAAGGAATGTGCTCAGTTGGGTGTTAAAAGGACCCAAGGTGTGGGAAGTGTGAGTTTCTGAACCCCCAAGCTGGGAAGGATAGTTCCGGATCGAAGCATGGAGAGCTGATGTTCTGCCTCTGGCTTCAGATACCATCCTTCCAATTATCTGAGCCACCGTGGGTCCCTGAAAAGCAGGGAGAGGGCTGATCTCAGTGCCAAGTCATCTTGCTTCTGGGCCAGGCAGTGGGTGTTAGCCTGACCTGAACTGCCTTTCCATTTTATTTCAGCTGAACATTGACTGGGATAGGGGACAGGGAAGTCACAGTGGGAACCGTGGAAAAGGCAGTTGATTCTTCAACTCAGGCAACCCTGGCGGAGTGGATGAGGTGGAGCTGGCCTTCCTGGAATTGTTGGCCCGGCTTTCCTGTTGTGTTTTACTGTCGACTCTCTCACAGACACACACAGGACTGCTCCGGCTCTGCCTGCCATCCACTACCTGGTCTCAGTGGCCTGTCTATCATTTTGTGGAGCCCCATCCTCTACCTACAGCGATGTTTCTTCAAAAAGAACTAGTGTGCAGTCCGTTGGTGGGTATTCAAGGGGATCTGTTTGTCAGAACCTTGAGTGGTGCTCTAAGGACTCTTAAGTACCAGTGTAGGAGTTTCTGCTTTCAGCCTGTTTCCCAGGCTTCTAGGAATGCATTGCATGATTGAGGCTTTCTAGGGCTTTTCTTAACTGTTGAGACAGTGACACAGGGATTGCTCTTTTTCATTGCCATGAGTGTCTTTTGCTTGCCAGTGTGTGTGGATGAACTTCCAGGAGTATTTAAGCATTCTGTTAAGTAAATTTGGAAGACTGGGTTTCAATTACAATAACCAGACTGTGTGACCCAGCTCCCATTTCCCCTTAATTTTGATCATTAAAACCTTCATATCCCCACAGACATCTGCCGTGATTCCAAATGATTCTTTTCAGGAATGTTCATTCATTATTAATCAGGTTGCATGGTCAGGCAAGTGTGTGATTATTTTAAAGAATGTCCTCGAGATCCAATTACTAAAAGTGCATGTGTTACAGGCAGATGTGGAAGGACGAAAAAAAGGGCTGCTTAATAGTTTGATTTGATTTGTATGAATTCCACCAGGTGAGTGTTTGATGACATTGTCTTCCCTAGTTCTCATGTCAGGCAAAATTTCATTTGCAACTTGATTTATCCTAACTAAAACAAACAACAAATTTTAAGCTGTTCGAATGTCCTAATTGATGGTTTAAAAACTCAAGGCTAGCATCTTGGTGCTTATCTGCTTGTCGTTTTGGCTTTAGTCAGTTCAGTCCCCCTGGATTCCCCCAATTTGTTTGGCAGCAATTCATACTTGTCTGTTACCAATTAAATGAATTTGGATGTGCTGACACGTGAAGGTTACATGTAGTGATACTGTAATTGTAGAGTAATGTGCATTACTTGTAGAATGTGACTGGATCAAACTTCTCCCCCACGTTCCTACTCAGTGCAGTATTTATATTAGAAAATCTATTTTGTCTGTGTGCTGTTCTCGGTCATAACAAGAGTGTGAAATTGCTAAATACTGTAGGTCTCATTCCCAGACTTCCAAAATGACTTTAAATCCAAGGGAATCTCCTCTCTTTCCACAAAGCCCCATTTTATTGTCATTCTTGCCTCCCCCTAGAGGGGGATAATCACTAAAATAGCCTTGAGTAGTGTGTTGATTATTAACTGAACGTTAAATACTAAGCTACATAGTTGAATATGTAGATGTTGTGTTCTTGTATTATGTCGTTTAAAATTTGTATTTGTAGTGAGGTCATCTTGCATATAGGAGCCAGTTTTTAATGAAGTTATTATATTCTTTCCTGAGTTAAGAAATTGTGCTCCTATGGATGAAAGCAGCTTCTTTCTCAGCTCAGCCTGTTGCAATTTCACATACTTGGGTTGATTCTGTGTTTCCCATAATTCGTTTTGAGCGTTTCAGAGTTTGTATTCTGCTGATCGATAAAAACACCATTCCATGTTCTTCAAAAGATATAGTACCTATAGTTCTATAATGAGAATGATGCCATACCCAAAGCTTAACCTCAGTAAATCAACTTACTTTTAGGTTCTCCCAGGTGATGGAGATAAGAGATATGGAACATGTTTTTGAGATAAATAATACAATTTATTCGTGCTATTTTCAGTGATATTTGTTGCTCACAGTTCTTTTAGGAGCTAATCTTTGTGAAACCAATTATATGTGTCTTGATGTAGCTTGTTGTTGTGTTAAAGCTATAATTCTCAATCTGTGTGTCTAGACTCTTTTAACAGTACTCTATATCCAAAAATATTTACATTCATAATAGTAGGAAAATTGCAGTTTTGAAATAATAACAAAAATAATTTATTGTTGGGGGTCAGTGCAGTATTGAGGAGCTGTATTAAAGTTTCGCAGCATTAGGAAGGATGAGAACCATGTGTTAAAGCTTTTGTTATTTGGGTTGTATTTTGGTAAATGTACATGTTAGTTTCCATAGTCTAAAGGATATTTGGACTAAAACCACATGAAGTACCTTGTGAACGAATCATCTAGGAAGTGGGTGGGAAACATTTGCTATTGACAATCAATCACAAGTAACCCAAAGGTGGTTTTTACAGTTTGTTCCTTGACCCTACCAGTTTGCCTGATTTTGATGATATTCAGAGCTGTTCAGTGAGAGACTGACAGTGAAATTATTCATGCATTGCATGTGTGATATCCTTTCTAGTTTCCAAATGAGAACAATAATTATGTTTTATGCAGTGTGCAAACAGAACACAGAATATGGGCAGGTGGGTAAAGGATACAGCTTCTCTGCGATACCTAATTCTTAATCTGATTCTTTTTTAAAATTAGAATTTAAGATGACATCTATTTATTTGTGCATTTGCACAAGCTTGCTTGTGGTGTGTGTGTGTGTATACAAGTGCACACCTGCATGCTCTGGCATGTCCATGGAGGTCAGAGAACAACTTGTGAGAGTCAGTTCTCTATTTCAGCATGCAGATTCTGAGGATCAGAGCCGAGTCTTCAAGTTTGGCAGTGGGTGACTGCCTTCCTTTACACACTAAGCCATCTTCCCAGCACTTGCAGTTCAACTTTTGAGTATGAAAGTGAAAGTTGTATGGTCTGGATGTCTGAACAAGAATGCTTGCCTGCTGAGTTTGATCATGAATTAAAGCTTGCAATGAATGCTGTCTTAATGGGATACTAGATGTTTCTTCAAGGTCAAGCATATGCTAACTGTATGAAAATAGCGTTCCTGGGAGGCTTCCCAGACTGCCATTGTGAAATTCTAACACAGAACAAGATGACAGCAAGGGATTTAACAACATAGACTTGCAGCTTATATGTTTTGTCTACATTGACTTCCTAGGAGAGTTAGAAAAAAAAAGATGAGTCCAATAGACAGAAGCCCATGGGTTGTTCCTTAAGAGTACGTATCCTGGGTTTTCCCAAACCTCTTTTCTAAAGACAAGCCCTGCAGCTGAGGTCCCTGTGCCATGCCTCTTGTATTGGAAATTTTCTCCTTCCTCTTGTTTTCTTCTGTAGGCTATGCCATAAACAAAGACAATACTCCACCCCAAGAAAGTTCTCCTGGAATGAATGCTTTCTTCAATATAAAAATGCCTTAGTATGAAGAAACCTGGAAGCTACAGGAAGCAAGGAAGTGATTTTTTCTGCTCAGGTCACTAGATCATTTGAACCATCACCCTGTACCAAGATTCTGTTATCCTTGCAGCCCTCCCCACTTCCACTAGCTTTTTATTCCTTTGTTAATTCATTTTCCTTGACTCTATGAGGTGTGAACTCTTGCATTCAGGTTTTATTCCCTGTAAGGGTGTGGTGGCCACTTCGTTCAAGTCACACATCCTGAAGAAGCCTGCATTTGAGACTATGAATGCTTTCTTCATAGGAAGCTTGTGTGTGTGTGTGTGTGTGTGTGTGTGTGTGTGTGTGTGTGCCTAAACTCATGCATACCTGGATTATGCCTGAGTGATTCAGAATATATTGAGATAATAGAATGATTCACATATTAAACTTCAGGTTTTGTTACTCATTTGTGTAGGAGGAAACAATATTTTTCAATAAATAGTTTAGAGATTTGTTGAATAGGGTTATTATGCCAGTTTATGTTTCTCAGCTTAAAGGGTTACTTTGTAACTGTTAAGTTTAAACATCTAGTACATGTCACATTGTTTACAGCTGTGTTTTTAAACAGTTCTTCCTTGTTTAATATGAAGTTGCCAAATACAATAGTGACCAGGACTCTTTGGGCCTCTGGAAGGGTCCATTCTCATCCAACATCCCCTCCCCCAAAACAGAGATAAAAAAAAACTAACATAAAACCAAAAAAAAAAAAAAGATCTTTAAGGAAAATTATTAATGTAGGAAGAAAAAGAAAAGCCAAGTGCAAACGGTGGTAAATGGTCTCATTTCTTGGGCGTGTGACTTAAGAAGTGAGGGGCAGTAAAGGTGTAACTTGAAAGTATAGTTTGGAGAAACTTGGTAAAAATTTTTAAAATGGCGATGAGATGCCAGGCAGGAGTCATAGTTGGGCACCACGGGAATTTCTCTGTTTTATCCTCTGGAGAGAGAAGATATGAAAAAGCTGCAGTTCTTGGAACAGGTTATAAGCAGTAAACTCAAGGAAGAAATAGCAGGAGTAAGTCGTATTTGGAGTTAGAGAGGCGGGACAGTAGTTACGATCACTTCTGGCTCTTCTAGAGGACCAAAGTTTGGTTCCCATCACCCATTCAGGCAGCTTATAGAGGCCTATAACTTCAGCTCCATAGACTTCAATGTCCTCTTCTGGCCTCTGAGGGCTTTTTGCACTCAGGTGTATATACCCACACATAGACAAATGCATACAAGCAAATAAAAATAAGATAGAATTTAAGTAAGGAAATCAAATTAAGAGTGTTAGTTTTCTTTATGGAGGAGAGAGAAGGCAGTGGTCTAAAAATGTAGTAGAATGTGTCTGGATCAGCAGGGAGCTATGACAAATTGGCACATCTTTCTTACCCAATGATTTGAATTTTAGAGAGGAAGAACGTATTTGTTTCTGCTGATGCTATGTGCTGATGCTATGTTACATTGTAACAAACCCAAGGGCTTTTAACATCACAAATCCATTATTTTATAGTTTTAGAAGTCTATTATCAAGCATAAATTGCTTACTTATCAAAGTATCCACAGAGTTCTACTTCTTTCTGGGTGCTGTGGGATATCATCCACTTTTCATTCTTATGTCACCAACTTCCAGAGGCAAAAAGTGTTCCTTGGTTTGTGGCCTTGTCCATTGTGTTCAAAGGAGCCATGGTTAGTTCTAGCCTTCCTCACATCACATAGCTCTGATTTTTTTTTTTAATGTTTCGAGACAAGATTTCTCTTTGTAGCTTTGGAGCCTGTCTTGGCACTTGCTTTGTAGCCCACGCTGACCTTAAACTCACAGAGATCCTCCTGCCTCTACCTCCTGAATGCTGGAATTATAGGCATGCACTACCACCACCCAGCCACCATCTTCCACTTTTGAGAAATATTGTGATTCTTTTGAGTCTCTTGAATGGTTCTAGTTAATTCCTTTATTGCAGAATCAACTGTTCACAAGCCTTAATTATATATTCCAGTTTAATTTATCTTTTCTCCTGTTCCTTACATTACACACAGGTCCCAAGAGGTACCTTGTAGTCATCTTTGGGGCCATGACTCTGCTTTCTCTAGAAAGAAAGAGAACATGTGGCAGATTTCTCACTTTTGAATATGACAATTGAAACACTTCGGGAGACACCTCCAGAAAAGACAGGTTGGGGAAGGAAGTCAGTAACTTCCAAGGGGGTTGCATTCTGAGTCTGAAGCAGTCATAGACCATGAAGCTGAGGTTGGTCAACTCTTAATGGAAATGCCAGAAAAAATGGTGCTTTGAGGTTCAAGCCTAGAAATAACTTTCATTGGAAAGTAACCATGAAACGAGTGAGTACACTGGCTTACCTCCTGGAAGGAAGGACCCACACTTAGAACACTTCGAGGCTTTTATGGACAGGAAGTCAGCAGAGAGAGAGCAACTAGAGAAGGAGAATTGCAATTGTAATGATATTCAGAAGGAGAAGACCAGACCTGAAGAAGAAAGAGGCAATAAACACCCACATCTTTATCCACCAAAGCCTTCATTTACTTACTTTTCATTGTGGAGAAGTGCTTTCTTTGGTAAATGAGTTTCCTGAGAAGAGGCCTGACATCTAAGGATGCAAGGTCTCACTGAAATGTGTCACTATCCTAATTCTAAGATTATCCTACTTCTGGACATGATTAGAATGAGTGCTAGAATTGTGGGGCACATCTGTGGACTCATGCTCCGGGACACTCGGGCAGCTTACATCCAGCATGGTGAATGTCCTACACTTTTTTGATAATCTGGTCAGCTCCTCCTTTGCTTACTATTCTGCCCTATTCTAGTAGACCAACTACATTCAGGCAAGCAAAGATGCTGAATTACTGCTATTCCTAGTTTGGTGCAAAGGGTTTTCCCATGATTATCCCCTCCTCCTCCAGAATAAAGACTAATCAGTCCATTCATAAAAATGTTGAGCTATAGAATTTCCTGACAACACTGTGCATGTGTGGTTTCCTTCTATTGTAATAAATTCTAAGACGCTAGCTAAAAAAATACGGAAAGTGAACTGTCAAGGGTAGGCAGAAAACAAAAGAAAGATAACATTTTTGTTGCACAAATCCTACCTGACCCCCACTATCTTGTGAATGAACCTTACTCAACTTTTGAAAGCTGCCTCATCCTTTACCCTGAGGAAACCTTCCTGTCCCTTTTTCCTTTTCAACAGAGTGGATTATTCTGGTTTTGGATTTCCTATTTAGCTATGTTACACAACATATTCTTTTCATTTTTAGATTTATTTTATATATGTGAGTGTTACACACACACACACACACACACACATATCTGTGGACTACATTCATGACTAGTGCTTGTGGATGTCGGAGGAGGGCGTTAGAGTCCCTGAAACTGGAGTTACATGTACTTTTGAGCTTCCATGTAGGCTATGGGAATTGAACCCAGGTCCTCTGCAAGTGCTCTTAACTGTCCAGTATTTTTTTCCTTCCTCAATGAATTGTTGAGGCCCCTAGGCAAGGGCTAAATATTGCCTGAGCCTACCCCAGGACCAAATGCATGTAAAGATTTTAACATTTTAATAAAACATAAATAGTACTTTGATTTCTCTAGATATTTTTTAAATGGTAGAAAATAGGACCGGCTAATTTCTTGAAGAGGGGAATGGCATATGTAGATGTTATTGAGTAATGAAGAAGATATGTGGCAACTTATGGATAAAAGTGAAGAATAGAGTTTACTGTAGATATCAACAACTAAGCGCCCCTTCCCTTTTGCAATTATGTGAACCAGGGACTTAGAAATTTGGCTGAACTTCACTTATCACATCTAGCTCTTTTCTTGGCACTTAATTCAGTTAACTATTTACAGTGTAGACATTTGCCCAAAGCACCATGCTGAGTACTCTGGCAGTAAAAGGAAAAGATTCAGATCTGAGCAGCTGCTATTAAATCATTCCTACATGAATTGCCCCGAGCACTGAACTCACATCATTTCCACTGATGTCAGGGTGAAATCCCATTGCAAAGAATTTCCTGTTAACAAGGGAACATGTACTCGCTTGTCCATGTCTGGCTCCTCCATCTTTGCTGTTCTTGTCACACATCTGGCATTCTGGTCAGGCCTCTCTGCTGCTGATTTTCCTTTGTTTTCTGGCCATTTGTGTCCTCCTCTCTCCTCTAAAGCTAAGCCCTGTAGGTCAGCTCTGGCTCATTATCTGTTTGTCAAAATGCAGCCATGTCAGAGCCTAGCTATGCACATTCTTTTATGTGTCTTTATGATTATTTCTGCAACACATACCCTATGCCCCCCCCAAAAAAATTATTGCCCTGCCATTTATATAGAAAACTTGCTGACTTCTATTTTACTGGTTGACAGACCCTTAAAGGAAAAAGTTGTATTTTACTCATTCAGCTTCAGCCCAGTACAGTTGAAGAAATCAATGAGTGTTTGAGTTTATTGTACATTGGACACTATTCTAGCTATTTGTGACACAGCCTCCAAAGAGAAAAAAAAATCTCTGCTCCTATAAAACACTGTCCAGTTCTAGGGATATTAAAGGGAGGCATCAATAAACAAAGTAATGGAATATGTTAGCAATAGATATATGGAGTACAACAGATTGAGGTAAAGCAAGACGGACTTTTAGAATGGGTGGGTAGTTATGCTGGTAGTGGTGCGGAATTAGTTTCATGTGGGTTCAGGTAAGGTGACTGTGGAGCCCAGAATCATGTGGATCCCAAAGACTGTATATGCTGAGTGAGAGATGGAATGCATTTGGCATATCTGTGGATTGACAAGGAAGCCATGTGCCCCAAGCAGAACAAAAAAGGAATAGCGTGGGAGGAAATGAGCTCACTGTCTGAGTCTGTTTTCTAGTGCTGGTTTTATTGTGGTGAATTTCCCTTTGACTGACATGGGAAGCCCCTGAAGGGAAGAACAGAAGAAAGGCAGAATCTGTCATGTTTTAACAGGTTCTCTAGCTTCTGATCAGGGATTAGACTATAAGAAGGACAAGAGTGAGAAGAAGAGATCAAAGCATTTAGAAAGGTCTTGTGATAGCCCGGGTATTAGATGATGATGACTTAGATGGTCATAGAGGTGGAGCAACGAAAGCACAAGGTTCTCTCTTTTGGGACCAGCTTAATATGTAGCATACAGTAGCCTTCTCTTGACCAGGTAAATAAAATGTCAGCATCTCCATTGGATGTACAGTGGAATCACCCCGGGGAATTCCCATGCTACCTCTGTGGGATGGAATCTGACACTTCCATGAAAAACACAGTCATGACGCAATATTTATCTTTCCCTGTCCGACTTGTTTCACTTGCCAAAATGTCCTCTGGTTGCATGCATGTTGCCACAAATGTCAGAATTCCATCTTTGTAACCAAATCTTATTTCGCTGTGTGTATGTGCCGCATTTCTTTATCTAGTCATCCATTTATAAACGCTTAGGTCGTTCCCATAGCATGGCAACTATGACTAATGTTACAAGAAACATGGGAATGCCAATCTGACATCCTCATTTTACTTCTGAGCATATGGCATGCTATTTTCAGTTTGAATAAGTTAAAAAATTTGTTTTGTATACTTTTGTTCCCTGTACATCAGTGCGTATGTGTATATTCACATGTGTGTAGGCATGCTAATGTGTGCGAGCATATGATTAAGCCAGAGCTCTATAGGCCTAGTCTGGCTAACCAGTTTTCTCTGGGAGATGGATTCCCAGGTGGCCTCCACGCCCACCTAGTGTTTATGTGGCTTCTGGGAAACTGAGCTCCAGTCTTCAAGTTGTATGACAGGCGCTTTAACGGTTGACAATGTATCCATTCCCACTTTCAAGGGATTTTTTTTTTTTGCCTTTTTTTTTTTTAAAGGGTCGGGGTCTGGTGCTAGCCCAGACCATAAATTATTTCTCTAGGCCAGACCCCAACATAAACTATCTCTCTCTGAACTGGCACGGAGCCGTGGGAATAAAGACACAACTCACATGGCTTTATCAGCAGGGAGACTCTCAGTGGTCCCTCATGAAGTCCTGAGTTCAGATCCTGAAGAATTTCCTCTCATTTATCCTCCAAACAGTCTTTATACCAAAACTTAACTTAGGGGAAATACATTAGCATTCTATCTCCTAGGTAACCAGGTGAAGAATGGCTTTCGGTCCCAACCACAACTACCTGTCTGCTGTGTAAACTAGCTAGGTTTGAATTAGCATTTCTAGCAGGCATCCTCCAAATTACAAAGAAAGGAGCAACAACACCCCGACCATTTGTTAGGGCAGTGACAGCCTGTCTGCAGGGCTATGTGACCACCTCAGGTGGGGCCTATGGCTTCAAAGCCTGGCTGCCACACCGTATAGAAATATGGGCCTACATTAAAGATTCTCACACTTTCTTTTTAGGTATTGGCTTATAATACTGCATGGTATGGAATACTATATAAATATAGTATAAATATATATGCTATATTTATACCATATGCCACATAAATATGTGCAAATACTACATATGTGAAAATAAAAATTAAATGAAAATAATTGGCTGTGCATAGTGGGTGGTGTGCTTCTCTGATAGTGGTTTGTTCTGATGATCCTAACACTCACGAGACAGAGGCAAGAATATTTCAAGTTTATGACCAACCTGTAATATCTAGCAAGGTCTCCCTGTCTCAAAAAAGAAGGTAAAACAGGAATATATTTAAATAAGTAAATAACGTAAACATTAACAGCAACTATCACAGAACGGAACATAGTTTCCTATGCTCTTTTCAGGCCTATAATTTCCTTTTGATTTTTATGCTTCCAGTAGTAAAGGAGCAGAAATTTGACACGGAGATAATTCTTTATCTACAGTTAATCAAAGTCTTGCTTAATATGCAAAACCTTTTGATTTCTTCAGCGGCATCTCCAGGAACAATGGACTGGGCCAGAGTGGGGATGGTGACGTTTTGTAGATGAGCAGCCTTTGGAAGATGAGTAAGCGCCAGCATTGCAAATTGCAGCCACTCCTTTATTAGGTAGTAAATGGGAGTGACTGGTCACTGTTTCTCGGCTACTAGTTTGCTCTTCTAATGTTTAACAGGCCCAGGACATACTTTATAGTCTTTACTGATTTTCTACCAACTGGCAGTGAGGTGATGGTGTTTCACCAAAGCAGTGTGCGCTCTTCGTTGATACAAGGTCAGATGATTCCAGAAACCTTGAATTTTGCAAAGGAGCAGAGGTGTGAACACAAAGGACTAACTGTCAGAATCACTAAACACAGCTTCGGAAGTGAAGCCTTCCCCAACTGAGAACTTTCTACCCTTGTGAGTGATTTGAACCTCCTGACCTGGTTAAACTGCCCCGTTCTCCCACAGCCTGCTGCATTGGGCTGCAGCTGATATGCCAGGCAGCATTCTGCAGCCCTCTACTAATGGCCCTGAGAGGGAGAAGGTTCAAAGGGGCTTAGTTCCCAGGCCTGCTAATGAGTATGAGGCCTCTTCACCCTAATGAACTGGTGCTTGTGTGGGATTCTTTGAAGGGAAGGGAGGTAGGAGTTCACAAAAGCAGTGAGGTATTTATGGGACGGGGCGCATTCAGCTGGGCCACCCGAAAGTGGCCTAGAGGGGAGCGACAAAGCTGGCAGAGGTCATGCCTGGGCCAGCAGGACTGTGAGTATGAGACAAGACCTCCTGCCAGCCAGGCCTGTGGTTGGCAACAGTGACAAGCCTTAGATAGGATAGTTTAGGCCGAGTGGAGCTGCACAGGAATCTTCAGCAGTCTCTGAATAGGCTTTCCACATTGCTTTCTAAATTGTAATTATCATTGTTCAAACTTATCAAATGTATCTAATAATATTAGTCATTGGATTACAGCCTTCAAAATGACGCCTGGATAGGTTTCTCTATTCTTCTCTGCCGCCCGCATCCCATTGCTGGATTAAGCAATAGAAGAATAATGAGAATATGCCAAAAAATATTGCATCTACTATGATCATCTTTGTGCAAATACATGTTTTTAAATGATGCCCTGAACTTAAACATTATTTCTACTGTAGTGCATACATTTGAGTTCATATATACTTAAGGCTCATATCTATAGTGAGTACATCTGTAGAGTTGAAAATCCTGACCTGCTATTGCAAACTGAGAGTTCTTAAAATGCATATAGATTAATATGCAAGTTCACAAATTCCAAGTTGTGAATGGTTATCGTTCATCAGCAGTAATTTCTTTATTTTAATTTTAACCAAAGGTAAAACTTGGTTGTGACATAAATTTATTCTGATCTTATACCAGTTATAGAAGTTATAGTTTCAATTACTTTTCAGGTTGGAGTTAGATCTTTTAAAAGCCAAAATTGTGAAAACCATTAAAAAAAAACAATAAATAGTAGCAAAAAAAAAGCAAAGAGAGAGAGAGAGAGCTTCCACTTTCAACAATCAGAACTTTGAGAAAATGCTAGGCTCCTGGGTTGTTTTGTTTGGTTTTATCATTTGCTCCCAGTTAAAGAGGCATCTTTTCCCTTCCATGGCCTGTGTTTGGAATTATCCTGAGATGCATTCAAAGCTGACAGCCCCCCTCCCCCGGCTGACCCCTCATGCTTAATCCAATCTTACATTCTGTTTCCAGATAGCTGATCAGCTTCCTTGGATTTTGCTGATGACCCCAGAGAGTTTTGCCTGAAGATGGAAACACTGGAGTCGGAGCTGACCTGCCCTATTTGTCTGGAGCTCTTTGAGGACCCTCTTCTGCTGCCCTGCGCACATAGCCTCTGCTTCAACTGTGCCCACCGCATCCTGGTCTCTCACTGTGCCACCAACGAGCCTGTGGAGTCCATCAGCGCCTTCCAGTGCCCCACCTGCCGGCATGTCATCACGCTCAGCCAGCGAGGTCTAGACGGGCTCAAGCGCAACGTCACCCTCCAGAACATCATTGACAGGTTTCAGAAAGCCTCTGTGAGCGGGCCCAATTCTCCCAGTGAGACCCGCAGGGAGCGGGCCTTTGACGGCAACACCATGTCTTCTGCTGAGAAGGTTCTCTGCCAGTTCTGTGACCAGGATCCTGCCCAAGATGCTGTGAAGACCTGTGTCACTTGTGAAGTGTCCTACTGCGATGAGTGCCTGAAAGCCACTCACCCGAACAAGAAGCCCTTTACGGGCCATCGTCTGATTGAGCCAATCCCGGACTCACACATCCGGGGGCTGATGTGCCTGGAGCACGAGGATGAGAAGGTGAATATGTACTGTGTGACCGATGACCAGTTAATCTGTGCCTTGTGTAAACTGGTTGGGCGGCACCGCGATCATCAGGTGGCAGCTTTGAGTGAGCGCTATGACAAATTGAAGGTTAGTCCGATCTGCCTTAAGCCAAACCCTTTCTGCCAGCAAATGTCATGGAAATAAAAAGTGTATTCACTGCTAGCTACATGGCAGGCGAAGGTCTGCTCTTCACCTTTGTTGTCTGATTAGTTGTAGCATGTTTTTGGCAGCCTATAAATGTTACACAATGAGGGTATCTTGTAAAAGTTGACTGCTGCTTGTAAATTTAGTGTTGTCAAGGTGAGGGCAAATTCGAAATATCTGGATCCTTTTCAACCCTTGCCGTTTCTCTGGATCATTTTCAATGTATGCAGTTCTTTAAAAGAGCGGGGAGAGAGAGAGGAAGATGGGCGAGGGGAAGGAGTGAGAAAAAGGGGGATGGAAGATAAAAGTCGATCTGGTGAGCATTTATGGACGTTTATCTTCCTCACTCATCCAGGAAAAGTAATTTCCTCACATTATAACTATTATAACTTTGTCTAGTTACTGCACAAACAAAAGACTAGAAGGAAGAATGTCTGCAGAGAGTGTGGGATTTTAGAGGACATGTGACCTCCTTTTATACATGATATTCGGCTTACTGGTGAACTATCATGTTCTAACAGTCTCACATTTCATGAGAGCGTTCCTGACAGGATAAGTTTCTTTTATTTTGTGACTTTACAGGCAAGACTGTCTGAACTTTGCTTCCTTCTAGTAGGAAATTATCCAAACTCCAGCTTGGGGATAGTAATTAATATGGTTACATGGTAACTTAAAAAAAAAAACCACTCTCTAAATAAGGTTAGAAATCACCAGGGAAGAAATAAAAACAAAATTATCTCCTGTTGTCTGTTCAACTTCAGTTGACGGTGGGCCTAATTACTGCAAGCTAAGCTGAGAGAGTTTGAGTGAGGTATTATATTCATCAGCTAATTTTAGATCACAAGACACTAATTAAAAGGAAAGGAAGTATAATTTAAAAGCGCTAAGTAAATATATACTGAAGTCCTTCCTTTCAGGAAAAACATAGCAACTTGTTGAGTAAACAAAATGAATCAGATGGTGCAGAGAGTATTATTGCTCAGAGAATATCATCACCTTTAACAAATGGTTCCTTTCCCTTCTCCTCATACTAATGAGCACTTGTATTTACTTGGGCTACATGGTTGCTTTTGCGACTATGAGGATTAAGAAACCACATCTGGGATTCCACCTTGTGATTTCTTGACACACTGAGGCAAGTCGACAGGCTAAAGTGAATCTCTGCTTCTAAATGTCAGCGGGGAAACAAATGCAGTACCTGCACAGCATGCCTCCCTTCAAATGTCCAAGGAGTGAGGGGTGGTAGGTGATCCATCTTTTCATCTCATAGAGGATGCTTGCCACAAGAATTTAGGTATCACAGGCAAGAGAAGATAGACACCCATTACATTCCACTGCACTGCAGAGCCGTAACAGAGAAAAGTATCATTAAAGTGGATAACAGGGATAGGAATGTGCATGAAATTACGACTAAGTCAGTCTTTCAAAATTCCAGATGGTTGTCAGTATATAAAATCCAAGGTGATCTCCTTTGAACCTTTCTTGTCCTTGGGAGGTAAAGAACTTTGGGATGACTGAATAGAGACCTTTGAGCTTTCTTTCTTTCTTGATCTTTACCATGAAAATGTTCTTTTTATTGGATTAAGGATTGTTTGTTAGAACAATATCGTCATAATGAGGTTGCGTATTCAGCAGCTCCCAGGCTTGCTATTTACATTTGATAATCAGGTTCTGCTCTTTTTCTGTGCGCTGTCACAGCGCAGTTATTATTTATGTAACAGCTTCAAATTTATGAGGAGATATCGCAATAGCCCTTTCTGTGTTGAAAATACAAATCTTCAGTCCGGTTCATTTGTCTAATCAAGCCAAAGAATTAACAGTCATTGGTATTGCCACAGGGAGGGTCTGACAATTAACCAGGTTGCGTATTTTATTTTCTAATTTCAGAAATATAGGCATATAAACAACATCCCACGCACGGGAACACATGTGCAGCTGTTCAAAAAATATATTTATGAGCAATTATTTACAGTTATTCCATGAAATGTGCTTTTAAGCGTTTGCATGGAAAACATAGCAACAGAGCATGTTTGTTCAGAAACATGCCATTCATGTTAGAATAAAATATCATAAGCACATAGGACATTTGCGAGGTGAGGAGATTTATGTCACCACAAAATGATGAACACATGTACTTTCTTGTGTTGTTGAAAACCTGGTATAATACTAATGCTAATTTTTTTTTTAAAAAAAAGAATAGCATAATGAACAGACCCAAACCATGGAATTGTGTGTTTTTATTAGTTATCACAGTGATCTGAAAAGGTAAATTGGTGCTTTGTGGGATTTCATATTGATATATATTTGTACTGATATGATTATGAAGAATAATAGTTTCCTTTGAAATGCACATTTGGGGGAGCATTTTTTAATTACATCAAATTTCAGTGTGAATGATGTATAGTTCTGTAAAGAAATAAAATAGGGCTGGGCATGGTTGTGCATGCCTTTAATTCCAGTATTCAGGAGGCAGAGGCATGGAGGCAGGTGGATATCTATGAGTTCAAGGCCTGCTTGGTTTTCATAGTGACCTCCAGGCCAGAAAAGGCTTTATATATGGCCATTTTAAAACATCATTTTAATTGAATTTTAAGAAACCCTCCAGTCCTACAAACTCTGGTTAAAGACTCGACCTGTGAACCACATAACTGACATATAAGAGAGTTTAATAATGCACTGTAGAGTTTCCAAGAAATTACAATGTAATAATTCCTCTTATACTGTGCTCGCTACCATCTTGGGCCTCTTGTTTCTTTACTCGAGTTGCACCTATAAAATTTGCCAACATAGAAAAATTGACCTTTCATTGTCTTTCACTCCTCCCTTGAAACGAGCTAAAACTGAAGTTCAAAACTGTTTTAGCTATGCTTTCTTGAAAGGCTGACTGTGGAGTTTCTTCACGCAAAATAGCTTTCAACAAACCAACCCACTGAGATTTTCAAATTATTCCTCCAACAGTTTCAGTTAAAACTAAGATTTCTTTATGTAGCCCTTTACATATGGAAGCAGAGGTAGGAGATTTTGCTCCTAGGTTTATTTTATTTTATTGAGATAAGCTCTCACTATATTGCCTTGACTTGTATGATACTCATTATATAACCCAGGTTGGCCTTGAATTTTCAGTAGTTTTCTTGCCTCAGCAATATAAGTGTACACTATCATACCCAGATGAGGTTCTATAGTATTGAAAATCTTTCCCAATTGACAATAATGGCATGAGAAGATACTGAGCTAGAGATTCTTTGCTTTTTTTTTTTTCATAGAATTTCTTTATTGTGTTTCTACTATAAAAATAGAAATAGGACTGGGCCTGGTTGCATAGGTCTATAATCCTAGTTTCTCTAGAGGCTGAGGCAGGAAGATAGTAAGAGTTCAGGGCCAGCTGGGGAAACATAATGTGTGACACCCTCTTTTAAAATAAAAAGTAAAAGAAAGGACTGGAGCTACTGTTCAGTGGGAGAGAGCTTGCCTAAAATGTGAGATGCTCTGGACTCAAATGCCAGTACCACCCCAAATCCTAATTACTTATGATGCAAGAACTAGGCCAGTGTGTGTGTGTGTGTGTGTGTGTGTGTGTGTCTGTGTGTCTGTGTGATATAGACACACATTGTGTATCTGTATGCATATATGCATTGCTTGTGTTAATATTAGAATCTTCATAATTTTGAATTATATGTAGCTACGTTGATGTTTCCAGTATTTCCTTTATGGCAGACAATGAATAGCAACAACTATAACAGTGTTATCTATGTTCTTAGAATCTTAATAGTTTATTCTATACCCTAAGTGTTTTTTTTTATAACTATTCCTCATATTACCTTAAATATTTTAATGACATCTTGAATATTTGGTGGATTATTAGAAGTAATTACTAGATCATTTTGGGTCATTGAGTTCCAAACATATGCATATAAAAAATTTTTCATTTAAATGTATATGGTCTTATTTATGTACACAACATTGCTTATTAAGCATTAGAATTTTTGTTTATTGTATCTTAAATTTCCTATAGTCTCATCAATTGGTCTTGTCTGCATTTAAAGTTTCCACTAAAAAGAGTGAACTCTTTAAGATCTTTTCATACGGTGTCATTTTTCTTGTTTTAAGACTTTTGAAGCTATGTTATTGCTAACATACAAGACTATATACCTTTTGAGAGGTAATAAGTTAATTCCGTTTACTAACTGAAGATAATATGTACTGAAATAGTCACCATCTTCATGGAGCTAACAGACTAGTAGGGAATTCTAACAGCCAAATATGTTTTCTATTGCTGGTGGAGGAAGTCATGTTGTGTCCAAAGCAAGGACACAGATACCAATTTGAGAGATGGAGAAATTCTTCCCAGAAAAGAAAATCTACACATTACCACTTCCAGGTGTTGTATTAGACTTTAAACAATGTCAAGTTTAATAGATACCTATAAAACTCCTGCTATCCACCATTCAAATTTAACCTTTAATCACATACTACATCCTTTTTGTAATCCTATACAGCTTTATCAAGCAGTTCACAAGTATTTTAGCTTAGATTTTAATTTGAAATATATACAGGTTGTATGATGATTCACCACATGATATTTTAAAAAGTGAGTTATGTATTTTCTAAAGTGTTTTGGTTATGTGTGTGTGTGTGGGGGGTGTCTTAACAGTTCCAAACATCGCCATCAAAAGCAGTTTTTGTTTGTGCTTATTTCATAGTAACATTTTCATAGCTTACAATGTGAATACATTTTTAAATATTCCAATGTGGTGAAAATAAGGTCTTGAAATATTTATAAAATACACAGACATGGACAGAATGGGAAGAAAGCATCTCCAGGGACCTACTGTTATGGTGAAGTTCAAAGCCACTTCCCCTCCCTCCTCCTTTCTACCTGTCTACTCTCTCATGACTCCCCCCATCCTTCACTTGCAGGGAGAAAATTATTATTGCCTGATGATTTATTATAATCGGGAACATTTTTTTTGTAAGCTCTGGGAGTTTCGAAAGTGCACAGACAAGTACACGAGGTACCTCTGAGTCATGGGACTGTGTAAACAAGTGTAATAGTTTGGAACATTACTTAATGTTCCTGTGCCCCATTTTACTTGTCTATAAAACAAGGCTAGTAATGTACTGTGCTTGCTTTTACAGAAACATGGGAGAACAAAATAGAGTGTCTCATGTAACCTCTTAGTATTGTGCCTGACCCAGAGGAAGCTTGCAATAGTAGAACTACTGTTAGAAACCAGAAGGCAGAGTGTTATGGTTAAGTGTGAGGACTTTGGCATTGCACTAGCTGCCTAATATTATTTTAGCTATTGCTTGCCATGTTTATGTGTGAGATAAGAGTGCGTGTTGTTCCTTTAATGTATTTTGTTTTATTTCGAAAGTGCCTAGCCACAGGTAGAGGCATGCCAATTATAAATACTTGTTGAATGACATGTGCAGAATTGATTGATAGGTTAGACAAGTGTTTTGGGATTCAGATGAGGAAGAGATGGCTCTGGTGTTGAGTCGACAAAAAACCTTGCTTCAGGGTGGTGGGATTTAAGCTGTGTTGACAGATCAGTGTATTATGCATCAAAGCAGCTGAGTAAAGCTTCTGCGCATGCACTGGGCCAGCATAGACCTGTCTGTTGCAATAGATAAGACAGCTTAGGACCCTGGACAATGCTGGCTAGCATTGGAGGTACTGAATAAAGGGCCAAAAGAGATAATATCAAAAGAGGTATCTTTAAGGAAGATTTTGAAAGTCTTTGAATGTAAGGTGAAGACATTTGTACTCCTACCTATAAGATAACGGTAAAACAATTTTCTTTTGAAGGGAGGGTGATACAAAGTATGTTTTATGGAAGAAAGGTCAAATGAGAATACCAGACACGGGCAGCACTTTCATGTTCCCAGGGGAAAGGAAAGCATGAAGAGGCAATTGCATTAGTTTTTATCTTATGGTCTCTTTCAGTCGATGCAGTGCACCCCAGTTCAAAACGCAGGTCGCATTCAAAGTCTTGCCCCCAAACTAAGAAGCAGCAAGAGGTGTTACTAATTGCCTCTTGGCTTCTGGATCCAGGTGTAAGTGTGATCCTGCAGTCCTGGTACCACTAGATATCATAGAGACTGCATATGACTGTCTCTTCTGGCGCTGGATTCACTCCAAGGAGAGTGCAATCAAAGCACGGCACCTATTGCAGTGGCCTTTTAGAGGACCTCGGACTTTATGCTGTTTCTTCCACATTGTGTAGTTGTGGTAACTTAGACCGAAAGTAGTATACAGAGTTGCTGGCTCCCAATCCCCTAGACATATAGATCCCAGTTCCCCAGTGCCCAGTTTGTTCTTTCTTTTTCAGCCTAACAGGACCAACAAAGGCAGCATTATTGTTAAATGAGCTAGTCATTTTTGAGGTTTTGAGAAATATATGCAGCAATTTTACAGTGATTTTAAACATACACCTGGCCTGGCTGTAAGCCACTATCCCCAAGGAGGAGGATGCCTTCCCACGGGCTCTGCAAATTGCTGTAGAGATATGGCTTTGGAATGATGCCTCTAGAGCCATCAAGGAAGCTGTCTTAAAGAGTTCCCCTGCCAACATTTCCATAGACTGATTATCTTGAAGAGTCAGACCTCATACCCAGAGCTGGGATCATATGAGTGCATGTTCCCTGCTACCCGAGGCCACTGAAGAGAAAAGACAATCATGCTAGTTTAAAATTGGGATTTTTTTTCCCAAGGGCCTCAAAAACAAACAAAAAATACAGATTTGCTTTATGATCTGAAATTTTAAACACAATGCCTAAGTCTTCTGTGTAGCCATTGGGCATGTATTTTTTTTTTTTGCTTCTCATCAAAAACAAAAATGCTTGCAAAGTACAAGAGTGGGCAGAGAGTGGGCATGCAGTAAGCACTGAATGAGCATCAGGTGTTATTTTGTCTCTGCTTTCCTGGTACAGTCAAGGCTTCATCCGAACAACCCAATCTTGGACGTTTGCACTGTATCCTGCAGTACTCGGTGCTTACAGGGCTGAGTGGTGTTTCTGGATCCCAGTGTGGAATACTTTGAATAACCATTGCAGACTTCTAAACATAGTGGAAATTTTGATTTGTCTTTTGTTCTGTATCGAGCAGCAAAGTGGTAAAAACTGACGTTTTAGAAGCAGCGAGTGGATCGGTGGAATTGAATGACTTGAGAAACAAGGCCGTGGTAAAGATCACAGGCAGGTGCTGCTTATTCAAGCTTCTGGTTGAGTTGTCGAGTCACCAAGGAAAGAGAAACTGGCATTTGGCTTTACACCGTGGCTGTTACATTTTGGCAAGCCTTAGGTAGGTAAAGACAAGATTTGTAACAAGACGCACACGTAGCTTATACCAGTCCCAACTCAGTGGTACTGTCCAGTTGTTTTTGGTATGTGAGCAAGAGAAGGATTCCTGGGCTGTGTCACATCAGCTCTTTCCCTGACAGCGGGAAACAGGAGGTTCTGGCTACTGGCTAGTGCCCCAGAGGAAGACAGCCCTGGAGTGAAAGACTTCAAAAAGAGTGGTGGCTTCTGTGTCCCACCCGTGGCCCTGGGTGTCCTTTTGTCAGACAGATTCCTAGAGAATGAATAGAGCAGCAGTGGTGTCACCTTCCTTCACCCTTACATTTCTGCTTTTTGCTGGCTGTATCAAGAAAATATTGGGTTTTACTCGCATTGGGATTAGACTAGGTTTCCTATTTCTGCAAGCGTATGAAACTCACTGACAGCATCTATCCATTCTGTGCCTTTACAAATGTTGTTTTCCTTATCTGTTTTAGCAAATCCTCTGTTGTTTTTTTTTTTTTTTTAAGCAAAAGCAAATAAACCTTTCTCACTCACCCAAGGAGAATTTCTATGTAGTCAATATGAGATAAGAATGGATAAATTCCGGGAATGCAGAAATGAATAACGAAAATAAAACACTGCTTCCAGTGTCTAGAAGCAAAGATCACATGGCATAAGAGTACATAAAAGAACCATGGCAAGAGTTCCATGGAGGTCAATCTGAGAAATAGTTTTCAATGTGAGTAATTACTGAAGATCGCTGACTTCAGTGTTTGATATTTGGAAACGGCATAATTCCAGTAGCTGAAGTGAAACCACATTGCTGTAGAAATTCTCAGAAAGGACATTGACATTCCTTTCTTTGGAGTTGCCCATTAGGACTCAGTATGAGGACTCTGACACATGCTAAAGTCGAGACTGGATGCCTTTTTATTAAAGGTTTGTTGTTCATAGGCTGGACAGTCATCTCCTTGTACATGCTTTCCTCAGAGGCCTGATATCCTTCCTGACAAGGGAAATAGAACAGATAAATAGCCAGGCTCTGAATCGTTGCTATGATACCTACATTGAGAGGACCACCTCTAGGAAGAGATGAGAGAACAACTCACTGAAGTGCTATTGTGTTCTTTTGGCCAGCTGGGGGGCTTGCTTTACCTGTTATAGGATTCTCACAAACTTTACAACAAATATCCTGACCTGGTTGAGAGTTCCCATGTCCCTCTCTTTTGCCCCTTTATATTGATATACAAAATTCAGTTGCTTTTGGTTGGCAGGGTCAATTTCTAGGCCTCGAGAAAAAGGGTCAGACTTCCATTTTAGACTGAGTATGGCCTGCTGCTTCTGGAAGCTTTATAGGCCCTAGGAAAGAAGAGGTTCTAGGGCATGTTGGTGTCTCAGAATTTTGAAGCTGAACTGCACAGGGTCTCAGCAAACAAAGTTCTCACTGACTTGTTCACTGCTCAGCTTTTTAGGCAAAGCAGATGCGGGAGCTCTTTTCTTCTGATGATTCATCCACATATCTGAAAAAAGGCTAATGTGCCTGGGTGGGATGGAAGCTGGGTTGTCTTTCAGGAAACTGCTTTAAGCTCCTTTGAGATAAGTCTCAATGATATTTGTTGGTCTAAAACCAAGAATGCACTATCTCCAGGCGCTTGTATTAAGAAGTATGGCATTTGTAATTCTGAGTTTGCAAAGCACATTTTCCAATATTATTTGATCCTTGGAGAAAAATATACTACCTGCAAAAAGTAAATTACTTGCCTGTTAGTGATCAAGAGAGTGTTAAATGAGAAAATATAGGTCCAAGCGTCTTGTTCAACATCTAGTGGACAGGAGCAGCTTAGCATATTGGAATCATTTTAATATTGCAAAGCACAAGGCCATGGCAAATTGCAAATTTAAAAGCATATCAGTGAGGATTTAGAATGTAGCTCAGTGGTAGGGTACCTTCCTAGTGTGAACAAGGCTATAGGTCAATCCCCAGCATGCTCTTTCTCTCTCTCTCTCTCTCTCTCTCTCTCTCTCTCTCTCTCTCTCTCTCTCTCACACACACACACACACACACCCCACCCACAGTGTATCTACATTTTGAGGACTTGAAGTTTAAGGACACAGGCCTTGAAGTCCAATCTTGTCCTTAACTAATCCCCAGCACCACTAAAGCAAAAAGAACCATGATCCAAATGTGGCACACTTAAAAACTTAGCAAGAAAGAAAGACAAACAATAATTTTTGCCCCACTTTTATCATCTCTGTTCCATAAGAAGAGCAACTAATTCCCTTTACTGTGGGTAATAGGATTGAAGAGGGTCTTTATTCCATTGTAATATATAAAAATAAAGCAAAACTACAAGCTCAAACAGGTAAATCTCTGTGGAATCATTTTTATCTACATGTA
>NW_026068071.1:2477870-2500537 GCF_014885135.2 Alexandromys fortis
TATATACTCAGCAGATCTTCCATAGCGAAGTATGGAATGAATGAATCTCAAGATCCTTAAATTCAGTTCATCATTTGGGACATGATTTTGCCTTGCCTACAAATGTGAATTTAGAAGCTGGGTATATGTATCAGCTAATAAAGAGTTTGCTAGGCAAGTGTGAGGACCTGTGTTTGACCCTACAATCTATGTTTGGGGAAAACAGCCAGGCATGGTGGCACACCCTATGCACAGGAAGCCCTGGAGGGCTTCTTGTTCCAATGCAAGTTATGATTCATCAGCTCTGAGGCCGACTGAAAACTCTGATTTTTAACGTGTGCGCTGATGTAGCCATTTTAGAGTTCTGTGAATTTAAGGATTAAAAGGCAAACTAAACCCCTCCAAGACTGGTTTCCTCATCTGTAAAAACAGAGGTAGCAATTGAAAATTCAACCCTGTAATGCTTGACCCAGGAGATCATTGAACAAAAGATATATAGCACTCCCTCTTCCAGTTTTGATTGGTATTTTCTGAACATTTGCATCTTTCCTTCCTTCTTGCAGATTTTAAGCTTTTTCTATAGTTCTACAGACAAAAATACAATATAATTAAAAGTTGGACTGTATAGTTTACATAAACAAAAGTTAATAATTTCCCTACTAAATCCTTCCGCCTCTTCCTGTAGTAACTCTTGATTTTTGCTAAAGGAACGAATGGAGGTTCATGGTGGAGCACTATAGTTTAGCTTTGGACACAGTTTTATTTTCATCATCATGTGGTTTCTTTTCCACCCCTTCACAGTGATCCACATTTGCCTATTATTTTATGAACATTCCTAAATCCAAGTCTTCCCTTTCCAAATACTTTTCAGTTCCTCAAGTCCAATGCGTATATCTTACAGTTACTTTATATCTGATTATTCACTTTTCAACAACTGGAACATTAAAAAAATCTACAAGGCATTTTATCAGCAATGAATATTTGTAGAAACAAGTGGAAAGGGCTGTAACAATTTAACCAGATTATAGTCTCTAGTGTGTAGGCAGAATTCATCTAACAGATAAAAAAAGATAACCACAGCCCGCCGGCCATTCTCTTAAATTTCAAATGCATAAACAATCAAAATATTCTTTTTCAGACCTTGGTATTCCTTTCTAAATCTACACATTCCCTCCCATTATTTCTTTCTGGAGAGTTCCTCAGAATGTGGAGTATTAGAGCTCTGACTTGGCACATCCAAGACCCTGGGTTCCATTCGTAACACCAAAGAAAAAAAAACCATATAAAAAGAAAATCTTATTATGATATCATTTGTACTGATCCCAGTGTTCCAGGCCTGTCCCTGTTACTCAAGAGACTTAGGCAGTAAGAGTCCAAATTCAAGGCGTGGCTGGGATACAGAATGAGTACAAGGCTAGCTTAGGCTGTGCACTAATGTCCTCTCTGAAAATAAAAACGTTAAAAATTATTGGAATGCATGCATTTGAGAAGACCCGGATTTGACCTTAGCAGTGCCAGAAAAGTACTAATAGGTATAATGTCGGTTCCAGGACAAGAGGGGAAAGCAAACAGTGGGTTGGAGTTGTAGCTCAGTGATAACATGTTTGCCTTCTATGCACAGGGCCCTGGGGTCAATTTATGCTATCACAAACGACCGTTAGATCAGACAGAAAAAAAGGGGCATAATAAAATACCATCATATAAATAGCACATTGATACTGTATGTGTCTAGTTCATCTTTTTTTACTCAGGGTAAATTATATTTAGTTCACCTTGAGACACAATAGTGTGAAATCATGAGGCCTATTGGAAAAACTTAGAATGCCTTGTTTTACTACTGCAGCTCAGGAAAGAATGTGGCTGCCGCCAGATATTGAGACCAGAGACACTATTCAACATCCTAAATGCACTGGCTAGGTCTCACAGTGAAAATCATGTGGCCCTAGATGTCAAAGATGCAGAAGCATGGGTTTCTTTGCCAAAAATGCAACGATCAGTTTCAGTCTCAGAATCATGTGCTTGTTCCCGTAACTTTGATAGCCAAGCCTAGTGTAAGCTGAAGAGCGCAGACTTGGCTCTTCTTGAAGAGACAGTCCCTTACTATTCATTCACCGCCATCTATAGTCATCCTGAAAACCAGGCTGACAGCCTTAAAGCCATCTCAAATCTCAGAGCACAGGCAGCTCTCTTCATTCTGTGTACTCCCGCCTTTTCTAAGCAGTCTGCGCCTGTACATGCCGTCTTTCAGGCTCTTGCAGCAATATTTAAACCTCCAAAGGCTTAGGAAATATTCTTTAATCCCTTCCCCAAACATGATTTAGGTGCTCCTGATATTATCTACTATCCCCCCCCAGACTTCCTAGTGTTTTGCAGCGTGTTCTCAAGACGGCCTTCCAGGTGTAGCTGTTTGTGGCAGAGACAGAGCCTGGGGCTTTCCTCCAAGTGGGGAGTCTATAGCAAATGGGTTGCCAACTGAGATTGTCACTGAAACGGCTTATATTTGATGTGTAATCATTTTCATTGTGCCATATTTAAGGTGAGTTACTTCCATAGATCAAACGTTAACTCATTAAGCCTGTTAGTCTAATTTAAGTCTCTTCCAAAGAAACCATTTATATTTATATAGCACCATATCTTGATCCATGAAAATCCACAGATTCTCAAATCTTCAAGCCCAGGACTTGGAAGGTTGTAAATCAAATGGAAGTCTTCAGTGCCAAGGCTGAATTTATTTAGGCATGATTTCCAAGTGTTTGTTCCTGTTGGCAGAGCTTACTTACTTCACAAGTAGTTCATGCTTGAAAGCACTGAACTCCAAAGGCCTTAGCAACGGGCTGCTCTCTGAGTTCCGCAAGCTGATTACCTCAGGCAAGAGCCTGTCCTGATGGAACAAGAGACCCTGCAGTATAAATAAGTCTGGGAACTTCCTCTACGCCCAGTGGCCCCCAGGGATTCTGATATCAGCTTGGTGGAACAACCTTAGCTAGATCCAGTCCCTCAAGTGAGGGGTGGAGAAAGGGAGGCCTAGATTAGCTCCTAATGACTGAAGTCAACAAACATAGAAAATGAACAGTTGCTTTTCCTGGGTCATATGATTTCTGTAAGAATTGTTCAATTCCACTGTAATGCAAAAGCAGCTATAGACACACTACATATTGGCTTGATTCCAACCACAACTGTAAAAATAGGTGGTCAGCCAGATTTGATCCAGGAGCCAGAGTTTGCCAGCCCATAGCTCAGACTTCCCAATTGCTTAGTAGATGTCCATATGCTAAGCAATAGACATACCTACCTTGAACAAATGGTGGTTTTCCATTGTAATCAGTTTTCATTTTGGAAGGGCATCTATAGTTTGCGTTCTGGAGAATTTTCATTCATGCCATTATGTAAATGAGGCAGTTATCTCCTGGAATGTGTATGTTCTCACAGTCTAGAGCACAGAAAATTTTCATTTACTGTGCCTTAGTCACAGCTCTACCTTTTAAATGTATTGACTAAATTTTAAATTGTACTCAGTGTTTCTAATATAGTAAGTTGAGAGTATTCCTGTCAAAGACAGGTTTTCAGCCAGAAAGTCAGAACTGAAATGATATGGCTAGATGGCAAAGCAAGACAAAAAAAAAAAAAAAAAAAAAACCTTTCTTTCTTTCTTTCTTTCTTTCTTTTTTTCTTTCTCTTTCTTCCTTCCTTTCTTTTTTTCCTTTCTTTCTTTGCTTTCACTTGTTTTTTTAGATAAGGTTTTCCTGTGTAGCCCTGGCTGTCCTAGAACTCTCTCTCTGTAGATCAGGCTGGCCTTGAACTCACTTAGATCTGCCTGGTTCTGCCTCCCAAGTGCTGGGATTAAAGGTGAAAGCCACCACCACCTGGCAAGAAAAACTTTTTCAAAGGAAGACAGAGTTCTTTGGTTTCCCTTTACTCAGTAAAGAAATCATTTGTAGGCTTCTCCTTTCTTTATTATTATACTAATGACCCACAGAGAATATTTTATTTGGATTTCTGAATAATTCTGAACAAATTTGAGTATTATGCCTAGTAATGTATCCTAAGAGGATTTAATTTTTTATTTTATATTTTGAGATTTTCATACAATGTATTTTGATCATATTCTTTTCCCTTCCCCAAATCCTCCCAGGTTCCCCTCCATCTCCTTACCCACCCAGCTTCATGTTCTTTCTCTCTTTCAAAAACAAGTAAGCAAGTAAACAAACATAGCATAGATTAAGCATAGATTAAGGCTGAGGTGGCAGAAATGAAACTATCATAGTTTACTTCTTTGAGCATTATGTGTTTGGATGTTATGACAATTTTGATCTTTCCATCCTCTCAGTATAACTCTTCTTCCAAAATACCCATTGAAACATAGTTAAAAGGTTAAAAAGCCATCAAATCTAGACCTTTACCTGGAAGACTGGCTGTTCTCTGTTTGGTAGTTACCTTCATAGCAACTTTTCAGAGAAAGTAATTCTATCCCTCCATTCTGTGTCTGCATAGTATCTTTCCTATCTTCTTCCCATTTTGTAAAACTCACCATGTGTCTGCCGCTATAAAGTGGCTTCCTGTCAGTAGTTTCTCAGAGTGACTAACAACTAGAGATGGTCAATCAAAATCAATTTCCCTCACCATCACTGCACTGGCTGGATCAGGGGGAAGCATTTCTGAGAAGGGCTATGTAGAGGAACATCATAGCTAATACTGTAAAGAGAGGAATCCTAGATAATAATGAAACAAATTGAGACATCACAGATAATGACAACATAGAAAAGGACCTTACATTCATGAGAAACAGAGGTAGATTCCAATAATCTAGTACTCAATTTGCCTCCATACATATAAGTGACTACTAGGCTTGTCCATACAGTTATAATAAAACAGGTCATGTTCAACACTTCATACACGTCTTCTATACCATTTCCCGATATAATGAGTGTGAGTTTGTGACCTTTAGAAGCACTGGAACCTGTGGTTGCAACACATTGTATCTTTGAGGCCTTCTGCACTAACCTATTTGGCAATATGTTTTTCCCTATTTTTGTTCAGTTAAAAGTGATTTGTAGTCTCACCAACCTTTTTTGAATTTGGGCTCTGCCTCAGATAAACCTGACTTTGAGAAGCATTCTGAACATCATTAAATCAGAGTTTTCAAATTAAAAAAAAAAACAAAAACTGTAAGTCTAGGAAGTATTATCTCACATAGCTAATGTGAGAAGTGTTTGGGAGATTGGGCCATAAAGAATTAAGAAATCCAATATTTCAAAAACTGTCAATATACTGTAGAAATTATCTTCAAGTACTCTGATTATGATGATGCTTTTTGCCATAACACTCTCAAGGCTTCAAGCTGTTTGTTCTTTTCCAAGTGTCTGCATTTAGAAGTACATGACAGAAAATCATGCTAGTGCTTTCCTTTGTCTCACCTATGATGATGATAACAATACCTAAGTTTGTTCACTCCACCCTGCCTTATTTTGATTCCCGAGTCTTAGAGTCTCATCTCAGAGAGGAGTAATTGTCCCATGATAAGAGTTGTGTATCCCAAAGAGATTCTGTACAATAAAGTGTGTAGTGATGGGGCTAGTTTTACCCGAAATAATTACATGGAAACTGTATTCATTTAAACACTGCCTGGCCCATTAACTCTAGCCTCTTATTGGCTAAATCTCACATCTTGATTAACCCATTTCCATTAAATCTGTGTAGCACCATGAGCCTGTGGCTTACCTGGAAAGATCCTAACCTATGTCTGTCTAGGGCCGGAGATTCATGGCGTCTGTCTGTCTCTGCTTTCTTCCTCCCACAATTCTATTCTGTCTTTCCTGCCTACCTATGTTCTGACCTATCAGGACAAGCAGTTTTCTTTATTAATTAACCAATTAAAGCAACAGATAGATAGACCTTCCTACATCAAAAGTGTTCCAAAGGAGTGTTCTAGAAGATGAGTGATATGAGTTCATCACAAGTACTTCTCTGACAAGGGTGTGTTATGTGGCAACCACTGAAGCTTAAGTTGGTCTTTATCCCAAGAGGTTCTGAACATGAGATGGTTTTTTGTACCACAGATGATTGCTGTAAAAAAATATGGCAATGTTTGTTTCACAGCATCATTGAGGAAACAGCTAAAAAGATGATCTAAAAGAAAATAATATAGCTGTATAGATTGGGATCATTAAACGCCAGCCAACTCTGAGTCAATGGTTAATAAATGGCTAAAATATAGACAGCATCAAGGAACACAAAGCATTTCAAAACATACTCCCCCAACCCTTCATTTTACTGTGTTCCAATATCGGCTGTGTCTGTTGCTGCTCTGAAAGTAATTATCACTTTCAAATATCCTCAACAATTTCTAAATGATAATTTCCATGAAATGAAAGCAGCAGTGGCCATAGTGAGTGGGTGGACAAAGGCTTTTAGAAAGCAAGAAAACAACATACCTCTATTGTTGTTACTGGGCATTGAATTTGGGCTCTGCCTCAGAAAAATCTGGCCTTAAAGGAATCGCTTAGAATGTTTTTTTTCTTTATCCTCAGCTTCCCTTTCTTCTCTTTCACCTAGAATCCATTAATATGTCGTAATAGGCAAGCATTCTATTTTGAAGATATTTATCAGGAAGTGTTTTTTCTTCTTTAGAAATAAATGTGCCAGGGTATTGGGGAATCTAGTGGAAATACCTAGCAAGGAAGGTCCCCCAAAATCTTTTTTTTAATCTATTTATTTATTTTTGAAAAAATTTCCGCCTCCTCCCTGCCTCCCATCCCCCCTCCTCCCACTCCTCTCCACCTCTCCCCACTCCTCTTCCCCTCCCCCCACTCCATTCTTCCTCCCTCTGAAGAGCAGTCCAGATTCTCTGACCTCTGGGAAGTCCAAGGTCCTCCCTCCATCCAGGTCCAGGAAGGTGAGCATCCAAACAGGCTAGGCTCCCACAAAGTCAGTTCATGAAGTAGGATCGAAACCCAGTGCCATTGTCCTTGGCTTCTCATCAGCCCTCATTGTCCACTATGTTCAGAGAGTCCGGTTTTATCCCATGCTTATTCAGTCCCAGTAACAGAGAAAGCACACATTGGAGACTTAACAGCCCACCTGAAAGCTCTAGAAAAAAAAAAAAGATGCAGACTAACCTAGGAGGAGTAGAAGACTGGAAATAATCAAACTGAGGGCTGAAATCAACAAAATAGAAACACAGAAAACAATCCAAAGAATCAATGAAACAAAAAGCTGGTTCTTGGAGAAAATCAACAAGACTGATAAAGCCCTATCCAAACTTATCAAATGGTGGAGAGAGAATACCCCAAAATCTTTTTTCCCCCTTAGGAAACATGTAATTAAGTTTTATTAGAACCTCTAACATTCTAAAATAAGCAAAAAATGTGAAGACATCAGGTTTTTCCTAAATTCTTTTTTTCTTATGATATATTTGAATATGGGAATCAATAAAAATTTTAGTTGTTGAGAAAGGGTTTTTTTCTTTTTTTCTTTTCTTTACTTTATTATTGAAAAAAAATTTCCACCTCCTCCCAGCCTCACATTTCCCTCCCCAAATCTTTAAAATAAAATATTCCTGTCTTGAAGTCCCATCCACCCTTGTACTTCTCAGTCAGACTCTTATTTCTACATATGCTCAAAAATCATACTTGGGATATTGTATTTTATGATTTGAACTCATTTTTGCAATTTCCTTTTACATTTCCAGACAGCAGCTTGAAATGAATACCAGAAATGCAGGTCCATCCTGGCTTATGTGTTTCGGAAATACTTTCTTAAATTATACAGTGCAGCCAATTTAAAACTACTGTAGAATCCCCATTTTAAAATCCTATTGTACTTTAGAATGAGGAAAGACAATGCTTGTCAGTCGATAACTTAAAACTTGTGGTTTTCAGACTTGATATACATAATTAGTCATCAGAAAAGATTCTGCCATACAAAACCTTAGAGTACATTGAAGAGGAGTTTCTTAAGATGCAGATTTTAAAGTTAGATATTTCAGACATTGAGAAGTTGCATTTGCAGGCTGTGAAACACTTGGGGAAGCTTATTATTCACACGTGAACTTGGCATTGACTGTAATTCAAACATCTCCTAGCTTCATGGGCTAACATGCAACACATTCCAGGTAAGAGCAGAAGAGAAGACTCTTCTTAGTACGAATACAAAAAAGTGTTATTGTTTGAGACAGAAGCAGATAATTTATTTCATTGCTGTTCCTTCTAACGTATGCTACAATGCAAATAACTGAACATTTCTGAAAATATCAAAAATAATTTATAGATATCGCTTAAAGAACTTTCTACCCATGTAGCAGCAGCTTCCTTCTCGCCATAACCTGAAAATCTGTACTGCAGAAATTTACTCTTAGGACTTGGGAATAAGGTGCCACGTGATTTTGAAAGACTGTAACTGCTGATGACCTTCTTGTTCACACAGTCTGGAAACTCACCCAGAAAGTGCTAATGCACATGTGTCTGTATTCTGGTCTCTCCCTACCATTTTATATATATAGCACCGCCAGTATTCAACCATGAAGGCTCCTCACTGGTGGCCTTATTTAGTCCTAATAATCTCACAAGGCTTACCTCTGAACATCATAGCCAGATTATGCATCTACCTGTCTCTAAAACCAAAATCAAGAAACAAAAGTCTTTGGGTTGCTGTTATAGGAACTACTAAGAAGTTGAGAATTTCCAAGATCTTGAGATCTTCCAAAGACCAACTGTTTCACTGAACAGACCACTTGTGTATAGCAATGAATTGAGATCCTGATACCTATAAAACAGGATAGTACTCATGTTACTTACTGACATTACTCAGGCCAGTAACTAGCAGTAACTTGATCTCTAATCTCAGGAGCTAAATGTTTTGTTAAGATACTTGCAAACAGGGGATAAGGATGTAGTTCAGTAGTATAACATTTGCCTCCTATGCTAGAGGAACTCTGAAGTGATCTAGCCCACTATCTTTCTTACTCTCCATCCAGTATCAAATTGCTTTGATCTACTAGGTCTAGAACAGGCTCTTATGTGATTCTTTTCCAGAGCAAAGAGTTTGTGTCAGACTAGTATATTCCTTGGGATTTTTTGACCAAGAGCAGGAGTCTCCGACTCCCTAATAAATCTTTATGTTGAGGACTGACGTGTACCCTTCACTGGCCTAGAAATGGCTGTGTATCAGAAGCTGGCCTCCAAAGCAAACTAAAACCTGCTTTTTTCATTGAGATACCTGTTCTACATATCATAACACAATTATATCATCCTCTCTCAGGGCATGTTGGGTTATCTTTGTAGCCTGAGCACCAGATGCCACTTTTTGTTAAACCAACCTTAAAAGGGTATTGTTTGCCTATTAGGGAAGGTATGTATAACTACAAATAGTGTCCATTTTCAGGCAGCTAAGAGATTATTAGAATTAAATTTAATCATGAAGAAAATTTAAGTGAGTGACTTGGTCTTGTTTGTGGATTATTTGATATTTTTTGTTTGTTGTTGCTGGTGGTTGTTTTGAGAATCGTGTCCAAGTCTCCACATAGTTGTGTTAGGATAACTTACCTTGAAGTGCTGTGTAGCAGTGAGATTCCACAGATAGAGGGCAAAGGTGGGAGGGGTGGCACTTTGGGTATCCCACCTTCTGCCCCAACAAACAAGTGTGGGTCAGAGGAAAAAGCTAACAGAGGCCAAGTGACACTCCAACAGTTACATGAGAACATGTCCTCTTGAAGTTAAGGTAAACTCTCATATTTTACACTTTCGTCACTTATAATGCTTATTAAACATTGATACTGTTTTCCATGACCATCAACATTATCCATTTAGCTTCAAAAATGCAATTTAACAATTATACTTCTAGGACTGAATGCCATTGATAATTTCAACTTGTGCAAACAGTGACCTAATGAGCCTATTGAACATTTGTTTGTAATAAAAATTGAAATACAAATATCAACTTATAGTGGAGGTTTGATTTCCTTACTGACCATTAAGCAAAATCAGATAACATTGAAAGAAAAATCAGGTCAAATATTGTAAATCCTAGTGCTACCATGATTAAAGCAATATTTGGAGGTCATGGGTAGTATACATTCTTTGATTATTAACAGAAATGAGTGTTGCTGCAGGGAGATAGATCATTATTAAGTCATCTGACTGATCTAGAGCCAACAGTACCATCTAATGATTTCATTCCTGGATCATCTTTAATATGTAGAATTAGAGATGTCTGAGAAGAGGTGGCTATTATTATAATAGCCGTTTCCTTCTCAATTGCCTGTGTTAAGTAAAATAATGTTGCATTGAAAAGGAGTGTATGTTTCTTAGTAATTCTCCACAATCCCTTGTCTCATGATTCAATAAATCATCTCACACCTGTCAACATGTATAGTCTAAGATTTATTGCACAGTCCATTGTGTAGCAGATAGCTATTTGGCTGCAGAGCAATTTTCTGAAACTAATTTAATCAGTGTTTTTATAGTGCAGTGAACTGGGGCTTGATGTCTCAAATATGTACTGATGTCTTCAGAACCATATGACTTAATTGTATCCAATTTTGGATTGGAATTTACAGTTGGCTTCATGTGATTGCAGTTACAGACAGGAAATCTTCAGTTGAATTGCTTTGTGTGTACTTTTAAAAACTCAAACAAACCTCTATTCCAGGGGTTCTCTACCTGTGGGTTATAACCCTTTTGTGGGGGTCAAATGACCCTTTCAGGAGGATTGCCTAAGACCATCAGAAAACACAGAGATTTACATTACTGTTTGTAACAGTAGCGAAATCAAATTTATGAAGTAGCAACAAAATAAATTTATGATTGGGGGGTCACCACAACATGAGGAACTGCATTAAAGGGTCACAGCATTAGAACAGTTGAGAACTCTTGCTCTATTTAAATAGTTATCCCTCTCCTAGTCACTGAGATACTGTGCAAGAAGAGAAAAAAATTGGTTGGTGGAAAGACACAACCAAAGGCCTCAATTGAACAGTGTACACAGTTACTAGCCAATTAAAGAATCTGGTTTCACTGAAGTTGAATGTTCATTTTGTACTATGCTTCTAATTATGGCTGGCTGGATTGGAGAAACTCTAAACCTGTTGGAGTCTTGAGGATTGTACATGCCAGTTCAAAAACATGATTTGATCTATCAAGAATGGACAAAATTTTGAGTTTTGAAGGAATATAAGCTTACTCAGAAGGTTACTTTGGTGGCTTTGTGGCATATAGTTTGGCTGAGCAAAAATGAAAGGAAAGAAAACCAGCATTTCATAGACAATGGTTAGAGCAGTAACCTTGGGAAGAAAGAGAAGACTGAGCCAGGAGGGATGGCATATGCCTAAAATCCTAGCACTTAAGGAACTGAGAGAAAATTGTGAGTTTTAAGCTAGCAAGAGCTACATGGAGAGATCCTGTTTCAATGAAAGCAACCCAAAAGGTCTTGGTCAGTGGTTGGACACAAGCATGAAGGAGAGGTCACACTAAAATTATCCTGGAATTTATATCTGAAGAATATCTTTTGTAAAGTTAGAAGATGAGAAGACATTTCAAAGGGAAAGAGAATGCGGTTATTAAAGCCAGCATTAAAATAACAAGGCAGCATCAGGGCTAACAGTATAAAACTTGGAGTGAGAGATTAGTGTTTAGGCCAGAGTTGAGATCTGAGATCAGCACGTGAATAGGAAGAATACAGAGTAAGTAGACACTGTTAAAAAAAAATGTGTCAGGAAGGAGAAGTGAATATATTATGTCACCTTTTTATCATATTTGGAAGAGGAATAGCATGTTCTGGCAGAAAGCACACTTGTGAAAAGTCTATGTCTACTCTTAATTTTAGTAATCACGTACCTGAATTTGGTCATTCACTATAAGTGGCCACTTATTAAAATAAAAATTACATTTCGGAGAAAGACAATGATTTATGAAAGGCCACAGGTCCTCTATATGGTTATGGGGTAAATGACTAGACCTGGTTTGTTGGTTATCTCAGGATCCTTTGACCTAAGATTATGGTACTAGTGATAGTAAATTATATAAAGACTTGTAGCCTTTCATAAATCATTTTCTTTATCCAATATATTATGAGAGAGAGAGAGAGAGAGAGAGAGAGAGAGAGAGAGAGAGAGAGAGAGAGAGGACAAACCACAGCAGAGAGATCCCTTAGTGACCTCTTAGGTGCTCCACTTTCTCATTTCTTCTAAGAAAGCTGAGAAAAATCTTGACCCCATTCAAGCTGAAGGATGTTGAGATATTGTAGATAAGTGGCTCTCATACGTGGATACCCATCAGGATTCCAAATTTGCAGCCAATACTTCTGGAAGAGGGTCTCGCAATCTCTTTCTCACCAACACCCCAGGTGCTGTTGGTTTGCTGCTTTTGGCCCAATCGAAGTCCTTAGAACTCCAGGCTTTCTTTTTGGAGCCTGTAGTGATTTGTAACTGTTATAATTGGCAAGCCTCTTCCAGTTCTCTGTATATTAGACAATTTCTTCAAACTGGCTTGACAGCCAGTGGTACTTTTTAAAAGCAACATTTACTCCCTGATTTTGACTCATTAGCAAAACATTGTGTAGATAAAGCAAAATCTCTTCCAGGGAAATGAGAGACTGTTCTCTTTTGAAGCACAGTGACCCTTACATTGTCTTTGCTATGTATACATAAATGAACTCTATTGGGAAAATGGTTGAGTAAATTTTTTTGTAAAGTATTGCAAGTTGAATATTTAACTCTCAAGAATTTCCCCCACTCAGGAAAGTAGACTTTAATCAAACAAGTGGTACCAGGTTATCACTTTGGTTTCCATTGTTGGAACTATTACCATTTCACATTTTAGGCTACTGCGTTTTTTATGTTCAGAGTAGTCATCTAACCTGAGTTAGTCTTTAAGAAATAATGAATAGAGTAGTGGATCAATTCTTCTGCTAATAGAGACTGAAATTAGTTACCTAGATCTTCAGCTTCATTCATATAATAAGAATATTGTGAAATTATAAACATCTATAGTCGATTTCTGTTCCATTTCTCATTATTCACTGTTAAGTCAACATGCTATTTTAAAAATTATTTTTAGTGTTCATTGGTGTTTTGCCTGCATGTATGTCTGTGTGAGTGTGTCAGATCCCTTGGAACTCGAGTTATAAAGAGGTGTGAGCTGCCATGTGGGTGCTGCAGATTGAACACAGGTTTTTTGGTAGAACAGCCAGTGCTTTTACCTGCTGAGCCATCTCTCCAGTCTAAATTTAGGATACAAATGTTTATATAAAGTATGACTAGAAGTTGAATATAGGTATTAGTGATACAGAAATAACACAAGAAAACATTTCTTAAATTTCTTAGCAGTGATTATGTATGTTTCTCTGCTAGCCACTCTTTTAGAAAAGTTTCTGAGATTTATGGTAAATTCATATTTCCATATGCAACTATCTGTAATTTCATTTCTATACTTGCTATAGCCATGGAAAAGCACTATTTTAGTTTGAGTAACTATTGAGCATAAAGCTAATAAATTGCACTAATCATTAATATTTATAGACTGCACCACTAAACTTCTGTCTTCCTTGTAAGCAGTTGTTTTAAACATTGGCTGCACGTTATGTCATGAGGCGCTTCAGAAACTTCACTCCTTAAGCCTTTCCAAAGGCCAGGTTATTCAGATTCTCAGTTGAGAAGGAGGTATAAACCAGCCCTCATGTTTTCTAAGTCCACAGGAATTGTGTATGGTTCAAGAAGGAGCCCTTCACCTAGTCCATGGCCAAGATCTTGCTTCCTTTTATTATGTTCACACTGCTTTCATTTCAACCTAGTGCAGATTATGCTATGTGGATGTGTGGATAAAGGCATTGTGAGGCCTGCTAAAGATGGACTAAAGGGGCTGAGTAAAGGTGAGAACTAAAGAAGAACGGAAGCAATTTATTGAAATAATTTGAGATTCACACTTTCTGAACCTTAGGCAAGTCTGTCTTGGAAGGTTACTGAGAGCTGCCAAGCAATAGCATACTTTCATATCCTTTGATTTTGTAAGATGTCTCAAAAGGAGAATTCTCTTAAATAACATTGATTTGTAAATTCCCCATCAGACCAGACATATGTTGAATACAGTGGGTTTTAATTTATTTTTTAAGCCAAAAACTGTAACCTTCTTTGGCTTTAACTACCTTTTGCATCACCAATGAGTGTTTGTGGAAATTGTGAATAATATGAAATTGTGAATAATATGTAGTATTCCTTGGAATACTACAAATTCAAGAGCAAAGCAGATCACATATTGAATTTTAAAAATCATTTTCAGCACCCAGGCAAGGAAAGGCAATTCCTATAAAACCTAAACCTTAGAAAGGTAAACATTACTATATAAACAAAATAAGTCATATTTACCTATGCAATATTATTGAATGAAATATTTTTGGCTATTTCAGTGTGATATATATTCACAGTATTTGAGCCATGACATGACACACTGGATGTGAGGTCCTTTCTTAAGGAAAAGAATTTGTCTTCTTACAGTATGTGAATAACAAAATTGCATTTTCATCTGTCTAAGGCTATGCAACTACTTTGAGATTCAGGACTGATTAAAATGTTGATGGTATCAATTAAATGTTGTTTAAGTAAGGATGGCTGGAACATGTTTATTAATGAGTATCTGGCAATGTCATCATCTACTTAAGATGGAAGAAAGGAGATGAGATCAACATTATTCAATCCCAGAATGATGGAAGAAGTAAAGCTTGGAATGACATATACAAACAACAAGTATGACATCTAACAGTATCAGGGGATTTTATTGACATTAATTATACAGTGCTCTAAGCCCCCCTCAAAGGTCTATTTTATGATTAAAGAAAATAAGAGGACTGATGGAAACAGCATCAATGGAGAGAGCAAGTGATTTCAAGTTTTCTGTGCCCTCTCAACTCAGCGTACTTAGTCACAAACAGAAAAATCCGACTAAGCTTTGATCACGTTCTTGGTTTAGTAATTTGATTGGATTCGAGAGCAAAATCCCACTCTTCTTTTAATTTTTAAAAACCCATTTCTAGGGTTGGGAGAGGTGTCTCAGAGGTTAAGAGCACTTTTTGTTCTTACAGAAGACTTGGGTTTGGTTCCCAGCACACTTATGGAGGCTCACAGAAAGCATAGCTCCAGTTCCAGGGGATCTGATGTCCTTTGCTGGCGGTTGTGGAGACTGTATAAGATGATGCACACACACACACACACACACACACACACACACACACACAAAGATGATGCACAGACTTATATGCCCACAAAACACCCATACAGATAAAACAGAAATAATTATTTTTAATTGAAAATAGATTCTTTCACACAATTACATCTGACCAGTTTCCTTGTTTTTTTTTTAATTAAAAATAAAATATTTCAAAATGTGCTGTGTGTGATGGTACATGTCTGTAATTTCAATATGCAAGAGGTAAAGGCAGAAGTTTGAGTTCAGGCTTTCTCAAAAAATAAAGGGCAAATTATTTGAAATATAAAATCTTCTCTTACCTGGCAAGCCACAGAAGAATCAAGCAGTAGGTAGTAGGATCTTGCATATGGCAAGATTGCTGGCCTCTGCTTTAAAATATTTAACTGTATAAATCTGGTGTGAAAGCTTTGCACTTGAACAAATGTAAATAAATTCAAGTGTGCGTGTGTGCGTGCATGCATGTGTGTGCATGTGAGAGAGAGAAATAAAAAAATCAGACAAAAAGTATTTCCTGAGCCATATTATTCTTATCTGATGAGTAAGTTTTCACTCCTGATAGGTTATAGCAGCCTTCAGTGCAGTGCTGAATGGAGTACAGGGACAGAAAGAGCAGCGGGCAAACTGCAAAATCCATACCTCTTAGTCCTATGTTGCATAATATTTTTTAAATATTTATTTATTTATCATGTATACAATATTCTGTTTGTGTGGATGCCTGCAGGCCAGAAGAGAGCACCAGACCCCATTACAGATGGTTGTGAGCCACCATGTGGTTGCTGGTAATTGAACTCAGGACCTTTGGAAGAGCAGGCAATGCTCTTAACCACTGAGCCATCTCTCCAGCCCCTATGTTGCATAACCTTATAAAGTGTTTCTTAGGTGTTCTGCCAACAATATAGTCATATTCTTATTAATGTTTCTTTCCAAGTACAAATCTTGCAACTTCGGTCATTATATTTAAGTTAGAGATATTCAAAGATCTTTATCAGTATAGCTTCAGTCAGTAGTGATTCTCAAAATTGGTAAGTGTAGGGCTGGTGATTTGTCTTGGTGGTAGAGCACTTGCTTGGCATTTACAAGGTCCTGAGTTCTATTTCTGGAACTGGGAGAAAAGGCCTAAATGCATTAAATTCTCACCTCTCACAGAGGTAGAAATGGAGCTAGGAATAAGGAGTGAACAAAAAAGGCCACTTACTTCTCTGATAGGTGGAAACACTTCATCATTGAACCAAATAAAATTATAACTAAATGAGTATAGCTATACAATGATATTTATTTACCTCAATTAAAATTTGAAAATATACTTAAAAACATAAACAGTCTTAAAAATTGGTTCTCTATATACTATTGACTACCAGGTTAAAAAAATAAAGATTGAACTCCTGATGATGGAATTTATAAATATATAGAACTGATTTTGTGATGTTAATATAGAAATTTCAAATAAAATCTGACAAAAGTAAATACAGGCTCACATATCAAAATGACTTAAATTGTAGTCCATGGAATACTAGACTTGAATTTGTATGCAGATTGTGTTTTATTAGGTTTTTGAAGTTCCCTGGGCGGCCTGACTTGCCAGGGAATTTGGAAATGGTAACTATCATAACCAATGAAAAAAAGCATTAAAAATTAAACCAACACAAATCACATGTATTTACAGTCTTTTGGGAATCATGCCTGAAGATAGCCTCAAACTCTTGCAATGTAATTAAAACATCTTAAGAGTTCAGTTACATATAAAGAATTTATGCTTTTATGCAGGTGGCAAGTGTGTTTTCATATTAAAGAATGTGATTAACGTTCCTTAGAAGAAAATATACGGGTTGTGGCACTCGACGTGTCTATATCCTGATGGCGTTAGAGTGGCGGTATTAAGTGTCGGGGCTACAAACACAGTTCCTGGATGTCGCTCTGAATGTTGTAGAATGAAACAAGCCAGATCTGTGTTTGTCTTGAAAGGTATCCAGACCTAATATTATACTTTAAAGACATTCTGAAGTATTGACTTCAGAATAAGAGCAAACATTCTTTAAAACCTTGGAAAACCCAAAAGGAATTACTGAAATCTCCTATTTCAGGCATCCATTTTAATAGTAGTGTTCAATGACAAGTCATTAATTCCCAGCAATCTGACTCTTAGGTAGGGGTCTCCAAAGACTGAAATTAGGGGCATTTGTCTGCTTACCTTGCTATTTGATTGGGTAGAAGTACAAAGCTCATCTGTTAAGTTGGATTTACTATTCTCTGTTGATGTCTGCATTGATGCCTCAAAGCTTATATCAAAATTAGTGTCAAAATCAGCTGTCTCAACATAGATTGTAAAATTATCAACTCAAATAAACCTCACTAAGTATGTGCTACAAAATAGGTTAACTATGGCTCCATGAAAATGCATTGCAAATGTACACATTAAAAATGAAAAAGATAGGAAAATTAATGTGTAAAAAAGGTATGACACACGGGTTTTACAATTTTATATTTTAAGATTTGGCCTGCAGTAACTTTTTGTTTAGTATTAAAAGATTCATTCTAACTGCTTGCATCATTACCTTTAAAAGAACCACGCTGAACTGTTTGTATTTCTCTGTGGTGATATGGTAGGCAGCTAGCATTGGAATGCATGAAGTAGCAGCACACTCACTAAAACTTTATAGTATTAGTAAGCGTGTATACACTATAAGGAAATACACAGAGAAGCTAATATTTTATGGAGAGAAAAACTTTACTGATTTTTCTTTTTATATTTTTTGAAAGACAGTAGCTCCCTATGTAGCCTGGTCTGGCACGAACTTCCAATCTTTCTGCCTCTCTTTGCTTGATAGCTGCTAGTGGAGGAAAGGTTTGTTTAGTTCGTATTCTCAGGCTTCATTCATGGTACCTGCATAGACTGAGTTCTGCTAAAGGCCTCATAGCCATGGTAGATGGCAATGGTGGAAGTGTATGTTGAAGTAAGGAATCACATCTTGAACAGGGAGACAGAGTGATTTGGGCAAGCCCAGGTTCAGCCTTTTATAGCAGGTCTCTTAGAGAGTCACGAATGAGTCTTTTGAAAACCACCTTCCAAGGTGTGTTACACACTGGTCTCTCACAAGGCCCTAATCATAAAGATGCTTTCTACAACATTCCAGTAGTACCACCCTAGAGGCCATATCTTTAATTACAAGTGGATCCTTGAAGACTGGTCAAATCATACCCAAACCATGACAGTTTACTTTCTCAACAATGACTTTTCTCTCTCAGAATTAATAGTAATGTAAAAAACTCACCTGAGGATGACGTTATGAATTAAACCTAGAAACAATTTATTTTGGTTTAAAATAGAATTTGAAATAAATGTAGCAATTATTTACTGCATTACATTTCAGAAAGGATGTCTAATGAATATTCAGTTTTTCATGCTAAATGTTCCCATATGATTATTTGAAGGTGTATGGTGGGGAACAAATAAGCAGAAACAAGTATAATATAGGTACTTAATGCATACTATGGTTTTGGTTTCCTCTTTTTTCAGTGCTGATTATTTCCTCATATGTACAAGCATATCACATGGAAGGGCATGTGCCTATGGCCAGGCTGAGAATAAAGCTGGGATCCACAGAACACTGTCAATGGCAGAAACAGTGAGAGAGTTGGGGAAGTAGGGGAAATAGACACTTGCTTAAGACTCAACAAAAACTTGCCCATTTAGATTAGAAAGTAAAAAAAGCTTCATAAATAATAGGACACCAACTAGTGACATTAGCATTCACTGAGAATTAGCACACATGCACACCACACAAACAATAGAGTGTGTATGTGTGTAGTGTGTGTAGTGTATGAGTGTGTGTAGTGTGTGAGTGTGCATGTAGTTAAGATAAGAATAGTGACATCAATACAATATCATGAGACTATTAAGAAATTGGACTTGGTATTTCTGGAAGATGTAACCTGGGATAGGATGTAGTCATATAGCTACATATTAGTATATTAAAAATCTATAGAAAAAATAGTTCTTGAAATGAAGGAAAATACTTTTTTATTTTGATGGTAGATTACAAATTATTCTTTTATAGTTCTCATAAAAGTTCAAAGTTGAACCCAAGTTCTTTATTCCGTGTAATCAACAATTCTAGAACACTATTTGTGCCCGGCTTTCTTTTGTGGGGTTGCATACATTTCTTCTGCTTGTCCCTTAGCATGTCATGAGGACAGCGAGTCACAGAGAGATAAAGGACTTCTTGGGGGTCTTAGAGCTCGTGTCTGAATCCACCCACCAGGCTTTGTGAGACTAATGACTAGATTTCTAGGAGGCAAATGTCTACAGGTCTCACTGGTGTTGAATTTTCCTCAGATTGTTGTGAGTTCTGTCAAGCTAAGCTAGCCAGCTATAAACAGAAAGTACCCTTTTCTATTTTGTCTACAAAGAATTTTTTCCTGAGGCTGCAGTCTCACACAAAAGATTGGAGACAGAGATTAGTGTTTGACATAAGGTGTGTGTGTGTGTGTATACATACTAGTATCCCAGAAAATGGTGACAGTTTAGTTTTTATATTGTAGTATCTATACCAAGCTTTGGCAACAATAATTACAGACAAATTTCATTTACTACTTGTTTTGTAAATAAAGTTTTATTAGAGTACAATAGTGTGGTGTTCACTCATTTTCATAATCTCTGTCTGTAGCTGCTTTTGTGATGAACCAGCAACAGAACTGAATCATTGTTACAGACTAAGTAAGACCAAAACAGTCTCAGTTCTACGTGGCTCCTCACTAAAAAGTTTTTTTTTGAGAGTGAAGTATTATTCATTACTAGCTTTGTGTTGCTGTGGTGCACTTGAAATTTGACTGATAAGTATGAGTTAATGTAGAAGAAGGAGTGGCAGGCAATGTTCCCGCCTGGATCCCACACGGCTAGCTTAGCCCTGAAAATAATAACACACAAATTGTATTCTTTTAAACACTGCCTGGCCCATAAGCTCTAGCCTCTTACTGGCTAACTCTCACATCTTGGTTAACCCATTTCTATTAATGTGTGTAGCACCACGAGGTCATGGCTTACCAGGAAGATTCTAGCCTGCTTCCATCTCTGAGAGGAGAGCTATGGCAACTGCCTGACTCGGCTTCTTTCTCCCAGCATTTTGTTCTGTCTACTCCACCTACCTAATTTTCTGTCCTATTAAAGGGCCAAGGCAGTTTCTTTATTAACCAATAGACAGATGACCCTCCTCCATCAAGTTAAGATTTCAAAGACAGGAAGAAGAAAGAAAAATAGAGCATAAAATACCTTGCTAATGCTAACATACACGTTACATTTTGAAACAATAGTGCCATTAAGCTTAGTTTTTTTTTTTTTATTGTCCCTTTTAAAACAGCAACTACTGGCCGGGCAGTGGTGGCACATGCCTTTAATCCTAGCACTCCGGAGGCAGAGGCAGGCGGATCTCTGTGAGTTTGAGGCCAGCCGGGTCCACAGAGATGGTTCCAAGACAATTAAGACTGTTACACATGGAAAGCCTGTCTCAAACAAACAAACAATAACAAAAAAACACCAGCAACTACTAGAAAATTCCAAATGTGTCTCAAATGTGTTTCTCCCATTTAGATATCTGTTAACAGTGCCAATAGAGAACCTGGAATCTGGAGGCTAGGAGACCTCTAGAAACAGAAAGTTAGACTATTAGTTGAGGGAGGAGAGATAATTTGCAAATACCTTTCTAAAGTAATGAATTGTCAGCTCACTCGTCCTCTCATTTCTCATCAAAACTCAGAATGCTTTAGGATGTCCACGGAAGCAGTTTGAGTTGACTTCTCCCAGACGCAGACTCTGCGAGTTTGAACTAGGAGATGATCCAAGAAGCACTGGGAAGGGAGAAGAAAGAGGGAATGTTAGTGAGCATGCTATTGCTACAGATCCACATATTCCTACTCAATGAAGCCCAGGGGTGGGGAATTTATAGTTTACGACTCTGAGTGGTCCCATCTAGAAAATGAAGTTCCCTTTGGTAGAGAACTGATTCCAACGGCACCAGTTGGCTTTCCCCAGAACTGTAGTCTGCCTTTCCTGGGTTTATATACAGCCCTGAGACAGAGGATCACAGGTGCATGTATGAATAAAAAAAGCCATCCACCAGCTGTGAGAACAGGCTGAATGTTTTTCCTTTCAATCAACAATTGTGTAGCTTCCTGGTATATATGTTTATTTTCTCCTATAACTTTACTGATAGTATAGATATAGGTGACCATTATACTCATGCTATTTATAGGAAACTAAGCCAAAGATATATCCACTGATAGGCCAGTTTGGAATGAAAACCCACATCTCTTCATGGTCATAAATGGTCACCTATACATTTTGGTTTCTTTATAGCTTGACTTGACCAGAACATGAAGAAATCTTGGTGGATTTAGGGTAACTACAGAAAGCTAAAACTATATTTGTGTGTTCTTTAGATTCTTTTACAAATACATAAGAAAATGTGAATCACACAGGAAAGTTTCACTTTGTTTTGTTTTGAGACAGGGTTTTAGATTGCTTAAGATGACCTTGAACATACTGATCCTCTCCCCTTCACCTCCAAAGTGCTCTAGTTCCAAGACTCTAGCACTGAAAAGTGTTATCTTTTTTTACCCTCACAGAGAAAATTCAAAATTAGGAAGTTAAAGAGCTACAGGCCACCATACAGAGTGTGAGTGACAGAGTTAAATTCCAGAAAACCTCCAGTGAAGTCCCTGTAGTGGAAGCTTAGGAATGCATGGCTTAGCGAAGATGGGATTTTGTTACTGTCCCATTGCCCATGTTCTCTTCAAAAGTGTTGTCAGCCCCTTTGGTACTACTTGGAAACAAATCTCTCCCAGTTTAATTTCCCTTTATTGTATTTCTAACTACCTCAGTAATTCTTTGTGGACCTCAATAACACTTATACTATTTAAATTTTAATAACCCCAAGGGATCTGGGTAGGTCAAAGTGCTTAAACCGCAGGCTTTAGTCTTTGTATCAGTTGATTAAAAACAGATTCTATGCATGTGGTATGCTTAATAATGGGAGGGGGAAGCAAGCAGATGTTTGTAAAATATGAATGTGTTGGATTTCATTTATTTGGCTCTCTTTATGACCAGATTTAGAAAACTCATACCTATGACAATTGAACTCTAAACAGTTTAGATGATGTATTTTCTGAGAAATTTCCTGCTATCAGTGGTCAGCCACGAAGAAAAGTAAAAGGATTCTATAAAGTTAACATGAAAAGAAGCTGACAAATTCACCTTACGATAGTCATGCCTAAATCAAGGACACTGAGCAATGGAGCGTCTCCGTCTCAATCTCCAATTCTGCAGTTCATTTTCTCCAAACAGTAGAAACAACTCTCTCTCTCTCTCTCTCTCTCTCTCTCTCTCTCTCTCTCTCTGTGCGTGTACTCGCATTCTCATGTGCATGTGTGGAAGGGAAGATTGGTTTGAAAACGGACAGGTTTTATCTACACTGCTGTTGTACCCATTCTCTAAAGTGCCTTCAT
>NW_026068071.1:2500544-2597467 GCF_014885135.2 Alexandromys fortis
ATGGGATTTTATATATATCCAAGCTTAACAAACTTATTGCTTATGATGTAAACATGAGCAAGAACAGATTGTGGTCAAGGACATGAAGAAAAGAAATGGGGTAAAGGGAATGGTGGAGACTGAAGCTGGACTGCTCCCAAGAAGTAAGGATGAAGTAGAACAGTGGGGATATAGGGAACACTTATGTGACTGTATATGTCTTGTGGCCAAAGCCTCCAACAGCTGAAAGAAAAGATTCCTCATGCATACACTTGGCACACAGAACACCTCACACCTTCTCTGGAATTGAAGCCAGACGTGGAAGTGACGTGGAAGGAAACAAGGCACTGAGCCAAAGCAGGATTTGTACCTCACTTGCACATGGGTGTCCTCTGGGAGAGTTCTAACCTCAGTGTGTGCACCTCCCTTAGCTAGGCTACATGAATACCCAAATCACAACATGGGGAAGAAAGTTCACAGCAGATGAACTGTCAGACAAAAATTACAAGACACAAGCTAAACTCAGATCCTTGGGAAACACTAAACAAACGCCAGGAAATGTGGATCTCCTCTTTCTCAAAAGAGTTTAACAATAATAATGTTTAGCTCTTTTAGAATTATGAGGGGAGTTGCATTTTTGGAACAGGAACAGAAAGCATTTTAAAAAGAAAAGAGATTCGTGATAAAGAACCCACTGAAAACAAAAATGCACTCATTATAAAAATGACTATGCAATCATGGTATGGTGGTTCGCACCTGCAGTCCCAGCACTTGGAATGTTAAGTCAAAGGGGAAGAGAATTTGAAATGAACCTAGGCTACAAAGCAAGTCTATTAAAAAAAATCACCAAACCTAAGCTATAAGATAAAATTCATGTTAATAATTTGAATTCTTTAAAATACAAAGATACGTTTTTTTACATTTTTTATTGATTTTTATTGAGCTCTACATTTTTCTCTGCTCCCCTCCCTGCCTCTCCCCTCCCCTTCAACTCTGCCCCAAAGTCTGCATGCTCCCAAATTACTCAGGAGATCTTGTCTTTTTCTACTTTCTATTTATCATGTAGATTAGATCTATGTATGTCTCTCTTAGGGTCCTCATTGTTGTCTAAGTTCTCTGAGAGTGTGCTTTTCAGGCTGGTTTTATTTCTTTGCTTTATCTTTAAAAACCACTTATGAGTGAGTACATGTGATAATTGTCTTTCTTTATCTGGATTACCTCACTCAAAATGATGTTATCTTCTAGCTCCATCCATTTTCCTGCAAAACTCAAGATGTTATTTTTTTTTCTGCTGTGTAGTACTCAATTGTGTAAATGTACCACATTTTCCTTATCCATTCTTTGATTGAGGGGCATTTAGGTTGTTTCCAGGTTCTGGCTATAACAAACAATGCTGCTATGAACATAGTTGAGCACATGTCTTTGTGGCACGATTGAGCATCCTTTAGATATATACCCAAAAGTGATATTACTGGTTCTTGAGGAAGGTTGTTTCCTAATTTTCTGAGAAATCACCACACTGACATCCAAAGGGGTTGTACCAGTTTACATTTCCCCCAGCAATGCAGAAGTGTTCCCTTTACCCCACAACCTCTCCAGCATAAGTTGTCATCAGTCTTTTTTGATCTTGTCCATTCTTACAGGTGTAAGATGGAATCTCAGAGTTGTTTTGATTTTCATTTCTCTGATGACTAAGGATGTTGAACATTTTGTTAAGTGTTTTTCAGCCATTTTAGATTCCTCTGTTGAGAGTTCTCTGTTTAGATTTGTACTCCTTTTTTTTTTTATTGGATTATGTGTTCTTTCCATGACCAATTTCTTGAGTTCTGTGTACATTTTGGAGATCAGACCTCTGTCTGATGTGGGGTTAGTGAAGCTTTTTTCCCATTCTGTAGGCCTTCATTTTGACTTGTTGACCATATCCTTTGCTTTACAGAAACTTTTAAGTTTTAGGAAGTCCCATTTATTAATTGTTTCTCTCAGTCTGTGATGCTGGGGGTTATATTTAGGAAGTGGTCTCTGGCCAATGCATTCAAGTGTAGTTTCCACTTTCTCTTTTATAAGGTTCAGTGTGGCTGGCTTTATGTTGAGGTCTTTGAGACATTTGGACTAGAGTTTTGTGCATGGTGATAGATATGGGCCTATTTTCATTCTTCTACATGTTGATATCCAGTTATGCCAGCACCATTTGTTAAATATGCTTTCTTTTATCCACTTGTTATTGTTTACTTCTTTGCCAAAAATTAGGTGTTTGAAGGTGTGTGGATTAATATCTGGGTCTTCGATTCAGTTCCATTGGTCCTCCTGTCTGTTCTTATGCCAATACCAGGCTGTTTCCAGTTCTGTAGCTCTGTAGTAGAGTTTGAAGTCAGGGATTGTGATGCCTCCAGAAGTTCTTTTATTATACAGAATTGTTTTCAGTATCCTGGTATTTTTTTTTCCTTTTCCATATAAAACTGAGTACCGTTCTTTCGAGATCTATGAAAAATATTGCTGGGATTTTGATGGGCATTTTGCATTGAATCTGTAGATTGCTTTTGGTAAGATTGGCCATATTAATTCTAGCTATCCAAAATCATGGGAGATCTTTCCACTTTCTGGTGTCTTCTTCAATTGAGAGCTGAAATCAAAAAAAATAGAAACAAAAAAATATAAAAAAATCAATGAAACATAAACTTGGTTTTTCGAGAAAATTAACAAAATAGACAAACCTTTATGCAAATTAACAAAAAGGCAGAGAGAGAATATCCAAATTAACAAAATTAGAAATGAAAAGGGGGACAAAACAACAGACACAGAGGAAATACAGAAGATCATCAGGTTATATTTTGAAAATCCGTACTCCACAAAACTGGAAAACTTATAGGAAATGGACACCTTTCTGAATAAATATCACTTACCAAAATTAAATCAAGACCAGATAAGCAAATTAAACAGACCTATAACTGCTGAAGAAATAAAACAGTCATCAAAAGTTTCCCAAGCAAAAAAAAAGTCCAGAACCGGATGGCTTCAGCTCAGAATTTTACAAGATTTTCAATGAAGAACTAATACCAGTACTCCTCAAATTATTCCACACAATAGAAATAGAAGTAACATTGCCAAACTCTTTTTATGAGGCTACAATTATCCTGATTCCCAAACCACAGAAAGATATTACTAAGAAAGAGAATCACAGACCAATCTCACTCATGAACATTGATGCAAAAATACTAAATAAAATACTGGCAAATTGAATCCAAGAACACATCAGAACCATCATCCACCATGATCAAGTTGGCTTCATCCCAGAGATGCAGGCATGGTTTAACATACAAAAATCTGTCAACGTAATCCACCATATAAACAAACTGAAAAATAAAAACCACATGATCATCTCATTAGATGCCGAAAAAATCTTTCGACAAAATACAACATCCCTTCATGATGAAGGTCTTGGAGAGAGCAGGGATACAAGGAACATACCTAAACATAATAAAGGCAATATACAGCAAGCCAACAGCCAATATCAAACTAAATGGAGAGAAACTCCCAGAGATCCCACTGTAATCAGGAACAAGAGTAGGTTGTCTACTCTCTCCATATCTATTCAATATAGTTCTTGAGGTCCTAGCCAGATCAATAAGACAACAAATGAAGATCAAGGGGATACAAATTGGAAAAGAACGAATCAAACTCTCACTATTTGCTGCTGATATGATATTTTACATAAGCGACCCCAAAAATTCTACCAAGAACCTTCTACAACTCATAAACATTTTCAGTAATGGAGTGAGATTATCTGTTTCTTGTCACTTATATCAGACATAAGATGAGAATAGCTCTCTTCCTTACTATGCCTTTCTGAGTGAAAATTTGAGGAAATGAAAGCAGGCTATTTTTTTAAATAAATTGCAGAATGAATTTATGTTTTTATTATTGTTGGTTTTTCTTTTCTTTTGATAGAATCCAGGTGCTTGCAAGGCAAGTGCTCTATCATTGAGCCATACCCAGAACCCCCATGTCCTCTTTGCTAAATGGTATTACAAATCTGAAGTCTTTGAGATACAACTTTTGAAAATCTAGTTTAAATTTATAAATACTTGAAATTGAGTTAATAGCACAAGGATTCTGAAAAATATCTATTCATCCTTTTCTTAGAATGAACAGTTTTATACCTACTAAAGTAGAAAAGTACACGAAATAACTTTTCTCTCTTCCTTTTTTAAACAGCAAAACTTGGAGAGCAATCTTTCCAATCTCATTAAGAGGAACACAGAACTGGAGACCCTTTTGGCTAAACTCATCCAAACCTGTCAACATGTTGAAGTGAGTATCCACCCTCTACCCCCATATTTCAGGTGAAAAGTGCCAGCTTAAACTTCTTCTGTCTACTCAATTCTATTTATTTATTTATTTATTTATTTATTTATTTATTATGTATACAACATTCTGTCTGTGTGTATGCCTGCAGGCCAGAAGAGGGCACCAGAGCTCATTACAGATGGTTGTGAGCCACCATGTGGTTGCTGGGAATTGAACCCAGGACCTTTGGAAGAGCAGGCAATGCTCTTAACCACTCTGAGCCATCTCTCCAGCCCCCTGTCCACTCAATTCTATACTTTAAAGGAGAAATCTTTCTTGGGACTGGAGAGATGGCTCAATATTTTTCTTGGGTTTTCAAGACAGTGCTTCTCGGTGTAACAGTACTGACTGTCCTGCAACTTGCTTTGTAGACCAGGCAGGCCTCAAACTCACAGAGATCCACCTGCCTCTGCCCCCTGAGTGCTAGGATTAAAGGTATGCACCACCACCCAGCTCCATAGGGTGTCTTATAGTCTCATAACTCCAGCTCCAGGGATCTGATACCCTCTTTTGTTATCCACAGGCCCCCTTATACATGCACACCCGCATACTGATAGACACAAAAAACCCACTCAGAATAGTACTAAAATAAATATTTTAAAAAGAAAAATCTTTCTTAATATTTAATATTTTACAGATGCCAAACATATACAGAAGATGAAATTGGAAAAAAAGCTAGAAGTTTGGAGATTTTTTTACACATCCAGGGCTGCTGAATCCCCCTCATTTTATAGCTCCTTCTTGATTATTACATGCCATTTTTATTATTGTAGATTTTGATTACCCTTACAAAGAACACCCCATCGAAAGTACAATTTAGAAGGTGTTTTGTAAGTTTACTAGGGCTGCTATAACAAAGCACCATATTCTTAATTATCATAAAACAATATAAGTTTATTGTCTCATATTTCCGGATGGTAGACGTCTGAATTGCAGATGTCAGCAGGGCTGTTCTCCTATTTAAAGGCTCTAGGGAAGGTCCTTCTTGCTCCTTCCCATCTTCCGCTGGTTCCAGCTGCAGCACTCCCTCTATACCTCAATTGTCACATGCTATTCTCTCTATGCATCTCAGAGACTGTGCTCGAATTTCCTTTCGTAATCGAGCCACTGTGTTAGGACCCATCTTACTCTTTCATGGCATTGGCACACACGGTATTTGCAAACAAGGTCTCATTCCACATTTAATTTTACATAGTTTCTCCCACTACAGGTCTACACTACATTCTACATAGCTTTCATATAAGTGTTGTGAAATCCCACTATTGCAACACTAACAGAACCTGGAGTGATTCTACAATGCATAAGGAGAAATTGAAAGTCAGTGGCTCCGCCCATCTTTGCCCATGCCCTAACTCATACGCCCAAATGAAAGTTTTCAAGCTATCTGCTCTTTAACCTAACAAGGCTCTCTGGTCAACTGCCACCTGATATCTGCATGCCCATGTTCTTCTTACCTGTCTTCCAGTCACAAGTTGAGGGTCACTCTAATAATGAATATTTATCTTGATTTTTATACCAGAGTTGTATCTCTTTGCTCTAAGTAACAATATTTTCAATAGTTCATCTCCCCCTAATATCCATATTTAGAGAGACAATGTATTTATTTTTTTTCTCAAACTCATGAAAGTATATTTATATATTTATAAATACATATTCATATCTATACATGTATATAACAATAATAATCAAGGTAAACAGAGGCTATTAACTTGAGAGCTAGGGGGCATGAAAGAATTGGAGGGAGAGAACCTGGAAGGGGCAAGAGAAAGGAGAGGGGGAGGCAAACAATGTAATTCTCTTCCAATTAAAATATATTTGTAAAAAACATGAAAGAATCTAGCATTTTGACTATGTATTAGTCATCATTTCCACTACAGAATCAGAAGTACTAAACATCAAAGCTATAGGAACATTAAAAAAGAGAAAACCCCATCAAAGAAAATTACTCTTACTAGAATATAGTTAGTAGAATTATGAGAGGAATTTTTAAACTTGAATGTGTAAAAATTTACCATTTTAACAACTTTCCCACTATTCAGTAACATTCAATAAATTTTTAATATTGTACACCTACTCACCGCCACATTCAGAAAATTCCCATCATCCTAAATGCATTTGTCTTTTAAAACATTGTGCCAAGTGAAATAAGTCAAACATAAAAAGATAAAGTCTGTATGATTTTAATACTTGAAGTACTTGGAACAGAAAATGGAGGAGTTACCATAGAACCTAGCAGAGATTGGGATGAGGAGAAATAGAGAAAAGTTTACTGCTCTCAAAATAATGATGTTTTATAGTCATATTTATCTTCTAAATAGGTAATTATAATGCATGACCTTATGTGCCCAGAATTGTGAAAGCAGATTCACAATATAGTAGAAAGAATAATAAAGATCATAGCATATTGGATGTCTGCAGATTCAGATAAAAGCACAACTGAAGAACAACACAGCAGCCAATCAGGTACTGATTTCGTAGAATGTACTATTTTTTTTAAATTCAAAGAGCCATGTTTCTCAACAGACAGCAACAATCCAACTATAACTTTAAATCAATGATGGAATACAGGTAATCTTTTAGCTTTTGTTTTTATTCCTATTGGCACATAAAATGTAACTTAGACATTTGCTGTATCCTAGATTGGTGACTGTGTTTTAGGGAGGCGCACTCTTTTTAAAATAATATAATATCATCATAAAACAAAACCTAACACATTGGAGTTGGACAAGACAAACAAACAGAAGGGAAGAAGCCCAAGAGATAACACAGGAATCAAAGACCCACTCATTCATACACTCAGGAATCCCATAAGAAACACTAAACTGGAACCTATAACACACACACACACACACACACACACACACGACTTGGTGCAGACCTGTGCAGGCCCTGTGCAGGCTGCCTCAGTCTCTTGAGTTCATAAGAGCTTTGATCCTATTGATTTAGCGAGCTTTGTTTCTTGGTGTCCTTCATGCCTTCCAGCTCTCTTACACTCTTTCTGCCTCCTCTTCTGTGGGAGGCTCTCTGATCTTTGAGGAGAGGGACTTGACAAAGCCATTACATTGAGGGCCAAGTGTTCTAAGGTCTCGCACTCAGTACTTATTATCTGGCTGTGGATTTCTGTATTTGTTCCCATCTGCTGTAGGTGGAAGCTTCTTTGATAATGGCCAAACAAGGCACTGATCTATGAGTGTAGCAGAATGTCATTAAGAGTAATTTTTTGCTACATTTTTTATAATAGTAATATTTGATTTTACTGTAGGTCCCTATCTAGTCTCTGGTTCTTGGTCACACAGCAATATTGTGTATGGGCTGTATCTCATGGAGCGGGTCTTAAATCAAGTCAGTTATTGGTTGATTATTCTTACCATCTTTGTGCTCCCATTGTCCTAGCATATTTTACAGTCAGGAGACCATTGTAAAACAAAGGGGTTGTGACTGGGCTGGTGCTTACGTTTTTCTTTTGGTAGCATGTAGAGTACTTTCCTGTACCAAAGACACTAGAATATAGGAGTGAAGGTTCTATGTAGGCACTAGCTTGCCTTCTCCGTGTTCATTGACTTGTGTAGGTATTCTCTTCAGCATTAATTTGTGAAAGGACCTTATAATCTTGGCCTGGGTTGTTTGGGGATTCCCATGGGATTTCTTTGGTGAAAAACTTAATTAGATGTAACCCAATCATGGTACTGGAAGCTTCACTTGGTGACAAGAGATAGCCATTTAAGACTCTGTCTTCCCCATTATTTGGCAATTTGATGTAGATTGCATATATATATATATATATATATATATATATATATTCTAGGAAGCTTCTACTGTATTAATTAGGTTTCCATACTGCCTCACAAATGTCCCTTGAGTTTAGCTGTTTCACTCAGTATTCCCCCCCTCAGAACTTAAGGAAGAAAGAATTTTGGACTGAAGAAATGACCTAGGTATTAAAGTGTTTATTCAACTTACAACCATGAGGACCTGAGTTCAATCCCTAGAACCTAAGTTAATAAAACAAATTGTCAGTCAGGGTGGTACCAAGGATGTGGAGGCAGGTAGATCCTTGGGGTTCACTGAGTTGCGAGACTAGTCAGTGAGAGACCCTATTCCCCCTAAAAAAGTGTATGGTGTGATGGTGTCTGCAGAATGACAACAAGGTTGTCCTTTGCTCCCACGTGCACACATGTGAACCAGTACATGTGGATGAACACAGAGAAAGAGGAGGAGGCAGACATGGAAGGAGGGAGGAAGGGAGGAAGCAAGGGAAAGAGAGAGGAATACAGAGAAAAGATAGAGACAGAGACAGACGCAGAGAGAGAGGCAGAAAAACAGAGACAGAAAGAGATACAATTTGCCTGAAAACTTATAGTTTACAGTGGAGTCAGGACCTGAGCTTATCCAATAGGTTTCAGAAGGACTGTATTCAAAAATTTGGGATTGTGATCTAATTCTCTGCCATGCAATGGTGTTTGTGATAGTATATTTTTCAGTACAATAAAGCTAAGTTTTCAGATACTCCCAGCCTAAAAGCATCTCTGTTATGCATGCAACCACTGGAGATTTGGTGTAATGCTTTATGATTGGAAGTTTAAAATTGCTTACTGGGAAGCAACGGCATTGACAAATTTTCCAAGCTTCTAATTTGCTATATGTTTCTGTAATGTGTTCAGGGGTAGGAATGGGATGTTTTCCCTCCCGGAACCCTCCATTCTCATGCTCATCATTTTGGTGCTGGAAAGCATGATATAAAGGAATGTTATAGAACAGAGCAACATGGATGTTGAAAGGATTAGCTCCAAAGTTCATGCTACAGATCCCTTCCTTTAACCAATAAATTATCTTCTTGTCTGTCTTTTATGCCATTAGTTGCAGCTTAGAGTGTGAAGGAAACAGCATCAACAATAGCAGGTTGCAGAACCTTGACCTTTCTAGCCCACTGACATTGCATTTGTTTGCGGCTTATTGATTAAGTAACATGGGAAATAATAGTGAAGAAGCATAATGTTTTTCATTATTGCAGAGCAAAGTGAATATGTATTATTACATGTATAACTGGATGAACAAAATAGAATGATCCATGTGCTATATTTTATTTTTATGATGTCAGGACATTTGATGTTTAGGATAATAAGAAAGACTTATTTCTCTTTAGTAAAAAAAAATCACCTTGCTTTATGGTAAATCTTATAAATGCTTTATGGGTTGAGTGATTATTTCATTCAATTTCTGCTAGTTATTTCTTAAAACATTAATATCTGGTTTCCATTATGGCTGGTAATAATTTCAGAACAAACGTCTTGTACTTAATGCAATGTTAGTTTGACTTGAATTTACAAAATGGTATTCATTGTAGCATGATGCAAAATTATACTCCATTATGTTCAGTAAGTTCAGATGAGAGATAAGTTCAATAAATTGATCATCAGGCCATGTATTTCAAGGGATCAGATATTATTTTAGTTGACATACTAATTGTTAAGAGAAAACTATTACTGAATTACTTGTGGTCAACTTACAAATAGACACACATGCCATTAGAAGTGATTCTTAAAAAAAATTTAAGAGTTTTTCTTTCTCTGCTGCTTTGTAAGTCCTTTGGAGTGGAAATAAATGCTTGTTGTTGATTAAATTTGCAAACCAAGAAATGTATTCTAAATAAAAATTAAATAATTGTTTATGGATAGAACAATGGTAGTAGCAATACTTATTATTATATTTATCCTAATTATTAAAATTCTCAAAGGTTATTTTTTAAAAATGTAACTCTAAGTTTTCCTGTAATAATTGATTGAATACATATCTGAATAATTAATGAAGAGCTGTCAGGTTCATAAAATCATAAAATCCCTCTTGAACATAAGAGGATATCATAGCCTGATATGTATAAGTGAAAGTGGGGAGTAGTAAAGAAAACGAATAACAGAATGACATGTCAAAATTAGATGCAAACTGGCTAGGCTCCCACAAAGCCAGAACATGAAGTAGGATCAAAACCCAGTGGCATTGTCCTTGGCTTCTCAGCAGCCCTCATTGTCCGCCATATTCAGAGAGTCCGGTTTTATCCCATGGTTTTTCAGTCGTAGTCCAGCTGGCCTTGGTCAGCTCACAATAGATCAGCCCCACTGTCTCCGTGGGTGGGTGCACCCCTCGTGGTCCTGACTTCTTTGCTCATATTTTCCTTCCTTCTGCTCCTCCTTGGGACATTGGGAGCTCAGTCCAGTGCTCCAGTGTGGGTCTCTGTCTCTATCTCCATCTCTCCAGATGAAGGTTCTATGGTAATATGCAAGATATTAATCAGTATGGCTATAGGATAGGGTCATTTCAGGTTCTCTGTCATCAGCTGCCCCAGGAACTAACTGGGGACATCGCCCTGGGCACCTGGGAGCACCAAATCTCTTGCCAACCCTAAGATGGCTCCCTTAATTAAGATGTGTGCCTCCCTGCTCCCCTATCCGACCTTCCTTTATCCCAAACATCCCGTTTCCCAAGTTCCCCCCAACCTCCCCTTCTCACTTTTCTCTCCCCATCTCCCCTTACCTCCCTCCCCCCCCCCTCCCCCAAGATCCCATTTTTTGCCCGGCAATCTTGTCTACTTCATGTTCTGGCTTTGTGGAAGCCTAGCCAGTTTGGATGTCCACCTTCCTAGACCAAGATGGAGCGGGAGGACTTTGGACTTTCCACAGGGCAGGGAACCCTGACTGCCCCTCAGACTGGAGAGGGAGGGGGAGAGGAGTGGGGGGGAGGGGGAGAGGAGAGGGAGGAGGGGGGAAAAGGGAGACGGGGAGGGAAATGGGAGGCGGGGAGGAAGCGGAAATCTTTTTTTTTCAATAAAAAAATTATATTTAAAAAAAATTAGATGCAAAATGAGATTAGTGGTCCACAAGAAAATGTAGTCTTGTCCTTAACATTTCAGTAAAATAAGTGCATGTTATCTATTTCCTCTAATATCAGTCTCTGCAGAATAGTAAGTCCTAATCCATAAAAATTAGGAAGTCCACAGTTTGAAGGATCAGGTGACCCTGGCAAGGACTGGCTTTACAGAATATTCACTGATTTGCTAAATTTGGGATTTTTTTTTTTTTTTTTTTTTTTTTTTTTTTTTTACTGTGACTTTCTGTTCGGAGACTGATCCTATCAAGCTCCTTCACAGGTATTTCTGGTCTGGAGTCTGGTTCTTTAATTTGGTCAAGGGCCTATTTTATTCATATTTTCAATATGAATGGAGCACCTAGGATGTGTGGCACACTGTGTTAGGTGCCAAGGGACCTTTCTCATTGTCTTCACTAAGACTGAAGAGCACCAACAACACAATATGCTTACCAAAAGAGAGGTGTGGATTATATCCTTGAAAAATTCAGAGAAGGGAGAAATTAGTTCCTGCTGGCCACTGGGAAAGATCTGAGGCTGACTTAAGGAAAGGTACTGCTGATGGAGGGTAAATGAAAATATGGACTTGGACGTGGAGGAGTGCATGCATACTCTGAAATTTTGTGTGTGTGTGTGTGTGTGTGTGTGTGTTATCATAGAAAACTGGAAGACATGCATGAAGGAAAGATAGGTTGGGAGCAGCTTTGGAGAGATGCGAGTTGGGAAGCATTTAATTTGGCATCTGAGTTTGAAATTGGCTCTTGAAAGTTCAAAGACAATTCATAAGACATGTAGATTGTGTTCGCTTCACACTCAACAACTGGTAACCCTCATTCATTTCAGGAATTGGTATTTGTAGCTATTTGGAAAATAATATATTTATCTTCCTGCAAAATAATCACTCATCCATGTGAAAAGACCACAGTATTAACGGGACTCCAGAAAGGTAATGGAATGTGTTGGGCACCAGCAAGCTATTCTTTCAAATCAGTTCAGTGGAAAAGAATTTCCTGCTTCACAACCTAGATTTCTAGACTATACTTCTTCCTTTTCCTCTTCCTGAAGTTGTCCTTGTATCGGAGTCTGAGCTTTCTTGGGGAAAACAACATTCCCATGCTAGCTGGGGCTAAGAACTCTCAGCACGGAGGTGACTCTGCATTGTTGTGAATTCAATCAATGAATACCTTCTCAGGTTTTAGGAGGAAATGTTACATCCTCATGAGCCCACCCCCATCCTGGGGGTTCCCTTCTGCTTTTCTTTAAAAAATATAAGCCCTTGAATTTCTGCCCCCCCCCCACTGTTTTCACAACCTGTGGGCAAACAAATGAGGGAAAATAAGTGAAATGGCCTTGTGACTGTGTAACTAGAGAAGAAAATGCGTCAAGGCATTGAGAGAGCAACCTTAGAGGGACTCCGGCAAATGTTTGTGTTAAGCTGATGTCTAGGGCTCTCTAAACGATAGGCTTTAACTGTTCTGCTTTGTTTCTTCCAGGAGAGGATTCCAGTAAAAGCTCCCTCAGGTCATGATTGGAGTTACTGTTATCTAGAGCATAAAATAAGCTTATGAGAAGTGACCAAAATTTGGGTCAGGAACTGAAGGTGATCACACACACACACACACACACACACACACACACACTACCAGCATTGAGGACTCTCAGGCAGTAGGATTGTTTACAGCCAGCCTGGGCAACATAGTAAAATGCTGACTGAAAAAAAATGGAGGGAAAATTAATTTAAATTAAAAAAAAAGGACTAGCTTCAGAACTTACTTTTTTGTAGGTTAAATATAGATTGCAGCTCTCGTTACCACATTCTCCTACTGATTGTCATTGAAAAATCAGAAAACGTATTTTATTGCTTAAAAAAATACATGGAGTCATTACTCTTATTTTTGTAGCAAATATAACACATTGTAAAAGACCACTTGGGGGAATTGTTGGTGACAGCGACTATCAATCTATCCTGAGATAGGAAAGGAGAACAAGTAGAAAATTGTGACCAATTGCCATTGTTTGGGGAAGATAGAGGCCCAACTGACTGTCTTTGTCCAAGGTCTAATCCAGCAGCTTGTCAGTGTGCTAGCCTTGGCTCTTGATTAATCTTGCCTTGTTTCTAATCTCCTTAAATTTTTAAACTATTTGTGTGTGTGTGCCTGTGTGTATATATGTGTGTGAGTGAGTGTGTGTGTTTGTACATATGTGTGGGTATGTATCTCTTACAGGGCTATCAGAGAACAATTTGTGGCAATTGGTTCTCTCTTCACCATGTGGATTCCAAGGACGGACCTCAGGTCCTCGGGTGCAGCAGCAAGCTCCATTACCAGACAAGTCATCTCTCTGGCCTGAAATCACTTTTCAAATTCTCTGTGGCTCTTTTATTTTTCTCCCTTAGTTTTTCCTTCTTTTTAAATGATGTTTATTTCTTTAACTGGCCTTCTGTGGCTTCCAGTATTGGCATATTGAACAGCAGACATTTTGTGAGTGAATTAAGCATTTTTAACTAGATTTCTGCTCCAGTAGTGGGCTGTATGAGTTAAGAGGAATGATGGGGATGGGTTATCTTGAAAGAAAGATGGACATTTTTGCTTCAGTCCATTGTGCCATTTTCTATTGTGAACACATTTTCTCTTGGTGGAGAAATTGGCAGTTGCTTCATCCAGAACATTGGACAAAGGCCAACATCAAAATACATACATACACACGTTAAAACACATACATGGACACAGACATATATACAGAAAGACACACACGCACACACACATACACACACACACTCACACGCACACACACCTGCCTTTTAAGTCTCATGGACATGTTTGTGATCTGGATGAAGTAGATTCTGCTGTGGGCAACTTGAGTATCTAAAGTTGTATTCAAATTTTAGTTCATTGCTACTTGCAGAGAAGAGTCAGGTTCCCACTCCATTTGGCACCTTGTAAAGATGTTGTCAGGGATTATTTAGTTAAACTCTGGGTCTTATTAAACCAGACCATCAAGCTCCCATTCATGCAAATAGCTCTAAAAATGTGACAAGGTGATGGGACAATTGTTAGCATTCAGAAACTATTGTGGCCACTGCTATAGTGAAATAATTTTTCAGCTTCAAGTCTTAGGTTTCCTGTGACACAACTGCAAAAGAACTGTCTACTGTATTAAATCTCATCATTTCAGATCAACTCTATCTGAAATGTCTTGGGTACATTATGTACATCACTTTATGTAGTTTCTGCCACCAGGCTCACTACAATTAAAAAGTCATGAAGAAAACCTGTTTTTCTCGGTGTGAATTAAAGTGATTGCTTGTAAAAATATTATCCAGCACATACCTGTACTCAATGCTTTTGGGGTAAAAAAATATTCATAAGAGTCATTGGATCATTTTACTTTCTTAAAATTCGTGAGGAATAGAGAGAAGATACCAGTAAAACTCTTCTGGCATACTAGAATTAGAAAATACTTTTATGACTGAATGAAGATGAGCCTATATTGATAATGTTTTTATAACATTCCCAAGTTTAATCTTTCTAGCATTAAAAACAACATCCAAAACATTTATCATCTATTAGTCCTTCTAATTTGAGAACAATGAAGTTTTGTGTTAAGTATTCTGAATTCTATCACATGACTCAGAGTGGTGTTTGACCTTGCTAAACTGAATGTGGAATAATAGGCCTCAACTAGAGCTCAATGGTTGAGCAATAATAGGAAGGAAGAAAGGAAGAAGTGTGAGTTTTCTATTGCATCCTGATGAGGTCTCTCTACACCAAAAGGGAATTCTTTATAGTATCTTTAAATTATTTTGCATGCAACCTCATTCTCTTGACAAAGTAACCTATTTGAGTAGCTAGAGCAGTATAGATTTTTCTGGCATGATATAAAGAGTACTAGGAATAAGGAGGCACGACAGATGATTCTGTTGGTAAAATGCTTGACCTACAAGCATGAAGACCCAAGCTTGACCTCTAGCGCCCACACAAAAGCAACACATAACAGTACACATCTATAATCTCAGTGTCATGTGGGGCTCAGTGTAAATAGAGACAAGCAGATCCTTGGAGGTTGCCAGCTAGATAATCTAGCTGAGTCAGTGAGCTTCATGATCAGCGAGAGGACATGTCTCCAAAAAAGAAAATTAAAAAAGAAGAAGGTGAAGGAGAACATATGGAAGGGTGCCTGACATTGACTTGTGGTCTTCACAGGTATGCTCACACACATGTATATACAAATGTATACATGCAAAACACACAAGGCTAGTATGAAAGTTGGTGTACACTTTAAAATGGTAATTACAGTTAGCTGTAACTCAGCGTTCACATAAGATGAGCTTAGCTTAATGGATTCAGATGAGCAGGTCCGAGATGAAAGAAGATGACCATGATGAGCAGGTAGAAGCTCAGCTTCCCCATGGCTTGCTCCTGTTCAGTCCATTGACAAATAAGCATGATCACAATAAGCAATAATCATTGAGCAACTTAGCCAACTTTTTTAAAATATTTATTTATTTGTTATGTATACAATATTCTGTCTGTGTGTATGTCTGCAGGCCAGAAGAGGGCACCAGACCCCATTACAGATGGTTATGAGCCACCCACCATGTGGTTGCCGGGAATTGAACTCAGGACCTTTGGAAGAGCAGGCAATGCCATCTCTCCAGCCCCTTAGCCAACTTCTTTTACTTCTATATTTAATATATGCTTTCACTTATTTCCCTCTATTAATCGGTACCAACATGTCTTCTATCTGGCAATCAAGCCAAAATTATCCTTCTGTGTAAAATAATTATACATTATGAGAAACACAGGACATGTCATCTTGTACCCTCATTCTACTGGCTTCTATTTTTAATTGCCAAATGTAGGAAAAACTGAAGCGCTTTGTTCTCATTTTGAAAGTCCACATTAAAGTATTTGAGGCACGTGTATAATATTCTCACTAACAAGAGTGCCACTGTAGCACTGCTTATTCTTGTTTCAAAGAGAAATCGGAGTTGTGAAATTCAGCTATTTAAATGACTTGATGCTGCCACTGAGTGCAAAGAGCTCCCAGGGAGGAAGGACTCGCAAAAGATCTATAACCAAGTGTGGCAAGTTCTAAGCCTGGGCATGTATGGTAGAACTTCCACGCTGCTTTAAAAACTATTCTACTAGAAATAATATCGAGTTCCTGTCTAAAAGGTGATAAAACTCTCATGAAGGCATAATTTTCTTAGTAGGCAAGGTATTATTAGGCCTTTAATAATGTCCTTCTGTCTATTTTCAAAGGATTGGGAAGACATTGCGCCTTCATGAGTGTTGCTATCAGGAGAATATTACTGTATAAAGTTGTTGAATCTCCATAAGCAAGTATATATTAGGGAATAGGGGGAGCAAAAGTAATGGGATATATATATATATACATATATATATATTCTAAAAACAATTATGGCCTCTTGACAAGCTCTTATACTCGCTTTCTAATATAATTATCTCAATAGCCTTTTCATGTAAACATTATTATATTGGCCGTAGGTACGTGGCTTGAAGCCATACAAAGCAAAACAAAACAAATATCAACTAATAGAGAATGAGTTAAGCCAGTCATGGTGGTGCACACCTGTAATTTCCCACTCACAAGAAAGAAGCTGAAGAACCATGACTTTGAAGCCATCCTGGGCTATATTGTTAGTTTCAGGCCAGGTTTGTCAACAGAACAAAGTGAGGCTGAGCTAAGAATCTGAACGAGAACGCGTATGAAGTTCACTTCCACCATGAAATGTAACTGGAGTAGTAATTGAACTACCCAAGTGGTGATATGATAAAAGCAGTGGTTAGAATGAAAGATCCCTGGGAAAATTCTCACTAAATTATGTCCATTAGACCTTCACAAAGGTGCAGCAAGTACACAAACACAGCTGCCGTGCCAGTAGAATCAAAGAGCCATCAGTTCTGAAGTAGGCTTAAATCTTTGGTCATTAGCCATTGCTGTGGTTACCCCAACTTCTTTGAGATGACAAATTTGCTTCCTTTAAAGAGTTTTTCATTCTCAAAAGGAAGTTTAACACATGTGTATAAAACAAAGACCTACATAATACCATAGAGTTAGTATTTTATGCCATAATTTAATATCAAAGCATTTGTATGTCAATAATGTATAGCATTTAAGAAATAATACTTTACAGAAACTTGAAAAATTTGCTTTCAGATTCCAAATGATAACATAATGTATTTAAATCTGTGATTTTAAGCTGGATGTCAAAGCAATGCTGAAATGCTCCCAAGACCTTGGCTTTCACTTTACAGTATCTCTAACTTTAATTTATGAGACTTACAGAAAGCTGCTTAAAGTTTGGGAAAAATAAACTTTTTAAATGTCTCATTTCATCATTCTAAAAATTTGAATTGATCATAAAGTAAACTGAACATGAAATTTATAAATGCAGTTTAAAATGTTCCAGGATTTTGTTGTTAAATTATGAGCAATGATTGTTTGGGGTGAGCATTGCCTGGAAGTAAGGATTGAGGGTGTTTTGTCAGATTATGAAAATGTCTTATATCTTGGTTGTGTTGATCATGAAAATCTGCTTAGGTATCCCTTAAAATATGTGTATTTCTTTGTATGAGAATATTTACTTCATTTTTAAAAGAATTACCTTACTTAGCTGATCTCTACATGGAATTGATTGTTTAATGAAGTTGAGTCTGGCCAGCTTGAGTTAATCAAACACTGACTTAAGGACTCCCTGTGAGTGATTGTTCTTGGTTTTATAAATTGTATTAGATTTATAAGTAGATAATGAGATTTATTTAAAAGCTTAAGAAAAACTATATAGTTAATGACTTGTGTAGATGCATTCCTTGTATAAAAGTTCCCATGGTCTTGTAGTCCATGTGTAGGTCTTTCCTACTTGGCAGGATTCCTTGGGAAGTATGCCAGGCTTCCTAGGATGCCTAGCAAATGGTATAATATCTGCCAATGACTCTTGGTGCACTAATAGCATTTTCCAAGGCATCACCTGCATCCTTCTGTCTGCCCTCCAGCATTAGCTCATTTGCATAAATCTGCATGCCAGATAAATTGTTACTCTAAAGAGCAGAAAAGGGCCTTTCTTAAAAACATTATTCTCCACCATGGCAGATTTTAGTAGCTTTTGGGTGATAAGCATGCCTGCCAGACCCTTACCCAAACTGAGGGATATGGCACAGGACAAGGACAGGAGGATGGAGTTAACGAAGCAAAGAACTGGGAGGCAGATGTCCATCTGGGGCATTCTGGAGTCATGAAGAGAGCTCACAGAGAATCTTCAACCCCCTCACTGCAAACCTGTACCTTTCCTTTTGATTCACTAAATCAACGATTCTCAACCCATGAGTCTCAACCCTTTCACAGGGGTCACCGAAGACCATTTGAAAATACAGGTATTTATTTATATTACAATTCACAACAGTAGTAAAATCACAGTTATGAAGTAACTAATGAAACTAATATTATGGTTGGGGGTCATGACGACATAAGGAACTGTATTAAAGGTAGTAGCATTTGGAAGGTTGAGAACCACGGCTCTAGATAATCTCACAAAGCTCTCTAGGTTCTAAAATCAAGTCAATAAGGTTTGCTTCTGGTATCATCATGGATATGCCGGCAACATATCCTTCAATAAGGGAGAAACAAAAGCAGCTTAGTTTTGTTTTGCTTCCATTCCTTTGCTGCTGAGACTGTTGCAAGGATCTCTTGAAACCACTAGCTTCGATTTCCTTGCAGTCTGGAAGTTGGTTGCATAACAGGCTTAATTCCTTGGCAAAATCAAAATATGTTCTGAACAAAGGTGCAGTGGTTCTCAGCTTCTAAATAGGGTTTGCATGGGGGGAAGTATGGGATTGTTGGTTTTGGTGCAAATTAGTTCTTCTTTTAGTATATTATACGAAACAATGATACCAAAGAGATGCCATCCTAAAGGAAGATGGATTCTGTGTGTTTTTTTTTTTTTTATGCACTTTCCATTACTATGACCTATTGTGTGTAATAGAGTGGGTTCAGGTAGATAGTAGCAACAGACACTCCTGTAAAAGAGGAGGCACGTAAAAGCTAGCCTGGAATCAACCTCTGGCTACTGAAGCAAAGAATCACTTTAATGTTTGCAGAATCAAATGCTTTTTCCCTTCTGCTTTTCATGAAATGGCCTTAAAGAATTCCTCTTGTTTGTGGTTTCAAAAAAAATTAAAACTATGCCAGTGAAGCCTGCCTTTAAGGGTTCTATTAAACAATAAGAAGGCTTTGTTCTTAGCTATAAAATTAAAGCAAGCAGTGTTTCCACTACCTGGCAGGATGCCTTCCCCAGCCCCTGCCCAACCTTGATCCTCGCACACTTAACAAAGCCTGCTGTTTCCCAGGTAGGAAGGTGAGATGGCAACATCTGCCAGGCTTATATACAGAAATATAACTGACCTTTCAGATGATGGAGGGGTTGAACAACTGGGTGAAAAGGAAAGGAAGAGATAGATAGATGATAGATAGATAGATGATAGATAGATAGATAGATAGATAGATAGATAGATATATGATAGATAGATAGATAGATAGATAGATGATAGATAGATAGATAGATGATAGATAGATAGATAGATAGATAGATAGATAGATGATAGATAGATAGATAGATGATAGATAGATAGATAGATAGATAGATAGATAGATAGATAGATAGATAGATGATAGATAGATGATAGATAGATAGATGATAGATAGATAGATAGATAGATAGATAGATAGATAGATAGATAGATAGATTCAGACAGACAGGCAGATAAATGATAGACAGGGAGGCAGGCAGGTAGACAGACAGACAGGCAGACAGATTTTGAGACTGAGATTCCTTCAAGTGCTGCTCCTTAACGCAAATCTTTTTTTAAACAGTTGTAGTGCGTATCTTCAGCCTTCAGAATGATTGCTTTAGAAAGTCAATATTAATTTTACAGTGGGTGGGAATGATGGAAGCAAAGAGTCTTTAAATAAGAAAACACATACATATACATACATGAATACATGTTACACAAACAAACAAACACACAATGTTTTAATATGGCCGTTACCCAAATTTTGACAAATTGGTATAAATGAAACGCAAATACTCATATTTGGGTTGTGGCCTTGAAATAGGGAACGGCTATGGTCAATACAGAAAGCACTGCCAGACAGAGTCTATTTAGTTCTAAGACACTGGACCCACAGAACAAATAGGGTGAATGTGGCGCCAACTCCTTCTAGCTTCCTATAGAGCTGATCATATGAAACCATTGTAACAAAAATTATCTTCTAGAGCTAGCCTTAGGAAGAATGTAGAGGGCCAAGCAACAGTGGCACATGCCTTAAATCTTAGCACTTGGGAGGCAGAGGCAGGCAGATATCTGTCAGCTAGAGGCCAGCCTTGCCTACAGGACACCCAGGGCTGTTATTCAGAGAAACCTTGTCTTAAAAAAAATCAGAAGAATAGGAGGAGGAGTGTATGGCACCTATGGATGTCAGTGCCTTGTGATGTCAGTGCCTTGTGCATGTGGGACTTACTGAACCTGCCTCCCTTAATGTGGGGTTGTCTCGGCCTCTTCCAGAGAATTCCAGAGGAGAGTGAATCCCTCATCTGTGCTTAGAAGCCTTTGACTTGTTCCTGATAGGACCTGTTAGATAAATCCTTTAGCTGCAGTGATTCTCAGAGTTGCCTGTTGTTTTGAATCTTGAGTTGCCCGGAGTGAGCTTGGGTAGGCACACTTGGATGTCTTCATACTTTTCCTTGTCCACTTCCCCACTTCCCACGGATATTTCTTATCAAATATCTGTTCTTCCATTCCAGTCTTATACCATATTTCAGGAACAGCAAAATCATTGAGTGCATCTAAAGTGGAATGATACAGCATGAGTCCTTTTCCTGTTTGTGATCATAACTCACATATCCAATTTCTACAACCCATCTTCTATTTTGTTGTATTTACATCAATATAGATACTAGAGCTTGGGCAGCAAAGATATTCAGTAATCGTCTCTGTGCTTTGCCCATATTCTGAAGGGGCAACAGCCAGACAAGAGGATTCGTAGACAGCACTTATGGCTACTTCATAAAGATAGAACTGTGTTTACCTTTTTTCCAGTTGTACTTCCAAGTTCAAGTTTTATCAGTCATGTAATCAAGTCTGTTTCACTCCCTGGAAAGAATGCCGAAGAGCAAGAGCTAGTTCTCATTCTGAAGACCTTTACGGAGAAGCAGATGACAGCTCCACTTAACTAACACAAGCTTGACTAGAGAGTCATCTCTGTATTTCTCCATCATATCACAATACAGGAATCATGGTACAAACTGGAAAGAATGCCGCTTACCAAAAGGACAAACGCAAGTGCAAGAATGTGAGACGGCAGACCAGAAGTTTCCTTTTTCCATTAGGAATAGCTTCCTTGTTCTGAATTATGTTGCTTCTATCTTTCCTTTGACTCAACAAGCATTCGTGAGTTATTTTCACCTTCAAAAAAGCTTATTTTTACAAAATACACGTGCTGAAGATTACTTAACAGAACATTACTACTTTTCAGAAATATTATGAAAAAGATTTGATAGACAGAGTTGCACATGCTAGTTTACTGGTTTTTTCCCCTTTATTCAGTGTACCCAGCCCAAACGGAAGGGTGTAGAGCATTTGTTTTATAAAGAGTGTAATTAATAAGCTAAAGGAAGGAAGGAAGGAGATGATTGTTTTTGAATGAATTATGAGCAACACCTTCCATTCTGTTGCTTCATTTTGGAACTGCTTTCCACAAAGTTGCCATTAAACAACCCCGAATGTCTGTGCCGTTGGTGCCAAGAATGTGAGACCGAAGGCTGCAGTCATCTGAATGTATCCTAGGAAGTAGAGCACAGGAGGGTCAGTGTTTGTTATAAATGTAATAGAAGTCCTCAGGCCACAGTGGAGAAAGTATAAGCCAGGCACCAGTGGATTGTCACTTCAAAATGGAAACTTAGTAAATCAGTAATTGCAAACTCTTCATGACTAGAAGGAAGACAGTGAGATTGTACTGAGTATCTACTATCTCCCAGATTGTCCGCAGATGTTCTAATTAGTTTAACTATGCAGAAAAGAAATACTCTTAGAGAAATTCATGCTTTTAACACTTTTTTTGCTCTAAAACCCATGATCTATTCTCTATGCTGAAAGATGGCAAAGTATGACCCTAGGATCAGATCTTACTTGTCATCTCCTTTTGGTAAATAAAGTGGGTTGTTTTTTTGTTTTTGTTTTTTTTTGTTTTTTTTTTTTTTTTTTTTGGCACACAGCCACACCTATGTGGTTACACATTGTCTAGGACTGCATTCAAAACTACAATAAGAATTGATTAGATGCAAAAGGGTCCATATGGTTCATAAAGTTAAAATATTTACTTTCTACTGCTCTGCAAACAATGTTTCCCAACTGCTGCTCTACGCCGTGGGAGAATCTCCTCAGCCCATCCTCTCTCCAAACTCAGTTGCATAGGAGGCAACGTTTATGACATCCAATTGGAATTTCAAAGTAACTCCAAATTGTAGAGTTAGTCACCATGGTAACATGGCTTCCTGAGTTATTGAGCTGATGAAAGATGCAGATGTATTGATTAATGCTACAATTTTTTTAGCTAGACAGAGTAGGATGACTTGTCCGAATATCGATGATTTTCCTTTCTTTTTGTTTTCCCCTAAGTTCAGCAAGCTTATTTTTATATATAACACAGGGAAAGAAAATGGAATTTTATGTTCTAAGAAACAATGTAGTAGTGTCTTAGAATTATTTTGATTTGCATTTCCCTGATGGGAATGTACAGCTAGTGATTCACTTCAACACGACATTGCTGTCTCAGAAAAACATCTCCAGGTCCAGAGCTCTGACGTGTCTCTTTTAGCCTTTGGTCTTCATAAAGAATTTTACCATATTTGAAGATTTGGCTTTACTGAAAAATTAGCATCAGCATCAACAATTTGACTAGACATGTTCTGTTATACTACTCTTGGGAATAAAACTCCTTTGTGTAAAGTTTCAAAGTTTTAGGCATCAGCAGTGGCATTTTTGCTAGGCAGTTTTATTGCCTTGTTACATTTGTATTTTGTTTATAGGAATTTTATTGCTCTACTCACTATAGTGTGCTACCATTTTAATGACATCTTATGGCCTTGTTTATCCAACATTTGAGTTTCATAATCTTAGAAACCTCAAGTAAGGATTTACTGTGAGCATCCTGAGAAGCATTTTTAAATCCATAGCAAGCACGTAACAAACCCAATCTGGATATTTCAAATAAGGGTGATTGATCTCCTGTGGTCCAAAAGATTTTTTGCCATGGTGCTCTGATAACATATCCACAGTATCACTACTGTTACTTCCCACAAAAATCATTTCAGGAAGGGATTCTCTGTTTTAATCATGAAAAGCTATTATTGGAATTGAAAAAGTTCTAGCCAAAAAAAATAGTAATTAGAGTATATCTTAGTGATAGAAGGCTTGCTTAGCACATTCATGGCTCTGAATTCCATTCCCAGCATAACCAAAACTTAAAAACTAAATGAACACATTGAACATTAAAACTATGTCTCTGTATTGTGTCTTCTGGTGTCTACTCCTTACACAGAGAACCTGGGCATTCTCTCTCGACTACTTGAGCACGATCCACAAGTATCTGACTTTGGTCAAGAGACTTTCTGAGTAAAGATTATATGTAAACATATTAGATGTATTACAGTAATACCGTCTGTGCTTACTCAGTTCTCCTTGGCTCAACTTTATATACAAAGTGAAGTATTAGAATCCCTTCCATTGTTCTTTCTGGCAGCTCTGTCTAACTTCTGCCCTAGGGTCTGGAATGTTCATCACAGCCGCCTTTGGCAATAAAACCCACAGCAACCTCAAGGTCCTCATATTTCTCTTTGCACCTGGTCAGCAGAGCTCAGTGGGGCACGGAGCTGAAGTGTGTGCAGTTTTCTCCTCGTACCCTTTCTTACTGGCCAAATGTCAGTTTATCCACAATGGAATTCTCTCTCTCTCTCTCTCTCTCTCTCTCTCTCTCTCTCTCTCTCTCTGTGTGTGTGTGTGTGTGTGTGTGTGTGTGTGTGTTGAGTGACATGGGATAGCTAGGACATGCTTTTTCACAATGCTACCTGCTTTAGGTTTAGATGCAGATTTAAAGTTCCAGATGATTAGTATACAGAGACAAATGCTTTAGGGTCTGAAGTACAGCATCTACAGAACATCATATATAAATGTCGCCACCTTTCTCTAGGCTGCCTTAATTTGAATCAGTGTGGAATGATCAGCTTTTGATTTTACTGTAAGAAATGATTTTAGGCAAACATACAGGATAGATATATACTTTTAAAACTAACAAGCGGCAAGGTTAACAGTCTCAAAGAAAGAGTGTAACTGTTAAGAGGTACAATTTCAAGATTGCACTAATCGTATCCCTTGGGCTGTGTAAACCCAGGGGTCACTATTCTTGTAGAATTCTTAGTGCATTGAGCAATGCTCCTTTCTTTCCCTCTGGATACTCTGAAGTCAAATTTCCTGTCTCTAACACATTGACTTTATCCTGTCCCAGGCTTATTTCAGTGTTCCATCTGTGTACAAACAGGAAGCCATCTATCAAATGAGTGGATCCTTTTGGCAGGAGGAATTGGGAGGTTCTACTTTGAAAGACTGTAGGTGGCTAATTCGTTTCAACCAGGCATTGTCAAGTGAGAAAAAAATGAGGGTTTTTAAAGTGCTCTTAGCCACAACAAACAGATGCTGGTATGAATGTAGAGGTAAAAGGAAACCTTTATGCACTGCTGGTGAGAATGTTAAGTAGTATATTCATAATGAAACTAAGTTTGGAGGCTCCTCAAAAAAATTAAAATCAGAAGTACAACATGATCCAGATGTATCACTCCTGGTCATGTACCCAAAGGACTCTATATCCTACCATAGAGATACTTGCTTAGCCATATTTATTGCTAGACTGTTTACAATAGCCAAGCTAGAGAATCAGTCTATAGTTCCCTCTACAGATGAATGGATGAATTATGTGGTACACACATATAATGGAATTTTATTCGGCCATAAAAAAATGGAGCCTTACATGTGCTGGAAAATGGATAGGCCTGGAGATCATCAGAGTGAGTTAAATAAGCCAGACTCAGAAGACCCATTACCTTGTCCAATAGATACATATTAACACACGATTTTGAAAAAATAAAAGTAAGATTACTACCTAAAAGCAAAAAATAAATAAAGTGCACATTCGCTCAGTTTTACCTATGAGAAGTGGCCAGAGATTTTCTCCCCTTGATATTCCTTTCTAAGATTTCCATGAAATGTTTCTAAAGATTTTAAGGCCACACTTGTGTGAAAATTAATGATGGTTATACTTTGTACCATACATCTCACTTAGCAGTTAAATACAAGTCGAAAGAGCAAGTTTTAAGAAATAATAGAGACCATTTACAGACTGCTAAAGAACATTCCACAGACATATAGCTCAATTTTCGGTGTGTCTCTGTAATTAAATCCCTTTAATGTTTATATGTTTGACAAGGAAAAAAATTTTCAACTTCACCCCACCCCTTCTGTGAAATCTTATAATGCTATTAGACCATAAAACGTAGCAGGAGGACTTTTTACTGGGCACTGCTAACGGACTGGTCTAGAAAAATATAGCTAACACATTTATGTTATCATTGACTTCTGTAAGAAATTGTGTATATTAACATTAAAGAAGGCAGTCGCTATGCTGACAGTTGATGTGGAATGCTAAGCAATTACCAATGTGAGGTGGACATTAATGCAGAAGAGAGACATGCGGTACTGTATTTGATCTTTGGTCTAGGAGGCTTTTAGGTCATAGGTATGCTTTCGGCACTTACTTCAGTCTTCGACTTTCTTATTTCAATAAGACTGTAAATCAGTAAAAAGGTCATAGTCTGAGAAGCATCAAATGACCCTATCACTAGGAAAAAGTGGGTCAGCAAGTCTTTCCAGGCAAAAATCTTCTGCTATTCCTTGATAATGTAATTTCCCTACCTAATCTAGTCTTCCTTCTCCCAAAGTACTTAGGAGAGCTGTGAACTCAGTAAACAGGTGGAAAATAAGAGCATATTCTCATAATTTACTGAAATTGCGTTCTATCAAGCCACTATGAGCACTAAATTTCACAGTGGCGTTGTCTCTTGTATACATATGGCCATACAATAACATAATAAAATCCTAAAACTCATCTGATAGATTCCATTTTCTTTATTTTTTCAAGAGAGCAAAGGAGGCTCTGAAGTAAGGGGCTACCGTGAAACCACCACGGTATTGGGTACTTGATTGACATGCCTCCAGTCCAATGCCAGTGCCTCCCACATTGCCTCCATGCTATTGATACTTCTGCACAAAAACTGGCATAGAAATCAGAGGATTAGCACCATATCCCACCTCAGTTTTGGACACACAGGGCAACACACCTTTTTCAATGCTCTTTGTGAATGCAGTTGAAAGGGCCTCCTGTCCAGAGTTAAGGATTAACAAACAAAATGTTGCATACAGAATTGGCAGTGATTGGGGATGGATTGATGTTATTTGTTAGGAGGTTAGCCTGGATTCGGCATCAGTGAACCTCTGAATGACCTGTCTGCATCTTTTGGCTAGTTCCTTTTTCTTCCTCTGGATTTGTCAAAGAATTCTTCTCTATGCAATAAAGTGAATTCTCTTCTCAACCATGTTTAATCAAACTACCCTCTCTAACTTCTTTCCTATAATGGCCCAATCTTAAATTTTTATTTATTTTTTTGACTTACTCTATTTCATACACTTATATGTAAACATTGAAATAACAATGACTTTGTCTCTTTTTTAACCAACCATACAGCAATTGGAAGGCTGATTGGTATCATGCAGAAGCCCAGGAACTGTTTGTGAATGGACTGATGGATGACTAAGTAAATGTTTGAATGTGGTTCTTTCAAAAGAGGTGTGCCAGGTGTGTGGTAAGCATAGTCAGGACTTCAGCCAGCATGGCAATGGCTGTAGTACTTGAAGTTTCAGATAACAAACTGAGGGCTTATCAAAAAAAGGGGGGGGGAGAATACATTCTTGGTTTTTAGAATTGAGGTGGTCTCTAACTGGAGAAAATTAACTGGAGAGAGATGGAGCTAGTACTAAAGAACAAAATAAAACCAAGGGGTAGAGATGGTGGCCTTCAAAAGGAAAAGGGAACCTGTGGCTCTAGATTTAGAGAAAGTATATGCTAAGCCCGTGTGGGAGGTTCAAAGAGAGACAAGGTGAAGCCAGCCAGGCCTTTTAATTTCACAAGCTGACCTGACATTTGCTTGTCAACATCCCTGGAACAGTTGCAGTGAGTAGGCTAAGATGGGACAGATCCCAATTGTAAGCTAGAGTCACTTTTTCCTCATCTATCGATCTACATTATAAATCAAGTACTTTGAAAATCTAATTTCTCATTCCAACGTGGTCCAACACCAGGACATCCCATTTATCTCTATCTTATACTTAACTATAGTTTGGGGTAACTATAGTTTGGGACCAAAGAAAGACATTGATGACTCCAAAGTGGAAGTGCCTGTTGAGGAAAAAAGGGTTAGGGATTGTTTTTTTTTTTTTTTTTTTTTTGCATGTTTAGGTGGCTCCACGTGGAGCACTTCTGTCAGCCACAGTGATTTCTTTGTCAAAAGATAGGAATCAGAAATGAAAGCTAAAATCACACCGAAGACCTGCTCCTTTCCAAACCAAACCTGTGAGCTAGAAATGCCTGCTGACATCTGTCACCTTCACACTCAAAAGAAATGAAATCCAATCAGATCATTAACTCTAACACGATATAGTAAAACTGTGGAAAACTTCATTTTAGGAGAATAATTTTTAGAAATGTAGGATATTATCCAACTTCTTTTTGTCTACCTGTAAGGATATAAGAATGTTACAGTTAAAAAAAATTGTAACTTAATGAAAGTAGAAAAACAGATTCAACTTTTCTAGTTTCAAAGAAAATCTATATGTATTCTTTAAAGGAAATTAAAGAAAAATATGTGGCCTAAAATCGACACACCATGTTTCCAAATTTCTGGAAATAGTGTTCCAAGGTGATGATAATTGTAGTATCTGGTTTCTCAAAATATATTTGAGTCAATAAAATAGATCTCAGTACATATTTTTTTAATTTAGTAAAGCCAATTAATCCATCATAAAATGAGATCTGTACAATTGAGGTTCATGCTATTGTGACAACTGTAGGACACTTTTTAATAATTTGCAATAACTCAGATTTCAGTGAGTTTTGAAAGAGGAATGGATCTATTACAAGGAAGTGCACAAGTGAACCTGGGAGAAGGTTCAGGGACCTCATTGATGTTTGATCAAGAAAAGAATTTTAATCATTGCTACATTCCAATCATCTCACCTCCTCCATTCTAATATGTCTATGGGTCATTTCTTTTCACAGCTTAGTTAGAATTAATTACTAAATTATGTTGAAGTGAAAAAGAAAGTTAAGACATTGATTGAGAGTAGGTTTTAAGTAAATATTTAAATATAAATTTAAATTTACTTAGAAAACCTCCAGGGGGACTAAAAATGATGACATAAAATAATGGTAAGAGAAAATGAACCCACTGATTATGTCTTCCCTGAATATCAGTCTGACTTCTAAATTCTGTAGCTTTCAATCAGTTCTTTCTTTTGTCCTTGTTACTAAAACAATCATTTAGGCAATACTTCTGGGATAATTTAACATAGGACATGATGTCCCTTGGCTTGTTATAAATGGCTGGTGATCACTGTCTTCTCAATAAAATGTCTTGTGTTATCTTTATGTGGTATCTGTTAGTGATCAAGAATAAAATTCAAGGAATCCTAGGCTTCTTGAAAAGGGACATAGTTTATGTGAGCCATGATGACTGAATGTTTATCCTGAACTCACAGTAGTACTTCCAGCTTATTTCATTCATAAAGAATGAAATTATCTTAGCTCGTTACCAAAACCAAAAGAACTCATAGCTGGGCCTTGTCCTCTTTGTGAGATATGCTAGATTCATCAGTGCCATTGTCTTCCTGTGAAATTTACAGCTTCTCCTGTAGCCATACTAAAATAATAAAGCTTGTGGATGTTATCTCCATCTCCCGCAGCTGGGATTTCTGGGTTTCTGTCTGTGAATAAGCATTTCAGCGTGGTCACAAGGTGGAGGAAATAGCACAAGTGCGCTATTTCCCAAGTACAGTTGCCAAGAGTGAGCTAATTGTAACTCTCCATCCCATACAATGCATCTCAAAATTTCAAACACAGGCCATTCTGCATTGATCTACCTTTATATGAAAACGGTGTGCTTTCATTTGTACAATTTCTGTGTCTAAATACATCAGGAATAAGATTTAAAATTATGTCATAAGATTAATAGAGCATCAAGCCATCATTTTCTGATCTGTTACTTTACAGCTATTAAACCCAAACTTGAACATTTAAACCATGTTAAGTGAATAATATAATTTAAGCTGTTACACTGTTTTGGGGAAACTTCTGTTAAATATTTTGAGAATAATTTGTTCTGAATAAATTAATAAGATTAAGTGGTTTTAAATTTGTTTTTCAAGTTTACTAAGACAGGAATTACAAATATATTTCATTTCACAGATTGGATCCTAACTAGTTGATAAAGGCAAATCTGGATTAGCAAAAAGAGTGTTGCAACTGGATGGTGTTTTCAGCAGACACAAGTCAGGCAGACATATAGGACCTATATTTGCCATCCTTGCAAACAGTAGGAAGAAGAATTAAAATTTAAGGTGTATGCATTAGTCTGTTAAAAATAGCATTTAAATAAAAGGCCAAATGAATGCCATTTTATTTATCCTGTAGGTCAATGCATCACGTCAAGAAGCCAAATTGACAGAAGAATGTGATCTTCTCATTGAAATCATTCAGCAAAGACGACAAATTATTGGAACGAAGATTAAAGAAGGAAAGGTATGATTTCCTGAGCAGAAGATTTTCTATTTCCTACCTGGAGAATATATACTTCCATGCACATCTGCACCTTTGAAAATATAAAATCATACACTCTGTATTTTCCATAATTTCTTCTTAAGTATCTGCCTTAGTTTGTTTTGTGTGGCTGTGATAAAGCATCTGACACAGAGTACTGTATAAAGTAAAGAGCATTATTTGGTACATAGTTCTGGTGATTGAAAGTTCTGAATAGCATTGAACCGTGTTTGGTAAGTGCCCCAGTCTGTCTCTTACTAAGACCTTAGAAATTATTTGGAAATCATCCACATAATCCTGAACAACTTCACCTCCTCAACATCCTTAACCTAGATATCTACAAAGTTACTTTTGTATGGAAGGTAACATATTGAAAGATTCCCAAGGTACAACGTGGACCTCACCGAGAACCCATATTCTGACTGCAATGATACTTCAACATAACTCTCCAGCAAACATGCTTACCTTTACATAGATGAGGTTTGAATTTCTTGGCGGGCGGGGAGTTCCCCTTATGAGATATAGGATAGTGGTAAAAGATATTCCAGTTTTAGCCATGTTGCTATGTAGAATTCATTCTTTGAAGCACTCACTTCACTCCAAACATACACCATTAATAGAATTAGAATAAAAGGGGGCAGAGTGAAATAAGGGAACTATTTGCACAGAGCAGAAATGGGTCAAAAGTACAGTGTTACAACTGGCTCAAGGCACAGGCTTGGTCAAGAAGTGCATCCACAGTTCCAATGTCTGTGGCTAAAAATACTCTTGAAGTTTTGTTGAAACGATCTAGAATTGCTTTGGATCTGATGGAGGGCAGAAACCAGACTCGCACCTGAGTGCCATGGGCTGTAGAACATTTCTCATTCATTATAAGGGACTAGAAAAGATTATTGCCAATGTCTGCCTGAAATCATAGCTTTTTTGGCAAGTTTCAATTCTGGGATTTTGAAACATATCGGTTGTTTAGTGTGCTTGTGCCCCACTCATTCTGATATCACATAAGACAGGTGCGCCAGAGTCAGAGAGATAGGACAGGATCCCAGAGTGCGGAGCCCACAGGCCAGGTTAGGTGAAGGCAACTGTAAAACCATTAGAATAGACTGAGGAGGAAAGTGCAAGGTGTTATCTTCAGCTTCTTCTTTTTAAAACTGAAATGCTAAGCTCGGTTCCAAAGCAAACAAAGAAACCTTCAGCTTCTAAAGCTACAGCCAACAAAATCGGCAGCATTATCTTACCTCAAGTGTGATTAGTTTTGCAAAAGAATAAGCAAAAGACTTGAAAAAGAAACAGTTCAGAAATTTTAAAAAAAAAATAATTTTCATTTTAAAAGAGCAAGAAACATGTGAAACCACAGAGAAAGAAGAAACATTATGGAATGTGATAAACGAGCAGTTTTGCAGGTAAACACATGGACAGTTACATGACAGAAAACAGCTGCAAAAGTTTTGGCCTCCACTTGGAGAGTTCCATAAATATAGGAAGGGACAAAGGTGTCTGAGTGACATTCAAGCATGGCAGATGTCCATGGACTCAAAGATGAACCCAGATTGGTGTTTTAAATGCTAGTCCTAGCCATACTAGTGATTCATCACCTGGAGATTTAAAAACATTCGTTGCTTGTTAAAATGCAAATTACTGCAGCTCTGCCAATTACAGCTCATTAACTAGAATATTGGAGGATGTGCCCAGACATCTAGCGTTTTACTTTGAAAGATTCCCCAGTTGATTCCTCTGCATACAGTGTTTGAGAATCTCTGATGCCATTGTATACTGACCTATAATTAAAAGTATGCCCTAAATGGTTATCTCTAGAACATTCTTGCAGCTTCACAAGATGCTCTCATTTCCTTTTGTTTCAATACATACACAATTTAGCGTTTTTTTTTCTTTCTTGTCTTTGTATGTCACTTTTAATTTCCAATATCCTGGTAGAGGAGGGAGAAAAAAAGATGAAACTGAAGATCAGTCATTGTCACATTTGTAAAACATGTGGCCTCTACTTCACATATCCAAAGGATAATACAGTGGCATGTAATACATCCGAAAGAATATTTTGACATCATTTTCTTTTGTTAGAATTGTATCAAACATCTTCAATTTGGCCATGTAATTTAAATTATTCTTTACATTGTATGATTAAATATTCCATTTGTTTGGTTTGTTGTAGGGACTATTAACTTCTTATTCCTCCTGGAGTTTTCCTTTTCTCTGACAGTTTCTAATGGATGTTTTATAACATCCTGAATTAGACTGGATGGATGCCTTGGCCTTGCCTCTATATATAATGCTGCCAGAAGTTCTGTTCTATTTGGTGCAAAATGGTGTTATTTTATTTGACTAAGGTACACAGTTATCCCGATAGGAAAAAGAACAACCATTATAATGAATGATGTATTTTACCATGCTTGAGATCACATACTCCTGGCTGCCAAGATTGGACATTTCATTCTGACTCATTATTTTCATGGATTCTTCTTAACCTTGCCTGAAATCTTGGACCTGCCACCTCTCAGTTCAGCTTTATTTCCTTTGTTTGCTAGAGTACAGACTTGGAAGCAGACAATCCCTAGAGGCCTACAGATCTGACATATCCTTCCTTCCTTTGCTTCAAAATTCAAGTTGTCCTGGGATGATAATGATGGCTTGGAGAAAGCAGAAATTTCTTGGAGTTAGCAGGAATTCTGGAGGGAGCCTGAGCCTGCCTTGTCTGTAAGACAGATTAGCCAGGAGTCCTCCCTACCTTTTCACCCAAGGTTATTTTCCACTCCAGAATTAGAAAGCCAGCCAAAAGCTGCCCCTTGCATAGATATGGGCAGTAGGCATGAGGTGATTTCAATTACTGGTCTAAATTTAACTTGCCTTCTGGCCCGAGGGCTCCAGCTCACAGCACATTTCAAACACCAGAGCCATGGTCAAATGGACTTATCTCGGCCTGCCTGAGAGGTTACGGTCAATTACATTTGAGGGTCGTTTTTAGGCAAGACAGAATCAGGAACTGGAATGGAGGTTGTGAAACAAGTGTGTGTTTTATCCCAAATGGGAAATGGTTATCAAAATAGTTATTACTTATCAAGTGAGCACAAAGTGCCTGGAAATGACGTTTATGGTGAGAGGAAATGGTCCAGCTGTGCTTTTTTTGGCTTTCTCTCATCAGTTCAATAGGAAAAATATTAATCAATGGGAAAAATGTTCCCTTTCTGTTAATTTAATCCACCAGTTTTAGAAGTGTGGAAAGTAGGACTACTTAAATACTTTTATGTCACAACTTTATTACATGGATTATAAAACTTTTTTAGAAAATGATCTCTCTCTTTTTTTTTTTTTTTTTTTTTTTTTGCTTAAGCCTCAAATTTACACTTGCAGAAATGCTTTTGCTTCCTAATGGCACAGCTGAAAATCTAAGCTGGAGAAAGTTCCAGGGCTCCCTAAGGTCCCGGAGTAATTACGTAGAATAGTAGAGGGAATAGACCCAGTGACCCTTTGTCATTTGCCACTGGACACCGCCTTCTTTCCCATCAACAGGGAAGTGATTAGCAATTCCTCGTAAAACAAATTTCCAATGCTTCTCCTTGGAGACAGAGTTTACGTTCCCTAATTGAGTCTTCCCGATTTCTACCTTTCTCTGCTTAGAGGTAAGGAACAGAACGTGTAGTTCAGAAGGTTCTGTGCACCCTCTTCACAAGTGAGCCTTGGGTGTAACCACGCCTGCCATCTTTCTTTTGTTCTAGGTGATGAGGCTCCGCAAACTAGCTCAGCAGATTGCAAACTGTAAACAATGCATTGAAAGGTCGGCATCACTCATATCCCAAGCGGAACACTCTCTGAAAGAGAATGACCATGCCCGGTTTCTACAGACAGCAAAAAATATCACTGAGAGGTGAGTGCAGGGACAGCTGACGATGGTGTCTGGGTGTGACTGGTTGGCCTTGCCCTCAACTGACTTTTTTTTTTTATCTCATTTTCAAAGTTGAATACCAGAGAGAATAAAGCCTGAGGCTGTTTTGCTTCAGCTAAAGACACTTACTTCCCTTTGACTAACAAACCCTAGAGTTCAAGGTCTTCACTGCTGCAGTTGGAAGAAAATCAGCCAGTCTGTGTGTGGAGAGCAGGGTACAGAAACGGCATTCGTTGTGATTCTCAAACTTGGAATGGAAATGCAGGCAAAAACATAAAAGGGCAGCTTATCTTCCAGTCCTTTTGTCTAAAGAAAACAACTGCACAGGTGCTGTTCTCTGTTTGCCTTAGGTTTTTTTACTTTACTTGGCTGAGAAGGTTGACGTCACCTGAAAAGGCCAGGACTGATTCACATGGGAGAGAAAGGACAGCCAACCGCCCACTGCCTTCTTTTCAAATAGCCTCTATTCCTAGGGAGAAACCCCAGAAATGATGTTGCTTGTGTAGTCAGCTCATTAGTAAGATGAGCGAAGATGAGTCTTCTCTTGGTATATTAATTTATTCAGCATAGAAATTACTCATTTCTCTTAGAATAGATTCATGTCATAAATCCAGTGGGTTCAAAGAGAAACACTCGGCTGGCCTGAATAAACGGCATCTCTAGACAACACCAAACACCTTGATTCTCCATTGATTCTAATTTTCAACTGCCCTTTATACCAAACTCTATCAGAATTGTATTACTGAAAGACCCCAGAGAACTCATTCCTACTGGCCTCTATCCTAGAGCAGAGACTGCCACACTGTTCTGAGAAGTAAACTATTTTCAGCTTTGCAGGCTTTAAAGGATCTAGCACAGCTACTTACTGCTGCCCGGGTAACTACACATTAGCCAGAGGGAACAAGTGGGTGTGGCTGTGTGCCAAGGAAACCATTCACAAAATAATCTGCAGGTGTTACCTGACCAACGGGTGGTGTTAACTGGGAAACACGCTCACCATCTTAAGGCTTAAATTTCTTCAAAGGAGTAGAAAGAAAACTAACACTTACAGGTGCTTGCTTGGGTCAAACTCCATTTTCCCCATTCTCGAAGAGTATACAGTATTTTCATAACCCTGGTCTCCTACTGGTCTGCCAGCTTCACTGTTTTCTTCTTATATTTGAGGAAAAAAATCCTTTTGCCGCTAATTAGCTCCTTATCTCCCATAAAAGACACGAATAATGGGCTGCCCTTAAGACACTCTCCTCCCTTTTGCAAGAAAGTCAGGTTTCTTTACTTGTGGCTCCCTAGATTTCAAGTCCAATTTCTTATTCTATATCCTCCTTTAAAAAAAAGAAAAACTTAAACACCGCTGCTTTCCAATGTACTCAATACCCTCTACAGATGGTTTACACCCAGGTAAGTGATCCCCGCTGGCGTCTGAGAGTCCATTTCTCTGTTTTTGAATTAGGGCATATCCAGATGAAACAACAACTATAAATGGCATTCCATGGCAATCCTTGCAAATTCAACTGAATGAGTCCGAATAAATTTGCATCTAACTGGCAGAGAAAGTGACCAGTTACAATTAGAGCAGGTGGGGACCTGTATTTGAAGGACAGCACATGCCCCTCGTGCATACACATGCACACTGCCCCTCTTTGATCCTTGTCCCATTATTTTATCTTGTACCATCATCAGAAAAGGAAGGGTGACTTCCTTTTCTGATTCCCTAAAGAACATGCTCTTGCCAAGTAGAAATACAGAAAACCTGTAAACATTCATTGGCAGACATTTGTGCCTCGGTTTCCACTGTCTCATCTCTTATTTGGAGATGAGTGGTATCAATCACCTAGATGTTCTGAAGGAATTTTTACCTATGTCAGTTTTACTTCTGAAACCACCATTCAGGAGCAATTTTTTTACTTGGGAAATGTTCTCATGGTAGCCATGCACATAATGATAACAATGCTGAAAATTCTTTAGAGTAACATAACAGACACTCGGGAAGTGCTAGCTGAATGGATATCTTAATCCTTGGGTGTTTCAGTTGACCTCTCTTTTTACCTTTTCCATTGTACTGGCTACCTGCTTCTATTCTGCAAGCTCTCACTTCAAATTCCTACAGTATGATTTCTGGGGTCTCACTTCCAGTCCATCTGCTTTGGGTCTTGACACTTCAATATTTTACATCACTTTTATTCAAAATGTAGAACCTACAACATACTTTCAATCATGTAGGCATTCCTAAAGTGAGAATGTGTCAATAAAACCATTCACAGAACAACCTGGTGTGTTCTATAAACTGAATCAAAATTGTATGAACATTTTTTTCAAATAAGAGACATTTAGATAAATCCACAGTGCAACAAGAGTCCCAAGCCTTACGTTGTGGGAGATATATCTCCTTTGGAATCAACTGCTTGGCTCTGTCCTAGTTACTTAGTTATTATGGATAGAATCAGGGCTTCTCAGTAACATTTCTGAGTCCAGTTTTGCATATATGCTTCAAATATGCAGGAATCTAGCCATCTTGTTTTCACATTGGTAGCCTCAGTGTACTGAAAACTGTCTGACATGGGTGAATTACTTAATCTATACACAGTGTATTTATTTGTAGTTATTCCTACAAAATAGAGTTGTTGTAAGCATAAAATAAATACAGAAATAAAAACAGCCCAGCTCTTGCCACAAGGTTAATAGGCAACAAAATCCCTACTTTCCTGTTCCCTGCACAGCTCCATATATGATGTAAAGCACATTGTTTTCAAGCGGCCATTGATGTGATTACATAGTGTCCTTTTGGGGGATATGTTAATTGAGCAGAAGCAGTCACTAAATCCAGGCATAAGAAACTTCATGCACTCTTTTCAAGGAATCTAAAATTACTTTTAGCAACAAGAGGATGCTAAGAAAGTTCCTTCAGAATGGAATGTTCAGATCACCTAGAAGTTTCTCTACTGTGAGGTGATTCCTTTATTTTTTACCAGCACAGATGGCTCAAGGATCTGCCAGGCTTTTCTGAAAACAGAAAGAGAAGAATTCCAGTTGGCAACTCTGGAGATGTTACTTGGGTCTAAGAGTCAGAGCATATCCAATATGTGGGTTTTGAAATGATATCTGGAGGGTGTTGATAAGTTAATAGATGTTATAACAACACTACATTTCCAAGGCCAAATATTTTTGGGAAATCTGGAGCTGACCAAAAAGTTGAACACATTTTGTTTCTGTGGTACCTTGCTGTTTTTGACCACGGTGGTGTGTGGTGTTTGGCAAAGGCCGAAAAAGTGTTTTCCTCTGGACATATCCACCTTCTGGAATACTGGCCCTGAGTGATTAACAACTGAGTGTTCTGTAGATTAGAGATACCAAGGCACAGAAAGACATGTAGGAGTAATGAATTATGGACAGTCCCTCTATACACACACACACACACAGGGGCACACATATACACAGAGTGAGGGGTGATTATAAATTAAAAAAATAAGAAAAAGCCTAGAACTTACAATCCCCAATGGATGTTGACATCATAAAAAAAAAAAAAAAAAAAAAAAAACAGAAGATGGACAACAAGGATTTGGGGGGAAAACATGCCCTAAAATGTTGAGTTTGGCAGATTTCCCTTTACCTTTCACTCCAGTTGAGGATTTGAAATTGTAGCCAAAGATAAGTATCTCTCCTTCCACCAAGGAAAGAAAACTGCAATAATCTCTGAAAATTTCTTCTGTCAGTCTTTGCCTCCCAGGCTAGGCACTATCTTCCTTCTGCTTCCCACTCAAAGTTCCCATGTCAAAATGGTAGGAGCATTTACGATGTCATTTGAAAAAAGACACATTTTATTTTATTCTTTGTTGACCCCTGAAACCATGCAAATTTTGGGAACACAATCTGTATTGGATGTGTCTGGACAATGAGGCTTCTGCCTCCAAGAAGGGAACTAATAAAGCCAGATTATCTGTCTTCAGAGCAGTCTCAACAATTGACACAAGATCTGGATTGCAAGAAAGTCTAAGGGAGAGGCTATTGTAAATTTGGTACTTGCTTTCTATTAACTTGGCCCAGTCCTCCCAGTTTGGGATTATGAGACAGAACTCATTGAGGGTTTTTTTTTTATTTTATTTTGAAATATTTTTACGGCATGCAAATGGTACTAGGTCATTCCTTTGAAGTTTTCTGCATTGATGCAAATATTTTGGACTCTTCAGTACATGGCACACTTTAAGGGCTTCATAAATATTTGGTGAATATTGGTTAAAGGTACAGTTTAATTAGCTGTATCCACCCAGCTACGTTAGCTGTTGTAAGTAGCAATAGTTAATTCAAGTCCCTTGAATGTCATATTTAGTCAACAATTTGAAACAAAGCTCTTATTCAGTCTTTGTGAACTAATCAGGTGACATTACATTGTCTACAATACTTTTTACACTTGAATATTTCATTTATCCAGTTTACATTGTCTTAGACTTTCATCCTATTAGTAATCTGATTAAGACATTGCAGTTTAAACAATTTCCTGTGTTCCCTAGATAACATTGAACTTTTGCCAGAGCTACAGCTAGAGAAACTGTATTAGGCTCATTTTACATGTGTATTCTCTTTTCTTTTCATGAAATTCACATAAAGTCAAATTAACTGGTTAAAGAGTACAACTCAATAGCTATGCCTATTCTGAATATTTTATAGGAATAGACCATATGATTCTTTACATTTTTGTCCCTTTTTTTAAATACAAAGTTTGCATGGTTCATCCATATTTTAGCATGTGTAATCCTTCATTTTTTTTGTGGCTGTATACTATTTCCATTGGATGCACAGACCCCTGGGTGTGACTTTTATGGCCAAGATAGGGTCTTTGTAAAAACCCAAAGCTTCAAGAGTTACTACAATCCACAAGAGTGCATAGTGATTAGGATAACTTGCTGGAATCTAAATTTTCTCATGAAATGAAAGAGTACACACCGAAGTCCTCCTGATTGTTACCACCTAGCTTGGAGATCTTGTGCAAATGACCATCAATGCTCTTTACAAGAAAACAAGTAACTAGATTTATAGCTAAGTCATTTCAACATTGTTTTTTTTTTTTTTTGCAAAAATAAAAACATAGTCTCCTAATGTTTATGGAACTCAACAAAAAACTTGAAGCACATCAAGATTAAAGCCTAGCATTGTTTTCATGCTCAGAAGGAGAATTCTTCACGCCATGGTTTTCTTGGTTTTAAGATAATTACTTGCATTTTGAAATCCACTAGAATGCTCTGCTGTTTGTAACTGAACTTTCCAAATCAGTTCAAAAGCCCATAGGAAATAGATACATATACCTTGCTTTATAGTTTATGTATGGGAGCTCTCACCAGAAAACATGAGTGTTGAGAAGAAATTGTGTGCCTACTGGGGAAATTTGTGAGAAAACTTATGAATATTTTCCATGGCATCTGCTGGGAATATGGTGCAAAAAAATAAATGAATAGAAGAAGAAGAAAAGAGAGCCAGACAAAACCCCCTTTTAATGTTTATTTTAGAGAGAGGCTAGTAATTGATTAAACTAATCCAATATCTGGAAACATTCTTTTTTAATCTTCACTTTGCCTTTTATGCAGTTTGAAATTTAGGAGACTTCCCTTTGAAGTGGAGCAGGGGCGAGTCTGAAAGGAACAAACAGTTTCCCAGACAGATGTGTGAAGAAATGCCTGGAGCTATGTGCTTCTTGCTGGGCTTAGATGTGACTGGGCCAGGCTGTTAAATACACAGCAACATGAAATATGAATATTCTTTTGCTTCCATGGGGAAATTTTCCAATAGTATAAAGGAAGGGGGGTACTGTATTATTTCTCTCACTTCCTTGGCTTTTTCTGTAAGTTTGCTTTGAATAAGTGTACTAAGCCGTTCAGAGATGGTATTTTTTTAAAGGCCTGATATGTCTTTTCTTTTTATTTTTTTTCTCATGTCTTCACCGTGATGATAAAAGCCACCTCGACATTCCTTAAAACAGTGTTTTGTTTAAATTACAGAGTCTCCATGGCAACTGCATCATCCCAGGTCCTAATTCCTGAAATCAACCTCAATGACACATTTGACACTTTTGCCTTAGATTTTTCTCGGGAGAAGAAACTGCTAGAATGTCTGGATTACCTTACAGGTATTGTCTTACTGTCTTTTTTGTTCTGTCTAATGTACATTCAGTGACACAAGTACTTTGCCACTAGATCAATTATTCTCTAAAAATCAAATGTGAGCTTCAAGCTTTGAAATGCTACCTAATAGTCCTATAAATGATTCATGTACACTTTATGCTGTTTTAACCCATATAACACAGACTAAGTACAAATTGGGGGCAAGAAAATAAAGAGAATCCTGATTGCTCAATGTGTCCCTACCACCATTTTTCTGACTCTCAACATGGAGATGGCCAAAGGAATAGCGCTGCATGCCATCAAAAATATGTAAATATTCCATGGGGCATCTGACTCTCATAGTAGGACATTGATTATGGAGAAACAAAGCAACTTAACTATCTGGCCATATATTCCTCTCAAGTTCTTTGTCGCTGAGATCTTATCTTAGTTGTCACGGTATCAAATTTTGGAAAAACATTGTAATCCTCATTTTAGAAATGGTAAATCTTAGTTATGTTGAAGCTCAGCTAGAAAAGGAGTGTGAACAATTAGAACCTGGCTTAGTTCTGTAGGAACTGTGCAGATCCATGCACTTTCTAGTAAAAAACTGGATTTCATGTTGCTCTGGCAAATGTCACATAAATCATATCGCATTTCCAGATGTCACTCTTCGACCCTATGCTTGCTTTCTACTTGGCTTTCCTCTCCCTTCCTCTTCTCCTTCCCTTCTTCCTTCTCTCTGTCCTTTTCTCTCTCCCTCCCTTTCTCTTCATTCCTTCATTCCATTCTTTCTGGCTTAGAAAACAATGAGGGAAAGAAACAGGAAGAAAAGAAAAATTGTGGCTACTCATATTCCTAGCAGTAAATCTTAATCTTTCCTTTGCTGTTAGCCTTTGCAGCAGGAACTGGGCTCATTGGTTGGTAGAAAGAATGAGGACCATTTAGACAAAGTTATTTATGTTAGTCAAAACCACCAGGACCTGTGACTTCAGGAAAGCACTGTGTATACAGTGAAGCCAGATGTGCCCTGTACTTAGGACATAGAGCCTTCCAGAAACCACATCCCTAACTGAGCATGGTGTCAGTTTCTCAACTCCTAACCAGTATGTGTATGTTTGTGGGAGAGTGGTTGGGAGGGTGGAGTTGAAGAGAGGGAACATTGTGTAGCATTTGTTTGTATAGTGTGTGGCTAGAAAGCAAGGAGTTACCTAGTCCTCAATTTTTTTTTCCTGTGAGACCCCCAGCTGTCCCCTTTTTGCCTTTATTCTGCATGTGCCAGAAGAGTGAGGGATCCCACAAAATATCTCCTTATCTTGTACAATTCTCTCTTTCAAATGTATGGTAGAAGAAAGAATTTGACTCACAATGCATTTACACTAAGGAACCAAACTAGGTTTCAAATACTTATGGATAAGAGGTCTCCTTTCTTCAGCTTTTGATTTTGAGATTTGTCTAAACTACTACCATCTAGTAGAACTTTCTGTAGTGATAGGATTGTTCTATATCCACAACAGCCAGCATATTAGTTATTAAAACCTTTAAATGTGTGTAGTGAGATGTCATTTTTGTAAAAAATTGAGCTGAATATAATTAGAAGTTAAACAGCTCCATGGTGCTCATAGCTACTGTATCACTATCCACATTTTTTTTTTCTGCCCTGACATCTTCATGTATTGTCTTTTCACAACATGAATACTCTATAAGTATCATGCTGGAGTTTTATTCAAAAATACAGGAGAAAAGAGGGAATAATGTTGAAAAAACTTGGCCTGCAAAGTATGGCCTTGTTTAATCATAAAACCAAAACTCTTGCTCGAAAGACCTACCTAGCAAATTTTCACTTAAGTCTCTTAGACCCAATGTCACAGGCTCATTTCCAAGACCAGAGGAAACTAGAAAATTAAATATTTGCTCAGAAACATGGTCTTGCTGTACCAAGTAATTTTGATGTACTTGTCTTGTCAATAAGAATGTGTCTTCATTTCCCAACAATTAATAGTATGTTCAAAAGAGATCGCCATTTACGTTTTTCTGTAGGAGCATGAACTCATTGACTAAAATGGAACATGCATGCCATATGTCATATGTCATCACAATGGCTGCTTATGCCAAACTAAAGGCCATATCAGGTACCTGCAAATTTGCCTTTTGAGTCATCAACCCCAAAAATCAGACCATTTCTGGACATAACATCAATCCTGGCCATAACATACAATGCTTGGCTGATACTTCCAAGTCCAAATAGCTTATCTGATATTTATAAGCAGGAAACGAAGTGTTTGTGGCATGTTAGTTCGCCATTCCTTGTGTAGTGTTTGTGATGAAGGCAAGAAAATAACAGTTCTGGTACTGATTGTGTGGGTATTGAAATTGGCGCATGCTGCAGTTTTCATTTACAGAAAATTAGGAATTGACTTTGCAGGACAAACCTATTGGGTTTACAATCAAAACAGGGTTAGCCTGCCTGGCTGTGCAAACAAGATCTTTTTCCCCTATGACTTGCCTCTAAGTGGTATGTCAAGTTAATAACCCATAGAGGTGACATTTCCTTCCTGATTGCAGCTACTGCCATGTGTCTCATAGCCACTTGCATATTCTGAACTTATATTTTCTATTTAATCACATATTGCCATGAAGACAGCAAAATCTCTTTTCTTTCCACAATAGTTGATGGAGAAAGAATTCAATGAACTATTTAAATTATGAAAGATTAAGTTGTTTTTCACTGATTCATACAGGGATGAAATACTATGGAAACAATGACCACACAGACAAAAACAAGCATGCTTTATGACACAGCTGGACCTGCATGGAATGCATCTCCTGATCGGTGTCACTATTTCATGCATATCCAAGTCTCACCACGCAAAACTAAATCTCACATGTGGGCTCTTCAGAAGACAGATGTTCAGACACACATTTCCAGAAAAAACAAAAATGTTTGAAGGGTTATAATGAATGCTTATCTATTTCTTTCCTATTTACTTGTTTCTCATTTGTGGATATAATATTAAGATGGGAATCTACTATATAACCCAGGCTATGCTCACCCTCACATCCTCCCTGTCCGTGCCTTCCAAGTATTGAGATTATAAATGTAAACCTTCAGACCCAGCTGAGCCCTTTTTGGCTTTATGGAGAGTCTTTGTGAAATTCAATAACTAACAGGCAGAGCTTCTCATGACTTGTCCTAAATATCTTTTCAGGTGGCAAAGTGAAGACAAAGCGGAATTTTTAATTCACCATTCACATAAACGTCCTCCGCCCCACCCCCCGTTTCTTTACAATTCACCAGTTCTAATCAGAAAATAATCTAGAAAGATCTCCTGAGTAAATTGGGAGCATGGGGACTTTGGGGGAGGGTTGAAGAGGGAGGGGAGAGGCAGGGAGGGGAGCAGAAAAAAATGTAGCGCTCAATAAAAAATCAATAAAAAAAAGAAACCTGAAAAAAAAAAAAGACCTATGCAATGGTGTAAGTAAAAGTTGTTCTAAATCCATAGAATGCAAACACACCTCTCACTTTGAAGTTCAGCTCCAGTACACAGAAGAGTGTAAAGAAAAGCTGTGATTCAGTTCTCTAAACCGCAGACTGGTAAACTTCAATGCAAAATGGCCAGATGTCTTAGGCTTTGTAACTACTCAGCTTTGCTCCTGTGCGGAAACAGCCATAGACAGATAAAAGTGAATGAATCAAGGCTGGATTCCAATAAAACTTTGTTTACAAAATTAACTGATGTGGGCTGGAAAGGTGGCTCAGTGGTTAAGAACAACTCACAGCTCTTCCACAGAACCAAAGTTTGATTTCTAGCACCCATATAGTTTTTCAATATTGTCTGTAACTCCCATACTAGGGAATCTTATTCCCTCTTTTGGTTTTCATAAGGACTACACAAACATGATGCATGGACATACATGCAGGCAAAATATATACATATATAAAATAAAATAATAAAAATATAATTATAGTTTGCTGAGCTCTCCTTTAAAATATTATTGTCAATACAAAACACTTGTAGCCTTGTATTTTCTTATTTATTCTACTTATTAAATGACTTATTGAAATTAATTCAGTGTAAGTCGTTTAGAAATCATTGTTGTTTTAATATGATTTAAATTTCTCAGGTGTTGATTATGTTAAAACAAATAAAACAAAGGGCTTCTGTGGTGATAAAGGTAACCAAATGCAAGCATTCGTGATTTTCTTAGTATATGAAAATGCATTTGTAAGAGGACTGTTTGTTAATTGTGATATTTTTAATTAAATATACCACCTGCAAAATGAAAAGTGAAAAGGATAAAATAGGAGTGCACCAATAATTTTAGCAAGATATCAAATAGCTAAAAAAAATTCAGTTGTTTAGTTGATTTGCTATGGGATAACAAATAATGATATTTTTCAAAGATCTGCTATCATGTACATAAGTGGGTTTCAGGCCAAATCTGTCCCTGTGCCTATGTTGTAAATTCAGTTTTACTAGAGTATGGCCATATTCATTTATGTACATTATCTACGTATGCTCTCATGACACAATGGCAGGATTAAGTAGTTGCAATAACAACAGTCTGGCCTAAAATATCGAAAATTTCTACCATCTAGTCATTTATGGCAAAACTTTTCACCACTCCTCAAAGTGAATGGGATTATGAAAATTTGTCTTGGTTACTTTTTCTCTAATGTGTTTCTCTTTACATACAAGAATCTATTGTTTGCTTAGTCTCCTAAATATACTCTAATGATAAATTGAGATAAAGTCTTATTTGCTGGCAGACTCTAGCCACACTGCTTACAAACAACAGACAAACAAATTCCAGAAGTATACAACTAAATGTTGTCTGAGGTTTTCTGTCCTGCCCAGTTCCTGCAGTTGTTATGTCCCAAAACAAAATCACAGAGGTCTATATCAGTGATAAACTGATTGGCCCATTAGCTCAGGCTTCTTATTAACTCTTATAACTTATATTAATCCATTGTTCTTATCTATGTTATCCACATGGCTGGGTACCTTTTTGAGCAGGGTAATCACATCTTCCTTCTTCTGTGGTTGGGACAGGACTGGGGAGGTGTGGGCTTCATCCTTCCCAAAATTCTCCTGTTCTCCTTGTCCCGGCTCTGCTTCCTGCCTGGCTACTGGCCAATCCATGTTTATTTAAAATTTAATTGACAGAATACAGAATTGTCCTGCACCAACTAAACACTTTGGAACTGAAATCCACATCTCTAGTATCACAGTCCTGATAGGCCAATTTAGGAATACTTGCTTTTACAGCTAAGTATCTCCAGAATGTATTCCAATGTTGTCTGCTGCTCCACTGATATGCATTCTTGATGCCCACAGCTCCCAACCCTCCCACGATTAGAGAAGAGCTCTGCACAGCTTCCTATGACACGATCACCGTTCACTGGACTTCAGATGATGAGTTCAGTGTGGTCTCCTATGAACTCCAGTACACCATTTTCACTGGTCAAGCCAATGTTGTTAGTGAGTATCACATGGCTGATTTACTTCTCAGTTTGATGACTGTTTTCAGGTAAACTGGGTAAAGGAATGTAAACACTAAAGGTAGATAAAGAAGGAAAAATTATGATATTTATCGGTTTCTTTTTCCTGCTCAAGGAAGGGGAAATGTTCACTTATATTGAAGTAGTGAAAACAGCTGGTCAAACATCAATGGAAAATTACATGGCTGAAGTACCTGAATACGTTGGTTGATGAAAAAAGCTGGTAACAACATATACAGAATAAATCCATTTATCAATTCATAACTTAAAGATCAAAATAATTTTGCTTAAAGGTGCATTATTAGAGGCTACAAATACAAATATTAATCAAGATGTTGCTTATATCTTGAATGGGATATAGAAAGTGTCACTGGGAAGAAATAGATGATGAAACTAGGAATACAGATGTCAGTAAAAATATTTGTCTTACAAACATGAGGAACAGAGTTTTGATCTGTAGTACGCATGTAAAAGAGCCAGGCATGGTGACATTTATCTGTAATTCAAGTATTGGGGAAGGATGAAGACAAGAAAATCAAGAGTTCAGTGGCCAACCAGTATAACCTAATCTGCCAGCCACAGATTCAATGAGGACCCTGGGTCAAAAAACAAAGTGAAGTTGGATAAATGAAGACACACAGTGTTGACCATGGAGTCCACATACACTTGCAGCTATGTGTACACACGTCCATACCCACACACAAAATATATTACATTATATATATTATATTGTATATATGTATGTATATGTGATGGTTTATAGGATGAATACCAATTTCTGGGTGGTAGTTAACATGCTTTAGTGATTTTATCATGCATTTAGTTTTATAAACTTTTGTACGTAATTGTTTCAGTTTTCAAAAAAGGGGGAAAAAGAATTTAGTAAAATGAACAGTTAAAGAATGCCAAGTACCTGGTCCTATTCAGAGGTTGTTTAGGCCTGACACTTCAAATCTTAGTAAGTAGCACCTGCGAGGAAGAACTCGGTTTATCTGAAATGCAGGGGCCCTCCTCTGTCACTGTTGTTTGTTTGATATTTGACATTGTGAATGTTATGACCAACTCAAACAGCAATAGTTGCCCATAATGTTTAGAACAGAGTTATGTAAGTTGAACTGAACAAATGGCAAAAGGCTAGAAGCAATCACTTTCCAGGAGAACAAATTTGAAATTTAGTTTCTTAGCTTCCATTTCTGTGATGAAGCACCATGACTAGAAGCAACTTGTGGAGGAAAGGGTTTATTTCATCTCACAGATTAAACTTTTCCATTCAAGAAAGTCTTTGCAGGAAGTCAAGGCAGCAACTGATGCAGAGGCCATGGAGCAACACTTTTACAGGCTTGCTCTTCATTCGCTCTTCCCGCCTTGTTTAGCATACTTTTTTTTTTTTTTGGTTTTTCGAGACAGAATTTCTCTGTGTAGTTTTAGTGCCTGTCGCTCCTTGTGGTCTTGAACTCACAGAGATTCACCTGCCTCTGCCTCCCGAGTGCTGGGATTAAAGGCGTGCACCATCACCACCCGGCAAACATGCTTTCTTATAGCACTCAGGACCACCAGCCCAAAGGTGGCACTGTGAACAGTGAACTTGGCCCTCCTATTGCAGTAAATAATCAAGAAAATTCCCACAGACTTTCCCATGGGCCTACCTATTGAGTTATTTTCTCAAGTAAAGTTCCTTCTGAAATGACTCCAGTTTGTGTCAAATTGATGTAAAACTAGCCAGCATGGTAGTAAAAATAGAGAACACATCAAAGTAGAATACAATAGCAATCACTTTTCCACAGAGATGTTTTGAATACATCCATATCAGCTTAATGTGTTTTTTTATAAGAAACCCCTTCTCTCTCAGCTTTTCCTTCATAGTACATATACTTCCGAAGTACATGGTGCTTTAAATAGAAGTGTGATTGAAGATTAATTATAAGAGTTATACAGAAAGACGTTTAGCTTCACAGTGACAAAAGTGCAAATGATCCATCTGCATTAACACCAATGTAGACACTTTTCTCAGATCTCTCTCTCTCTTCCTCTTTCTCTCTCTATTCTCTTCCTTCCTTCCTTCCTTCCTTTCTCCCTCCCACCCTCCCCCCTCTCTCCCTCCCTCCATTCCTTCCTTTCTTTCTTCTTTACTTCCCTCTTTATGCCTTCCCCTAATTTGTTTGCCTTTGGAAACACTCATAAAATTCTTGCGATTTTCTAGGCATGTGTAATTTATGAGTAGAAGACTGATTCGTGAATGTTATGTCAAGGACAGTTTTGGCAACTGATTTTGTAGGTAGTGACAAGAGAGGAGTCAAAAGTGGACGTGACAATAAGGCCTTGGGGAGGAAGTTACAGTTAAACTTACTCATGAAATGTTGTGGCCACATGGCTGTGATAGAAGGATATTTGCAGGTAGCTGTGTTTATCCGCAGATGGCTAGATCATAAGTAAAACCAACAGAGAGTAAAGTAGTGGAACATACTGAAAGAATGTACTTGATGCCTGGCTGGAAATTTCCATGAGGATGGGAAAGTGGGGGAAAAGCAGAGTGAGAAGCATAGCCATGGAGCTGGCTTCAAACAGCATATGTTCTTGACCTTCACTCACACCCAGAGACTAGTGCTAGGCCACAGAAAGCTGTTCAGGTCACCCCACACTTGAATTTTATGTTGGAGAGTCCTGTTCAGGTGAGCAATCCGAAGATGATTTGTGCCAGCACTGAAGAGGGGACAGAATGAGCTAGGAGCAAAGAGAACAGTAGGCCTTTCGTGGCAACTCGCTAAAGAGTAGGGTTAACCAAGATCTCTAAATGACACTCAGCTGAAAAGGCTCCTCGGCCTGGAGCTGATTTAGTCCAGAAACATCATCACTGTCTTTTTCTTGCTCGGAATGCCTTTTGAGACAAGTCTAAGTAGCATTCCTCCTAAGACTGTGAATTCTTCTGAAGTCATTCTTCCCCAGTTGAATAGGTCTTGCTGCATGGCACTAATAAATGTCAATGTTCTACCTTCCTGTGCATTGTATGCCATATGTGGATATTTAATTTTTTAAGTAAATGTAATAAGAGACCATTCTATTTTGGCACAAATAGTTGCCGCATTTCTTCCTGAAGCAGTATGGTGTCTTGTTTCAAAGCTGTGCCCCGACTTATCTGCCACATCTTCTACTGATGAACATTAGCTCTTTTCTAATGTCTGCAAACATTGCCCCCAATGGATATCTTTGCATATTTCCCTTTCATGCATGCAAAATGATATTTCTAGTATAATCTCTTGAGATTTTGTTAAGAAGAGATTATTTGCATTTTAATTTTGATTGACATTGCCAAATTGCCCTTCAGAGAGGTGACAGGTGATGTTTAAAATGCATTTTAGCAGCTGTAGGAGATACATTTCACTGATCTTGGACATATGTACTATAAGCTAAATGTAAGAAATCCAATTCAAAGCAAGGTAAACAAGTATTATCTACAGGATGACATAATAAATCTAAGGTGTAACTTAACTAATAAAGAATCCATAATACATTAACCCATACACTGCTATATTATATAGTATAGAAGGGAAAACACAAAAAAAACAGAAAAATGGCAAATATATTTTTTCTTCACTGTAGGAATTATTTTGTATTATATTGCTGTTATTGTATTATATTTTATTACTAATTATATTATAAATAATTATATTACAAATGCTTATAACAGTTTTTAATGTATCATATTGCTAGTAACTAAGCTAAAGATTGCATCAGACTTAAAGATTGAATGCAAAAGATGGCAAGAACATGTGGATAAGTGAATGTTATATAAGTGAACATTTGATAAGTGAATAATGTAAGTAGAAAAAAATGGAGTTATTTAATTCCAAAAGGGAAGTTCTTGGTCCATGTGAGGAATGTTGTATTTCTTTGAAACAATTTTTGTTTGAGTGAGAAAAATTATTCATTTTATTTTTAGCAGGATTATCTCCATCATAGCTTCTTACATAGCCCCCATGGAAAAGGCTCTCCTTGAATGCTCTTTGTCCATCCGTCCTATCCTTTGATGGAATAGCTTTCATTGAGAACATCTACTGGTAAAATGCTACTAAAAATTGGAAAACATTTTCAAAAACTGCCCAGAACTCCTTGTGCCACTAGGCAATCTTTGATTGTTTCTAGGTCATGGTTCCATCACTTGTTGTAATAAACCATAGTTAATTACTTTCAACTGGATTTAATAAGGGGGAATTAGATAATATCTTTGAACGTTGTTTAATCTCATTAAATTTCTCATAAAAATACACATCCAAATGCAAAGTTGATGTTACTGCTTTTTTCATTGTATTGACAGAATTATGACTGCATATGTTACTAACTTTTTATTAACACATAGATACATATTTAATTTTCAATGTTTACTGAAACTACTTTTCATATGTTCTTTTAAAATCTCAAATTGGGGCTTTTTGCCAGCAAGTTCTTCCTATTATTTACAAAATAATCAGAAGTCACATTTCTTGAGGACATCATGTGAAATAGTGATATGTATGCATTTCAGTCATTTCATGAAAGTTATTAAGAATATATTATTTTTACAAGGAAGAATGAAAAATGGCTCACTTCTGCCCAAACTGTTAGAAGAGAGAAAGGTTGTTAGAAATCCATAGACAGCCTCTGCAAACAATGTTCACACTGCACCATGTTTTGCAGCAAAATGACTGTTTTCATTCAGGGATCTCAAATCCCCAATGTAATTAAAATCATTTAATATGCTACAGTAGGAGAGAAATGCTTTTGACTCATTGTCAATGAAATCTACTGTACAAAGTCAAAAGGCTCAATTGCGCTTCATTATGAGCAATGGTCTTCTAGTTTCATTTGTTGTTTTAATATTTTACCTGAGTCAGTCTATGAATATCAAAACACCCAGACAAGTCTGGGGAAAAAAAAAGTGAAGTTTCAGTTGGGATAATCGTGTGGATGTTTCATAAACAGTGTAGTGTCGAGGTAGCATAGACCCATGTGCAAGAAATGAGATGGTACTGGCTGGAAAAGACCTACACTACCAATATATTTGAGGTGTAATCCATGGCACCCCCACATAAATGTCCCCTCAAAAAATGTCACTATTGTTTTCTTGGCATTTGCGATAAATTCTCAATCATTATTCTGGCAATATTAGTAATAAAAAGGGAAGCAAAAAACTAGTTAATGTTTATGAAGATAGCTTGCTCACTGTAAAACTACACCTATATTCAAAGAAATTTCAAAGAATTTTATTACACTCAAAGAAAAAATTAGTGACTTCGAAATAATCAGGATAGTCAGTTTCACATCTTGGCTTTTTGTGAGGAGGTTTTGATACATTAAATCTTTGTTAAGTTTGTGATTGGAAGCCAAGTTGCAGTTTGAACTAATTTCAAACATCTGCTCTATGACAGTGCTGTAAGCATCTTCCACCACACGACATCAAGCTTCAGGTATCTACAACGACTAGAAAGTTTATTGAAAGCATTTTTACCTTTTCCCTCTTTGACCACAGTAGTCATTTCATCATAACATGTGCACTTAAATATGAACAGTACAAATGCAGTGAAATCGATAGGATACTCATCTGAATCTGCTGAGTGCTGTTATTGTTTTGCATATATGTCTGACTGCTGTTGACAGAGACCTAAGGATATGAGCTGATTATTCTAAGATAGAAAAGATAATTTTGATTTGTTCTTATTTTAATAATATTGATGTCCTCAACAAGTAAATTATAGACCTCTTGGGGATTGGATCGCACAGTTTAAAAGGACCGTACTTTGGTTGGATCAAAATCTAATATTTGGCTGCAGCAGGCTCCAGAAATACAGGGTTTGTTTTAGTTGTTTTCTAAATAAAATAAAATAAAATGTTATAGTGAGAAAGGATCAAAGAGAATATAGAGAAGGGAAAGCCTCCTGTCACCATAGCCTTTAGAGACATTTTCTTCTTTCCCCCCTCTTATATTAAAAATAGTTTTCTTCCTCCTATAATATATCTTGATTACTGTTTCCCTTTCGTCTACTCTCCTCCCAGTTCCTCACTACCGCTCCTCCCATCCAGATTTACTCCCTTTCTGTCTCTCATTAGAAAAGAACAGGCTTCTAAGAGATAACAACCACAGAACAAAAACCATCACACTGAAATTGAACAAGGCAGCCCAAGAGAAAATAAAAGGGTCCTAAGAGCAAAACAAGAATTAGAGACCCACTTCTTCTTATACTCAAGACCCCATAAAAATACTAAATCACTTAAGAAAATGTTTAACATCCTTAGTCATCAGAGAAATGCAAATCAAAACAACTCTGAGATTCCATCTTACACCTGTAAGGATGGCCAAGATCAAAAGCACTGATGACAACTTATGCTGGAGAGGTTGTGGGGAAAAGGGAACACTTCTGCATTGCTGGGGGGAATGCAAGCTGGTACAACCCCTTTGGATGTCAGTGTGGTGATTTCTCAGAAAATTAGGACACAACCTTCCTCAAGAACCAGTAATACCACTTTTGGGTATATATCCAAAGGATGCTCAATCGTGCCACAAGGACATGTACTCAATTATGTTCATAGCAGCATTGTTTGTCATAGCCAGAACCTGGAAACAACCTAAATGCCCCTCAACCGAAGAATGGATAAGGAAAATGTGGTACATTTGCACAATGGAGTACTACACAGCAGAAAAATAATGACATCTTGAATTTTGCAGGAAAATGGATGGAGCTAGAAAACATCATTTTGAGTGAGGTAACCCAGACACAGAAAGACAATTATCACATGTACTCACTCATAAGTGGTTTTTAAACATAAAGCAAAGAAAGAAAACCAGCCTAAAAAGCACACTCCCAGAGAACTTAGACAACAATGAGGACCCTAAGAGAGACATACATAGATCTAATCTACATGGGAAGTAGAAAGTAGAAAAAGACAAGATCTCCTGAGTAATTTGGGAGCAGAGGACCTTGGGGAGGGCTGAAGGGGAAAGGAGAGAAGCAGGGAGGGGAGCAGAGAAAAATGTAGAGCTCAATAAAAATCAATAAAAAAAATACTAAATCAAAGAAGGGTGCAAAGGGTAAAGGGGAAAGAACTTGGAGAAGAGGAGGGAGAAGAAGCAGTGGTAGGGTTATTAGAAAAACTGAAAAAAAAAAATACTAGGCTGAAAGCTAGAGGACCTGGTGCAAATCCATGTCAGTCAGTCCTGTGCTTGTTGCTTCAGTCTCTGTGAGTTCATATGAGATTTGTCCATGCTGATTTAGAGGACCTTGTTCTCCTGGTGTCCTCCATCCTCTCTGGTTCTTACATTCCTTTTGCCTCCTCTTCCCTGAGGTTCCCTGAGCTATCCCTGAGGGGAGGAATTTGATGGAGACACCCCATTTAGCTATGTGTTCCAAGGTCTCTCTCTTCGCATAGTATCTGGTTGTGTCTTTGTATTTGTTCTCATCTGCTACAGAAGGAAGTTTCTAATGATGGCTGAATAAGGCACTGACCTGTGGTCTCTGGGCTACCTGCTCTCTGGTTTCTTGGTGACCCGACCAGAATCGGGTATGGGTTCTATCTTGTGGAGTGGAGTGGACCTTACATCAAATCAGACATTGGCTGGCTAGTCCCACAAGCTTTGTGCCACTATTGCACTAGCACATTTTGCAGAAAAAAAAAATAGCATTGTAGATCAAAGGCTTTGTGGCTGTATTGGTGTTTACATTTCTCTTTTGGTAGCCTGCAGAGTACTTTCCCATACCAAAGACACCATAATATGATGGTGAAGGTTCTATGTGGGCAGCAGCTCACCCTCTCCATGTTCAATGAGTTGCATAGATGTGGTCTTTTGCAATGGGACCTCCTGTCCATTTGATGAGAGCAACATATTCTTTTAGCAACTACCTAGGTTGTTTGGGGATTTCCATGGGATCCCTTTGGCCCACAACTCAATAGGATATAACCCAGTCCCAGTACTGGAAGCTTTGTTTCGTGGTAAGAGATGGCCAATTGGGACTTGAGAGGTTTTCTTCTTACCCAAGGGAGACTTGGGAAGAAAACACAAGGTGCAGACTTACAGACAAATTGAGGAAATGCTGTCCTGAATTATTCTCCTCAGTACTTAATGCTGTTTCACACACTCAAATTCCTCTATGAGTATGAAGTTGTCTTCTTGCTTTATGCTTACTTTTTCCAAGTCTCAAGGTCCTGTGATTTAAAAGTTTTCACAGGTAGAAATTATAAGAAGTGACAGAAAACTCATGAGGCCAAATGACTCTTGGGAGTACCCGAAAAAAAAAGTATTCACACAAGATCCAGAGCACGTGAGGCTGGAGAGATAAAGCGCTTACTGTTCAAGCATAAGGACCAAGGCTTGGCTCTCCAGAACCCACAAAGAAAGCTAAAAGGCATTGCAGTCATCTGCAATCCCAGCATGTAGGACAGACAGAAAGCCAAAAGGAATTGAAGCCACCTATAATCTCAGCATTTAGGACTCAGACAGGGCATCCCAGGAACAAGCTGACTAGCCAAACTAGCCAGAACTTGTGAGTTCCAGGTTCTCTCCGATCCTGGATCTAAAAATAAAGTAGAGAACAATCAAGAAAGGCACCAGGTATCAACCTCTGGCCTGCACATGCACATGCACTCATAAGTGCACTACACACACACACACACACACACACACACACAGATGAACATATACCAAAACAGAGTTTTGAAAAGTTCTTCTCATCTTTTATAATTGCAGGTGTAATTTTTAAGTCACAAGTTGGAGAAAGCATTTGGTATATATAATTCAAAGACAGATTCCAGGGAGCTCACGACTACCCCGCAGTGCTATGCAAATATTTGTGGGTTGGTGTAGATGTATATTTGTTAATTGCTTCTCTTAGGTCTCATTAGGCTCTTGGGGAGTCTTCAGAGTTGGATGAGGTATAAGTTGCCTCGAGATCAAAGGAACTAACCCTTTGACTTGCGAATGAACCAAAAAGGAAAAAGGGGGGTAAATTTGGAGTAGTACCTCAGGAAGTGGAAGGGTCTGGCATTCTCCCAGGGACTAGTACTGAGAAAGGAAACTTCATGACAGCCTAGTCACCAGGGAAATGGGAAAAGGTTCTATTGGAGTGGAGATTGATGGATGGAGAGAGGAAAGTTGGGCCTGATACCAAAAAGAAGTTTCTAGCATCAGTCAGCTGCGAAACAAAATGGACTTCCTTTTTCCTACATGTTCTTCCAAGCCTCATAAATCCTCAGCTTGTTTCTCAACCCATATCCTGCAGAATGAAACCAGAAGAGCAGCCCTACTTCACTCTGGACCAGTGATAAAGCTGGTGAAAAATCCTATGATCTTTCCCAAGGTCCACACTGAGCCCCCAGTTGCCCCTAAGTGCTGCTGTTGCCCCAGGTTTCTCTGAATCCCCACGAATAGGATTACAGAGCACCTTTTAAATCGCTTGCTTTTAAATCTCTTCCACTAGAAGTTGGATAGAGTTGGCTGACCTGTGCTGGGTTTGCTGCTGCATTGACCTAATGAGAAGGCTGTTGTCTTAGAGGGACTAATGTTGTGATGAATCACTATGACAAAAAGTACCTTGGAGAGGAAAGGACCTAATTTCACTTAAGCATCTATATTACTGTTCGCCAAGGGAAGTCAGGTCAGCAACTCAAGCAGGGCAGGAACCAGGAGGAGGCAGGAGCTGATGCAGAAGTCACAAAGGAGTACCACTCTACTGGCTTGCTCATACTGCTTTCTTGTAGCACCCACGACCACAAGTCCCAGGATGTCACCATCCACAGTGAACAAACCTCTCCCACTTCAATCTCCACAGAACAATTAGTGAGGAATTTTCTCAGTTAATGTTCCCTCTTCTCAACTGCTTCTAGCTTGTATCAAGTTGACATAAAACTAGTCAGAGTAGCTTCTCTGCTTGTCTCATTTGTTGAAATAAGCAGACTCTTCCCCAAATGTTTCCCCCATAGCAATGGCAGAGATGCAGGGAACGGATGGAAAACTTCAAACTTACTCCTGCGACAAGCACATTGTCATTTGTGCTCAAGTTAACAAGTCATATGACCAAACTTAAAGCCACATGGCCAAGCAGTATATTCCTCCTTTTTAGAGAGAGAGTAGCTGCAAAGTCACTTTGGCTTGGATATGGCCAAGAGAAGTATCAGAGGCAAAATGCAGTCAATATGTCAGTGTTGATGAAGTCAGCTCTTAGTACATCATCAGCTACCCATCTGTGAGTTTCCCAGTTCATGAGAACCAAGCTTGAATGACCAGTGTCATTCAGGAGAGGGTAAGATGGGGGGGGGGGTCAATCCCTGGTTAATTTTGTTTCTGCCTCACTGCTCTCAATAACACACCATGTGCATGTTCAGTGCATAAGATCCCAGACAAAAGCACCTTCATTGCACCGTTCATACAGACCAGAGTTTGCAATATAAGAATCTTCAGTGATTTGTCCCAGGGGAAATGCTCAAAGGACACATGTAATTCAAAGTGAGCTTTTGATATAGATAGCATGTTGAGCCCAATTTTTTCGGTTATCCCATACAAAAAGAAAAGAAGTTCTCCATGTTTCAATATTTACAGCTTAAATAGCCTAAAATTCTGCCAACATTGTCTGTGATAGCACCTGTCTGGTTGGCTTTTGCAGGTCTGTGTAACTCGGCTGATAGCTGGATGATTGTGCCCAACATCAAGCAGAACCACTACACTGTGCATGGCCTACAAAGTGGCACCAAGTATATCTTCATGGTCAAGGCCATCAACCAGGCAGGCAGTCGCAGCAGTGAGCCTGGGAAGTTGAAGACGAACAGTAAGTGCTGTGAACTCAGCTGAGCTGTCATCTCACATTTGCTCATCTCGTGGCTAACACTCCTGCTCCTTGCTTCTCTTTTTCCTCTTCTGTCTTGGGCATCACCCACAGGCTCAGAAAAAGCAAGGAAAGAGCCAGTGTGAAGTGCTGACGTTCCCAGCAGCTCCCTCTGGGTGTCAAAGTTGATTCTGTGCCTTCTAGGCCATGTGGCCATTAGTTTCTTTGCATATAGTTGCTCTCATTTCTTGAGAAAACAGTACTGAAGAAGTTCTTGTGAGAAATTGAACAGGTGCCTATAAGGCCTGATGCAGAACACATGCTGTATATGTTAGATAGGATTGTTTTCCATAGTAGAAAACAGGTTCATAACTTTTTCTTCAGAAATTCTGTTTTATTTGAAGCATCTGTCTGGGTCTGTGATTCTCAATCATGGGCAGTTTTATCTTTCCTCCCACAACCCCAGTCCATGTAGCATTGAATACTGTCTGGAGACATTTCTCCTGCATTATTACAACTGAGGAGGATGCTGCTGGCATCAAATGAGTGGAAGACAGGCATATTAAACATCTGTGGCATAGAGGATAGCACTCAACACAATGAATGGTGCAGCCTGTCCTTGTGTCTCGTGGTTCAGTCATCTTACTGTTACTGTCACTGTCTCTGTCTACATGTGTTTTGTTTTAACCTCTTTTCTTTCTTTACATCTTTTTGATCTAGAAATATTATGCTATGTCAATATGGTGCCATGTTGTGGGGGTGCCAGTCAACAGAAACAATTAATGAGTTCTCAAGAGGAACTCTCATTTAACCATATCCTTGTCTCCCAGAGCATGGTAGCACATGATTTGATCTTAGGACAAGTGAAGGGGAGAAGAACAACTCTGGATTAAGCACGAGAAAGCTGAAGTTCTGCCACATGTTTTCCATGTGGCCGTGAGACTTGTCTTTTTATATTTTTTTAGACAAAACCATTTTATTTCGTGGTGATTGTAGATTCCCAGAAAACCCGTAGCTATTACAGAGAGGCCTGTATACCCTGTACTCAGCTTGCCCTAGAGTCAGCGTCTTACATGAACCTGACTCATTTGTCACAACCTAAGAAGTTAACATTAGTACATTTCTGTTGCCTAAGTCCTAGGCTTTATGCAGATTTTACAGTTCCTTTAATAGGATCCAGTCTAAGAATTTGTCTCACATTTGGTGGTTCTTCACATTCTCCCCATTTTTAAGGGAAGATTTTGGTTCTTCATTTTTAAAATAGGAAAATTTAGCCTCATTTATACGTTGATAAATTTGAAACAACTTTGAGAATATAAGAATAATATTACGCCATGCTTTGTTAACAGTCACGGAGCACATGAAAATTAACTTATACATACTTAGGGCAACAGCTTGTAATTGCACTCGAGCATGCATTTGACCTCTCAAAAACTGGTGGAGCTCCTAGCAAATTTTTGATGCTGTGCACCAGGCTGAGGACACTGTGACAACATTTAGCTCCTACATATGGTCTTCTCTCAAGGAGACTGTAGACTGCTTGAGAAGACTGAACACTAAGCCTTAGTTATCATTGCATTTCTGAAGTCTGTAATGGCAGCAACTCATGAAAGTGTAGAACATTCCAAAGAACATCACCATGGTAGCTTTTCAGGGTAAGGAAAGATTAAGGGATGTGAAGAAGAGAGAATATCCCATGACAAAGGAATAACATGTACAAAGGCCCACAGAAATGATTATATCTACGCAATAGAAAAGGAATCAGCATAGTAAAAATAAGACATAAGTGGACAGGTTAGCTGAACAATGAAGCTAGAGACAAAACCCGTATTGTAAAACTAGGCACACTGGTGCATACCTATAATCCCAGCACTCAGGACAGTGAAACAGGATCCCAAATTCCAGACCAGTTTAGCCTTTGTTGTGGGACAAAGCCCAGTAACACCACACCACACCACACAAACATACCACCCACCGACACACACACATACCAGTTTTAAAAAATATAAACTAGCTAAGCCTGTTCTCATCGGCCTGTAATCCTACTTACAGGAAGAACCTAAATTCAAGGCCAGCTTAGTCTACAGTACAAGTTCAAGACCAGCCTGAGCAATTTAGTGAGACCCTCTCAGATACGGCTTGGGATATTACTCAATTGTTGTGATCCAGATGCCCTCACTCCCCCTGACAGACAGCCGAACTTCCTTGTGGTCTGTAATTGACAAGGATGTTTGTGTTCTTTCTGGCTGGTGGGTCTCCACAGAAGGAGTAGAGGTATAAAAAGTTGCTGGGCAAGATAAAAATTGCAGTTCTTCCACCTGAAAAGGAGCCTCTGTGTCTCAATCCCGGCACCTCCCCACCAATCTTGGCTATCTAGGCTGCGCTGGCCGCAGCACTTAGTGACAGATTGACTACAATGTGTGGACCCATGATTCCCATCCCCAGCATCACAAAACAAAAACAAATAAAACCAAATGGTAAACCCATTATGGGTCATGAAGCAGTTGGTTTTTTGAGAGCAGTGTTTGATGGGAGATAGGTTGACAGGTTTATATGGTAGGGGTTGGATGAGGATCTAAAAAACATGATTTGTTACACTGTGATGTGGTGAAGGGATTAAAATGAAGGAAGATTGACAGCTGGGGAATGTGTCCAGAGATTATTATGAGAGTTGTCCAAGCAAAAGAATAGTAGCCAGGATAAGGTCATGTCCTCTACAAATGGTCTGATGAATTAAGTTCTTTAGTAACACAATCATTAACTTCCTTCTCAAGCTAATTTGTCTTCATCGAAGCCAAAGCCTGAAAGTTGGTAAAAATGGGCAGTGGTTTGTTTTTTGAAAGACCTCTGTGGCCCAGACAGAATTGGCTCAATGAGAACACAAAGCTTGGCTCCCACTGAAGCTGGTGGGCCCCTGCTATGTGTGAGAGTGTCTGAGAAAGGGGGCTAAGGCAAGCAGGACACTGCAGGCAGTTATCCATTGCAAGTCCCTTCTTTCTGAACATTCTGCTGCTATTCCTCACTGGCATTAGGCCAAACAGCACTCAGGCCTACATAAATGGTGAGCTCCAAGATAGAATTTTTTCCCTCCTCTGTCCATTAGTGTCAAATGGTTTTTACTCACATTTGTCGTTCACCTGTAAAAATTGGAATATTTTAAGAGAGAGCATCTTTGTTCTCTTCTGAGCTTATTCCATGACTTATCCCTAACAGTTGCTGGCATGAACATCCATAGAGACTTTTATATTTGTACAAGCCAAGCCAAGTTTAAACTTTAAAATGTAAACTATAGGGATAATCCAGTAGGTCTGATAGCCTCTGAGAGCTACCTTCTCGGTCCTTGAGGGCTTTTTTTTTCTTTTAAGTCAGATTTATATTCTTTTATCCTTTGTATTTAATTTATTTTTAGTATACAGATATCAATTTTATATCCAAGGATAAGCCCCAAAAATTAGAAGTTTAAGTTTATCATAACACAAAAATTATACATTAGAATTAAATTTAAGACTGTATAAGACTTATGTTCAAACATCCATAAAACATTGACGGTCTCAATAAGATACAAACGAGCAAAAAAATTCTTTTGAGAATTTCAGATATGAGTACTGTATTTACATTATTCTTCCTCTCCCTCTTCTCCTTCTAATTCCTTTCCTATCCTTCCCACCTTTTCTCAAATTCTTAGCTTCCTATTCTTTAATTGTAAGTCTTACACAAACACATATGTATATATGTGTGTGTGTGCATATATATGTATGTTTATAAATGCCATATGCTGAGATCATTTAGTATTACTCACATGTGTTTAAGGCTGACCTCTTTGGATTGGCTAACCTATCAGAGGGCTTGCCCTTAGAGAAGTCTGATTCTCCCTTTCTCAGCAATCATCAATTTGCCTCTGTCTCTCTTCGACATTTGTGGGAAATGATTCGAAATTTGTGGGAAATTTCCAGTCCACATTGGCATGTCCACTGGCTTCCCTTTGATATCTACAGAAATATAAAACAAGGATCAGTAAGCTGTAGTTCAAGGGCCAAATCTGAATACCTACATTTATAAATAAAGGTTTATTTACATATACCCATACCCATTCATTTATCAATTTGTGACTACTTCCTCACTACAAAGACAAAGTCATAAAAGAAACCACATGGCCTACATAACTGAAAATATTTATTTTCTTACCCTCTGCAGAAAAAGTGTGCTCATCACTGACCTAAAGGCAAAAATTTTTGAGGTTCTGGTGTTATGTTTAAATCCAAGCAGAGCCACCCATATTTAAGTGAACACAGTTCTCCATGAGGTCTCCAGCCCAAGCATGCATTGCTTACAGTCATATTTACCAGGCTTTTTTCCTATGACTCCATGGGACTTGCATACTGAGCAGAAGACTTTTCTAACTGCAAGAGTGGTTGGGAAGTTGGACAGTGTGTTATCACTACCAAATTGTAATGTTTCCTGTTTGAAAATGTTCTGTTTGTTATGTGTCAATAGCCAATTGGCTATACTCAGTCCTAATATTGAAGTGACAGAGAAGTAACAGTTACATCAAAATTCCCATAGATGGCTGTGCCAGGAATTTTAATGTTAAACTTTTCAAAACACAAATGTGAATAATGAAAAAGAATTGTATCTATTATATGTATTAATAAATCCAGAAATAGAAAACTTAAGCATTACTATAATTTACCCTTGCTGAAAAAAAATTTTAAAAATATAGTCCCTAAAGAGTGATACTTTTCCTTTTACCAAGCTCAGAACGATGTGTTTGAGTGTTTAGAAACACTCTACATTCCGACTTGAAATCTTGATTTATTTGTTCTTTATTCTGGAGTCTATTTAGCATGGGTGTAATTCAGGCCTGATTATATATGGAAGTCCTTGAAAATAAGGTCTTCATTTTTCTCCTCCTTTCCAGGATGTTCTTCAGCCAGACGCACTTGTACCACAATCCCCCTATCCTATCCAAGGTTGATCCTTGACTATTCCTTTCTGAACAGTTACAGAGCAACACTGGACTCCTCGCTAGAAACTAACTAGAAACTCAAGGAAGCACAGCCACGCTCTTGCTCAGCACTGCTCTTCCTAGAACAAAAAATTCCTGCATAATTTTTTGAACATCATGAAAAGTATAAATAAATAAATACCTTTTAAAACTGTTTATAAATATTAAATTGCTATTAGAGTATAAGATACACTTTTGCGGTAGGAAGTATAGCTCAAGGAAAAATGGCTTATTCTAGGCTTTGCCTCTTCGTCTGTATTTCATGTGTATGGGTCTTTTGCCTGTATGTGTGTCTGCAAACCTTGTGCATGCCTTATGCCCAGTGAAATCAGAAAAGGGCATCAGATCCGCTGGAACTAGAGTTATAGATAGGAGTGAACTGCCAAACCCAGGCCCTCTGGATGAGCAGTTAGTGCTCTTAACCACTATGCTATCTCTTCATCCCTTGATTCAGACTTTTAAATCTGACTGTGAAGCTATACCATTTGTTACATTCCAATAAGCAGTACTCTTTCACTTCTTTTTCTTTTGTGAACTTGTTTCTAGGTCAGCCGTTTAAGCTGGATCCCAAATCTGCTCATCGGAAACTGAAGGTATCCCATGATAACCTGACAGTGGAACGAGATGAGTCATCATCCAAAAAGAGTCATACGCCTGAACGCTTCACCAGCCAAGGAAGTTACGGAGTGGCTGGAAACGTGTTCATTGATAGTGGCCGACATTACTGGGAAGTGGTCATAAGTGGAAGCACATGGTAGGCAGAATCTATTTTCCTCCAACAGTAAAAAGCACAAACTATTCTGTTATTTGTCAAGGATATCAATAAGCTGCTTTGTACTTTATCAAGGTTATACGTTTATAATCAGCATCCATTCTGAAGAGTAAAACCTACCCCTGCAATAATGCTACATAGCAAACATCCCCCAAATCAGTGTATCTTCAAAGCAACCATTTACTAATGCTATTAGACACATATATTTGTAGGTTAGCTGATAAGGATTAATCCCAACTGGATTTATACTTTAATCTACAGGTTGGGTCTAGGTCAATTTTATGTCTCTATTCCAGCAATGCAGAAATCTAGCATAGTAGTACAGGCCTATAACCCCAGTATTCATGATGCAGAGGCAGGAAGAACTAGAGTTCAAAGTCATCTTCATGTGTGTGTATGTATAGAAAGAGATAAAAATATAGTGAGTTCAAGGCCAAAAGAAAAAGAGGAGTGATGTTATTCTCATTTTACAAATGACATGACTAAGGCATGGCCCCAAAGTCATAAAATTCACAGTTGGTAGTTACAAACTCTGTAGTCAGGGGTCTAACTTTTAACTAGGAGCCCATAAATAAAGGACAAGAAAGTTAATATCTTGATTTTACAGGTCAGGAATTTTTTTTGTCCCAAGTACTCAGCCTGGGGCTGTCATAGTGGGAAAGCAGCCACAGACAATGCATGTACAAATGGGTAGGACTGGGTGCTAATAGAACTTCATTTGTGAGAATAGGCCAGGAGCCAGAGTTGACCCCCGGGTTGAAGTTTGTTGATCTCTGCTCTAACCGCCATAGTATGCCTTACTCACTGAAGGGCGATATAGCTTTGAAAAGTTATAATTATGCTTTAACACATGAACAAACATACTTAGTGAGTGATAGCTGACATGAAAGAAGGGAAGTTGTGGAGAAGGATTCAAGGGGGAGAGGGCAGGATGAGAGCAGTAAAAATGACCAAAATTCATTGCATAAATATATGAGACTTCCAAGTAATAAAAAATTAAAACAAAAATAAAACTTAAAATCAATATTCAAAAGTACAAAACCTGAAATTCATGAGGACACCAACAGTGTTTGTTTTAATCCAAGAATGATAAGGCACTTCTAAAACAAGTCATTTTCTTATAAATCCTTGCAAATAATACAATGTACACAAATTGCACATAGCTGAGTACAAGTCAACCCAAATCTAAGGAACCTTGCTCAAGTGGCTATCTCCACTCTCTTAATAATGGTATCTGTATTAACCTAGCTGGTAGTTTTTCATCTCATATTATCCTCCTGATTCTCTTTGCCTAGACTATTTTCTTTATTTTCTTCTTTTCCACAGTGTAACTTATTTTTATTTTTTAAAATTTTTATTGGTTTTATTGAGCTATGCATCCTTCTCCACTCCCCTCCCTTCCTCCCCCTCCCCTTTGCCCTCTCCCGTGACCCCTACACCTACACTCCCAATTTACTCAGGAGATCTTTTTTTTTCCCCCTCAGGAGATCTTGACATCTTCCTATGTTGATCCTTGTATGTCATTCTTAGGGTCCTTTTTGTTGTCTAGGTTCTCTGGGGTTGTGAACTGTAGCCTGGTTTTTTCTTTGCTTTATGTCTAAAAGCTACTGATGAGTGAGTACATATGATATTTGTCTTTCTGGGTCTGGGTTACCTCACTCAATACCTTTTTTCTAGATTCATCCATTTCCCCGCAAATTTCACAATGTCATTATTTTTTACCACTATGTAGTACTCCATTGTGTAAATATGCCACATTTTCCTTATCCATTCATCAGTTGAGGGGCATGTAGGTTGTTTATAGGTCATGACTATTACAAATAATGCTGCTATGAACATAGTTGAGCACATGTCCTTGTGGCATGATTGAGCCTCTTTTGGGCATATACGCAAAAGTGGTATTGCTTGGTCTTGAGGTAGGTTGTTTCCTAGTTTTCTAAGAAATCACCATACTGATTTCCAAAGTGGCTGTATGACCATTTTCATGTTCTAACATTCTGTCAGATGATGGGGAAGAAGTCCTACTTCTTCCAAGGCTGTGGGATTCATTGGCACTTGAAATTTATGTGTGTTCCTTTGTGTGTGTGTGTACATATGGAGGCCAGCTGCTTCCTCAACTGCAGCCCACATTATTTTTTTGAGACAAGGTCTCTCACTGAACCTGGAGTTTAAGGATTCTGCTAGATTGGCTGGTGACCAAAGATCCTTTTGTCTCCATTCCTCTAGTTCTGGGATCATAGGCACCTAGCATTTTTCTCTTTCTCACGTTTTAAAAATTTTATTAAAACACACTTACTTCGTTTCTCCTTCACTCTCCTCCTTCCCTCTTCTACTCTGTCTACCTACTCCTCCCAAATTCATGATGCTTCCTCTTATTTAACCATTTTAAACCATTGTGGTTACACACACATACACACACACACACCCTGCTGAGTCTGTTCTATCTTGCTGCATGTATGTTTCTAGGTCTGACCACTTAGTATTAGATAACCAATCAGAGGGCTCATCCATAGGGAAGACTGATTCTCCCTCTCAGAAGTTAATTGCTTATAGGTTTTCATTTATGGGTGGGACTTCACATTTCCCCCATCTATACTATAATGTATACTATTGTTGAAATTGTTCAGGTCTTGCTTATATAGTCATGTTGCTGGAATGTCGTGAGTATAGCATCATTGTCATAGTTAGCTTTTTATATGGAACCTGAAGTACCAGGCTTGCGTTCTCTGAATCAATTGGCACTTGAAATTTTTAGCTATGTTGAGCAAGTTAAAAGCACAAAGGGAAAAAGAATTCATGTGCGGAGAAGCAAACATTTCTAGTTAATTGGTGTCCTTTATTAATCTGGTATTTCAGAATCTAGTGTTTAAATGATTATAACCCCATTAATTACTTGTGATAAATGATACCTGATCATTATGATCTCATTGCCACTGATGAATAGTATGGAAAATTGCATCAGACCACTTTAGCTACATAAACACAGATCAGTATTACCTTTAAAACATGTTCCAGATGTCAAAACTAACTCGTGTGGGAAAAATAAATTGTACAATTAGTTGCCACACATTGGGTCTTTACATGCAAACCTGATTGTGTCAATTTAAAAAAATCACATGTAGAAAATAGATTTGCATTTCCTAGATGGAAAGAGCAAGGGAGCATTGCCCCCTACAATTAAGCCTGTGACATACAACAGTTAGTGACATACACACATATTTTTATGAAATATATGCTTGATTTTAAATTAACATGTACATTATGATTCATATAATGGAACATGTTAACATTGCTCTGTGATGCACTTTTTTTGTATTTGTAATTGCTTTATGTCTCACTGCATCACTTAATGGAACATTATATTCTGCCTGCACCTTTCAAGTTCAATGAAATTATGTACATAGTTTCACAGATTAATGATAATATAATGATACTTTCCCTTGCCTAATGGACTGTACACTTGATTTATTTTCTTGCTTTCGATTGCTGCTAACATGCACTTGGTATTAATGAAACAGTGTTAAGTAAGGTAGTAATAATGGGCTCATACCAATATTACTAGACAGGAATTTGAGAGGGCAGCATTAGATTTCTGTACTTTTCTTCTAATTTTAACTTTCTGCTTTTCTAAATGAAGTCAGCCCCCCCGGTGAAGCTACGTCAAAGGGTTAAATGGAGGTTAAAATGGGAAGTCAACATTAGCATTCTTTAATTTAAAAATGGTCTGCAGCATCAAGAAAGAAACAATACAGCCATTGTTATTTGGCGATGCAAATTTAAGTTCCATGTAATCTGAAAAATTAAAATAGTGTCTGCTGAGTCATAGAGTACAGCTTCAAGGGAGATATTTTAAATTGAAAAATGCACATCATGGGGTTAGAGAGATGGTTTAGTTGCTAAAGTGCCTGGTATGCAAGCATAAGGGCCTGAATTATGATCCCAAGTATCCACGTAGAAGCCAGGTATTAGTTGCACATGCCTGTAACTCTAGTTTGGAGGTGGGTGAACACAGACAGGAGGATTCCCCAGAGCTGATTGGCTAAACAGCTTAACCAAATTAGTTAGGTCTGGATTTAATGAGAGAAGCAATAGAAGACAACACCCAGTATTAAACTCTGGCCTTGCATGTGTATGCATGGGCATGGGAGCACATACAGAGGGGGGGAGGGAGGAAGGGAAGGAGGGAGGGAGGGAAGGAGGGAGGGAGGGAGGGAGGGAGGGAGGGAGGGAGGGAGAGAGGAGGCGAATATTCCAAAAATGTATTAGCTTGCTCTTAGCAAATAAACAGAAGTCAGTCAAGGATCTACAAAGATAAATGGGGGTGGAAAACTTATGCCTGACTCCAGTGCATGAAGTCACAAGGACCTGGTGTCCTCTGCTAAAGCAGGTGCATCCTGAAGTCTTCTAAAGCTTCATCACACCTCATACCCGCTGCCTACCATTGGGAAACAGTGTCCCTGATCCTCTTCCAACTTCAGGATCCTGTGCAAGGATATTGCAATTGCATAATATGATCCAGACTCACACAAAAATGGGCCTTCTGGGTAGCACAACCCAGAACTGTCTGTGCACAGAGATTGACAGGAAGGACACGAAGTTGCTGTGTTGATCACAGCAGGGCTGGCTCACTAATTTAATGGATTGCCAATATATCTTCTTGAGTTGTAGCATGTTTTCAAACACACCTCTCTTAAATCTATTGTATTTTAGATCTAACATCTGATTTTTCTTTTTAAAAATGTTATTTTAAACAAAGACCAGTGAAGTTTCTCTTTCTGCTTATAGTCAGGTATTAGATGTCAATATCCGATTACACTTGTTTCTGCTCTAACATATCAAAACTTGAACTCAGGGTTTTTCACTCTTGATTAATAGTGATATGTTTGGCTTATGATAATAACTGTGAAATGTTTTAAGTATTAAAGGGCATGTCTCAGTTACTTAAAAAGAGAATAAGAAGCTTTGAATATTATAGGAAAATTCTTTAGAATTTTTATTTTTGAGTAATAAGAAAGGATATTTAGAGTAATGGAATAACTATCTGCTCAGTAGAATTTAAAATATTTTTTAAATTCCTTTAGAATTTCAAACAATGTATTTTTCATACAATATATTTCCTCAACGCCTTCCCTTACAACCTTATGAACCCTCCTATCCCTTCCCACACAGTTTTTACATTACTTCTCTCTTTTTTTTTCCTTTTTGTCACATTGAATCCATAAGATTTATGTTTAGGGGTGTGTGTGTGTGTGTGTGTGTGTGTGTGTGTGTGTGTGTGTGTCAGAAGAAGGTGTTGGATCCCTTAGAGCTAGAGTTGCAGGTGGTTGTAGCTGTGAGCCAGACTCAAATCCTCTGGAAGATTAGCTTGTATTCTTCTCTTTTTTACATACTAGTCTCAGTTTACCCTCCCTCCCTTCCCACTCCTCTCACCTTCCCATTTCCCTCCACATGTGCAGTTGTTACAATACACTTAATGAAAATAAAAATCCATTACAAGCAGGGCTAATACCTCAAGTCCTATCACTCAGAAGGCTGAAAGCAGAAGGTTGTGAGAGTTTGAGGCTAATGTGAGCCACAGTGCGAAACTATTTTTCAAACTGAATAGACAGACAGATGATAGGTAGATAGGTAGATAGATAGGAAGGAAGGAAGGAAGGAAGGAAGGAAGGAAGGAAGGAAGGAAGGAAGGAAGGAAGGAAGGAAGGAAGAAAGAGGCTCTTCCATACAAATGCTGAGGTTATGCTGATAACCCCATGGGAGGGAATGAACAATAAATGTATTTATGACACTAACCTTCCTGAACATCATAGCTCAACCTGGCCTACCTTGAATGTTCTCTGACTACTTACATGAATCTACAGTCAGACTAACTTCTTTAACACAAAGCCCTACTTGTAATAACATCTTGATTATCTCACATCCTTTATTGTCTTCGGTACAGTGTATAGTATCAGTTTCCCCTCATGATGCCCAATGTCTTACAAAAGGACGACATTGTATATCACAAAAGCAGAGGATAATTTTGCAACTCTACATTGCCTTTAATAAGGTAAAAAACCCCAAAACTTAAATCCAGGCACCCCAAATCATAGTTCGTCTGTAAATTTAAGGTTGATGTCATAGGCTCACAGCCACAGTTCGAATGCCCAGTAGCTCTATGGGGTTTACGATGACTGTAGTGAACAGAGCAGAACATTTCAATTACAGAAAGGTCTGAGTTGATCAGCCACTGGTCCAGAGAATTTAATGCGCAGGCATGCACAAAAAAAGAAACAAAGCAGTATAGAGGAAAGTCAGGATGCTCTTGCAACACTTATGCTGAAAAAAGGATTGTAGGCCAACATAGTGGCTGCCTTCCACCTCTTTGTGTTTGGTAAGGACCGTGAAAAGTATTTAGATTTAAATACTCTTCTAGGGAGAGATCAGGAACAACAAATAATCACACTTTAATAGCCCTATGGTACACAAAACAAATTTTACTCGCATGCTGTGTGGTTTATTTTTTTTTTCTCACTGCTGTTTTGTCTCTGCAGGTATGCCATTGGCCTTGCATACAAATCGGCCCCCAAACATGAATGGATTGGGAAGAACTCTGCTTCCTGGGCTCTCTGCCGCTGCAACAACAATTGGGTGGTTAGGCATAACAGCAAGGAAATCCCCATTGAGCCGGCCCCCCACCTCCGGCGCGTAGGCATCCTACTGGACTATGATAATGGTTCTATCGCTTTTTATGATGCTTTGAACTCCATCCACCTCTATACCTTTGATGTGGCGCTTTCGCAGCCGGTGTGCCCCACCTTTACTGTGTGGAACAAGTGTTTGACGATTATAACAGGTCTTCCCATCCCAGACCATTTGGACTGTACAGAACAGCTACCTTGAGCATCCAGTCCCAGAGCAGCTCTGAGGAATAACAAAGGTAGAGGCTGTTTAGAGGATTGAGAAACTAAGGCTTCGAGAGTGTGATTAATTCTCCCCAGTTTGTCCAGAAACCAGCTCAGATAGGGCTCAAAATGAGAGATTTCGCTTCTTTTATTGTGTTTTGTATTAAGTGCAGGCTTTAATAATTTCTTTGATTTTTTTTGTATTTAGAGGAAAATCTATAGATTATTTATAAAAGGAACATAATCTGGATTGCAGCTCGTAGGAATCACTTGGTTTTGTGCATTAAGAGGCCCATAAGTTTACCAGCCCTTTACCGGTTTCATTTCATCAGTGTATGGGCTTGCAAAAACCCTTCTGTAGACTTGTGTGTTTATTCACTTTCTCACATTCTATTTCGTACTGAGATCGTGTTAGGTCCTGTCACTTAGAATAACAGAGTATGCAGCTATTTAAAAAGCAAAAGTCATTTAGAATCTAGTAAGGAAGTAAAAAGGCTTCCTTTCTCTGGCTGAACTTGAGATATCTTAACTGTGATGTCAGAAACTTGTATTGGATCAAACAGTAGGGGGAATAAGGGAGAAGGAGAGAATTAACTTTGGACCTCAAGTTTAGTTGTGACTGATGGGATGATCTGGAGAAGAAAAAGTTTTCTTAACCCTTTAGTCATGTTTTCACCCATTTCTCCAGGGCTGACACTTTTGGGCTAGCATCATGAATGAGATTACAATTGAACCTTGTCATTTTGAATCTTACAGATAAGTCAAGAATTCACGCTGATTTGGATTTTATCAAAAGAGGAATTCTGTTCCATGGTATAAAACTGTTTTTCCTTTCCTCTTAGTAGTTATATTAGGCCTGTGAAATTCTTTGGCTACATTTAATAGGTGCCCTATTTTGCCCTGCCAAAAATCAAGCTTTCATTTTCTTTCTGGGTCCATGGAAATTAACGTGTTCCATTACAAATTCCAATCCCGTTTTCAATTGATTTTGTTCTCTAGGACATCAGCACATGGCCTTGAACACTACCATGTCCAAATGTAAGTCACCAAAAACAGTATATATGAAAAATGATATGACACACTACAGAAAACACTCACCACCAGCATACATGCCTCTAAAGTGACACTATTTAGGAAGCACACTTTGAAAGATGTAGACATTCCCTTATATCCTAGTATAGTTTATCATAGAGTTGGAAGACAAAATTTCAAATTTACTGTTCCAGCAGGGGAATTGGTTAATAGGAACTGCTAATAAAATTTCCGATAAAAGTCTTTTCACGCTGATCAGATACAGTGCTATGATCCCTGGATTAAGACTTCCTCAGGTGGTCTTTGGCATAGGACATTGGCATGGGTTCACTTGCTAAATGGTTTAAATGATTTAATTGCTAAAATATTTATCTGGGCTACCACGTGAGCCAGCCATTGACTGAAAGACTGGTAGATTGAAGAATTGGGTTTGTTTTTTAATCAAATCGACCATTTCCCGAAATCACTCGCTACACTCTCCGTTTAAGCATCATGTGGTCACAATTGATGTACTTGCCAATCTGGGCTTCATGGAAGACAAAGCTTCTGTGTCTTTTTGTCTCTTCCCTGGCAGATGCTGTCCTTTTTCTTAATGGATATATTTTATATATTTACTATATTATTTATACCCAGATGGATATTTTGATAGCAGCTTAAGACAATTTCACATCTTAAAAATGGACATCTCAGTGGAAAAAATCTTCATTTTTCTCTAGGAACCTTTTAGGACTTTTGACAGTACAAAAATTTGTCTTTGCCTTCCCTGAATAAACTGAAAAGTTGTCTCAGTCATTTTTATGTACATTTTGGGTAACTGGATAAAGATATTTTAATGCACTTTGTACACTTGCAGGTTCTAAACAAAAGGGTCTAAAACTCGATTTCTGAGTTTTTAAAAACTCATGGTCTCCAGGTTACAATAAATGCTACAGTTTGCCTTATGATGTTAACATAAAGCATTTCCTAGAAGGACACTATTTCCATGAATATGTTTTTCAGTATAAAGATGTTACTGCTCAGATTTTTACCGCAAGCTGTTTAGGGTGTGTTTTGACTATTTTTGTAAGAACAAGACAAATTCTGTTATAATTTTGTTGTGGAAGTCTTACTCTTGGCTAACTTAAAAACATCGTGGATGTAGCAGTTACTATTTCCAGGTTGTCATATTTACAGGAAAATATGTATATGGTGAAAGGCCACAGTGTTTAATTGCTGTAATGATGTAGAAAAGATTTTGTGTGGAATTTTTTTAAGTCTACAAATACATGATGTAAACATTTGCTGCAGTATAACTCTGCATTTCCTTTAAACAGACTGGCGCCACTCACAGGAAGCATTTCCATAGAGGGGCACAAGAGATGGCAGTGCTAATCAAATTAGTACAATGAAACTGATGAGATGCCAACGAAGGTTGTAAAGGCTTGGCACCATGTGTATGTGAATGACTCAGTTGCCAAGTGCCCTGAGTGCAGAAGGGCTTAAGCTTAGTATCATGTTCTCTCTTCACTGTGATGAAACTCTTAGTGCTTCTTGAACACAAGACCAGCATATTCACCTTTCTCTTGACCCTCCGTGTTATGTAGCCCATCCTTGGAACAGGACTCCAAAATATGGTACTGCTTTTCCTTGGATAAAGAGAGCATGGATCCAGCATTGGAAACTGCTTGTTGGAACTTGCCTTTGATTCGGATTGTTGAAGTCCGAATCTAAATAGTAGATTCGATGAGGGTAGGTGCAGGGTGAAGATTTTCTCTCTAGCTTTAAAAGAAAGTGTCTTCAGAAAGTGACTGTAGAGATAATGGTTTCTTTGGGGGGGGGGGAAAGCAACCTGAACACAGGCGGACTTTTTATTATGGTACTGATAAATGGACCTTGAACTTCCTGAGGAATGAGCCAGTGCCCTCCGACTCAAGATGGATTTCTATCTCAGCTCCAGGAGCACATACAAATGGCTGCAGAGACATGTGCCTGCCTGTTCAGTGCATCTGGTGTTGGAAAGCTGACATCTGCTCTCTCCTGGTAAAACATCAATGGCATGCAGAGACAATGACACTAGCAAGTACTTCTCATCCAGGTCTTGATTTTGCTACCCGAGAAGACATTTGGCCATATCGGGAGTCAATTTTGGTAGTCACAAGCTGGAGACCTGGCATCTGGTGGGTAGAAGTCAGGGATGGCATTAAACATCCTACAGTGCACAGTGAAGCTCCTCACCAGAAAAAAAATGGTATCTGACTCAAGATGTCAGCTGTGTCCTAATTTAGCTACTCCTGAAGGTTTGCCTTTCTTCCAGGGACAAACAAAAAGGCACAGCGGTCAATACTGTCACAGGAGTGGCACCTTCATCATCAAAATTATTTACAAAATACTTAGAGAAAATCTGAGTTCTAAAGCAATCCCAGACTCTGTGAATGCGAATTATGGAAATAAAGTGCTGTGATCCAATGAGCTTAGTGTAGAAATGAGAAGGTTTTCTCTATGCCTCCTTGTACCAGCACAAATTCAATTCTGGTATTTGAGTCAACTGCCAAGCCCCTCAATCCTGAATCTCTTCTTGTTTTCTGTTGCTTCCTGGTTCAAAATAAAATCCTTTTTGTGGCACCAGAATAGCTCTTTGCCTGGCTTTGTTGCTTTTTGCCGCTTTACATTTTCACAGTCATGACCTGCACAAACACTTCCTTGACTTCTGCTTGTTTCTTCCAATATTTTATACTATGCAATTCATTTTGTTTTGTTGCCTAAAATCTTCATATCCACTATCTACCATTCCCCATTCAAAATATAGATATTTTACAAGACTGACAATCCCCTACAGGGAATTTTACAAGACAATGAAAGCAAACTTTTTAAGGAGTGGAAACCCAGAGTAAAGATTGCTTGATGTCAGGCATCACGAGGGTGAGAGAGAAGAGGGCAGCAGAGAAACAGTGGTCTTCAGGCATCCTTCCGGGTGGTTTATTAGTATATAACCATGCCAGGAGCCCAGAAGCTGCCTTTTCCATCTTAGACATGGAAGCCCTTTTAGTCTAGGTCAGTGTTAAGCAGAATGAGTTGCATGGAGCTACAGTATCAGGGCCACCAAACAGTTGTTGAAAAGGCCCTCTCTGTCTCTCTTCAGACCTGCTAGTCAGAACCTCCGAAGAAGTTATCTAGCAATTTGAATTCAAAAAAGCCCCACAGTAAATTCTGGTACGAATGAGAGTTTAGGAGACACTTCTCTGCAGAAATCCCCAACTTCATCGCCCATATAAAAAGGTTTTTACAAACCAAACTGTGTTTCTAAGGCTAAGTAATATCAAAGCAAAATGTTATTCAGGGATAACTCGTCTGACTTATGAAAATATTGCACACACGCTGATCTCAGGGTCCTACTCTAAAAGATGGTGTGGCAAGGATGGGAAAACCCACCCAGCAGCATGGACTTTTCAAAAATACCATTTTAAAGCTCATCCAGGATTTGCAGCCAGTGCTAGGCCCCGAGTTGGTCACTTTAAAGTTCAGATGGTGAATGCCAAGGTTTGCTGGCATGGCACAGTCTCTGCCATGACTCTTCCCAGTCTGTGTGGTCATAGAAAATATGTCAATGAATGGATATGACTGGGAGCCAATAAAGCTTTGCCTGCAAGCCATTGTTTGCTGTCCTCTGCTGTAGTGAATGATGGACTACCCAAAGCCCTTGGGCATTCTGTACCCTCTCACTCACTCAAGACTGGGCCATGTCCCTTTCATGTATCAGTGAGCTCTAAAAGTTCTCTCCAGCAATAAATTCCACCACATCTCTGAAACCCATGGAGAACTGGTTTGGGCTACTTAAGATATAGTTATTCAATGGATATTGGAAAATTCCTCATTTGACAGACTAGAGTGGGGCGTGACAAAGTTCTAATGATTAGCTTTACAACCTTCATAATCTCAACTCAAATCAGACTTCTCGCAAGTGATAGGTGTGTAAAAGATATTCCCTTTTGACAAGTGCTTAAGTCCATTTCTCTTGAGCCTTTAAAGCATTACAGACAACACCCTAATTAATCTCCTTTAAATGTTAATGTGAAGAGCATGCCAAGCAATTACCAAGGCAGCCCACATCCCATCCTTTCCTTTTAGTTTTAATAAGAGTAATATATTTATGTAGGTAGTTGCTTGTGATAATAAAAGTAGCACAAAAGGAAAGACATCTGGGACTTGTAAATTCCCTTTCTTTTACATACCAGCCTTCTCATGGAATACACATTTAGATAAAAATGGGGTCTAGGACTTAAAGTAAATCCCTTCTTTAAGTTGCCCTAACTTAGTATGGGCAGTCCATGGAAATAAATGCAGTTCTCTCTTTGGATCGCTTTCAGTAATGTCCTCCTAAGAGAATTATTAAATTATGATTAGATAGGAAGCATAGCAATTAGCAGGCAAATATGTCATGGCCTAAAACCAATTACCAATTAAGAAATAGCACAGAAAAAATGATTTAATAAACATTGGTTCTTTTGCACAGTCTATTTATTCTTAAAGCTCAATGTTGATGACAGTCATTAAGAGCTGTTCAAATTCACGAATGCATTTCAAGTACTAATAATAATTTTCCCCTAAACTAATGGTATTTCCCCTCCAACTATTGGCCTCCTTCACCTCCTCTTCTTGCTCAAGCTTCCCAAAGGACTGCTCATACCTGCCATTGCTCATTCCTTACCCAGAATTGCACCTTCCAAAGTGCCATCACAAGTTCAGTGGCTTTCATTACACCAGAAAGTGCTCACTGATATGAGAAGTGACATCCATACTTAGGAAAACAAAATGTCCTCAGGAATTCTCCTGTCATCTTGACATACAACAGCTTTTTGAGATATGCTTAGCTAACTCCTTTTTAATCTCCCTATATCATTGCTAATCATCACTGTGTACTAAAACTGCTTATTCACACAAGTTCAAATCGCTAGGTCTAATTTTTCCTCTATCTCTGCCATATACATAGGCTTGCTTTGGAGTAATCATTTTTAGAAACCTAAAGGGTACCTCAAGTTCGATATGTCCAGAATTGCATTCATGATCTCTGCTTGAAAACTCCTTTTACCCAAAATCCATATGTCAATATTTGATGTCATTCTTCTCTGCTGCAGAAACTCCTTCAGCCAGGAGCCTTTAAGATACCATCCCACTAGGTGTGGCCTCTTATACTATAAATGCCTATGTAAAGTTCTCTCTCTCTCTCTCTCTCTCTCTCTCTCTCTCTCTCTCTCTCTCTCTCTCTCTCTCTCTCTCTCTCTCTCTCTCTCTCTCCTGGCTGCTGGGTTCGGTTCCTGTTCCCCTTTCATGCAGAAGACTTTGATCTGTGAGTCTACCCCTCAATAAATAGCCTTTTATTGTACTCAATTCTAAGCTAGTGTGGGGTTTCTTTTTAGCATCCATCTTCAGTCCTCTGGGTTCAATCCATTACCAAGTCTTTTGAACTTTATTTTTTAAGTGTATCTTTTACTTAGCTTCTACCTCTACACACAACCTCCATCTCTTTCATAACTCTCACTTCCACCACTGAAGAGGACTTGTCTATATGTATTCTACTGTATTGACTAAAACCTTTCTGAGTTTTGCACCTACTTCCTATCAAACTGTTCAATTCTTGGAGGAACCTTTTTCTGATATCCAAGCATGAACCACATTCCCCTAACATCCACTCACAGAGACATCTGTACCCATCTTCATGATGTTTTCCATGGTTGTGGTTTTTTTATTAGGGAAAATTTTATTTACTATTTCTGCTCACATGCCCTCCACAGAGTGTAATATCTCCAAAATCTGTGACCAAGCTCTGCTTAGCCAAATATTTGCCATATAGTAGTTAACTGATAAATATTTAGAGCAGAATTCCAATTTCCCATGGATACATCTTACAATTTTCTCTTAAATTCCCATTTTTAAAAATCTTTTCATTGATAAACATTTTATACAATGTATTTTGATCTTATTTCTCTTCCCTCACTTCCTCTCAGACAATCCTCACCTGTCTAACCACCCAACTTTCTGTTCTTTTTTATTTCTCTTTTTACTTTTAATGCTATTTTTCACTTTTGAGGTTATAATATAATGTGTGAACTTCCGACTTCCAGGTAGCAGGAGCACATTCAGTACCCATGTTGCTTGCTTGGTCAGTATCTTGAGTCACTAATTCTATGTTCCTGCCCTGCTAATTTGCATTGGCTGATTTGCCTGTTTCCACTATCATTCCAGAACCTGTTCTTGTATTTACATATATAAATATCCTTCTGCCCCTCTCAAAAAATTAGTACACCCACATGTCCCCACAAATACAGGCTATCAGAGCCTATGAATGACATGGGAGAGGAGCTGGACAGAGCGTGTTTGGCAGGTATGATAAAAATTTCTCACACAGAAGATTAATAAATATGTGAGGTTATAAATGTGCTGATTACCTGACCTGGTCATTACATATCATATAACTTTTTTAAAACGTTATTGTGTATCCCATAAGTATGTACAACTACTATATATCAATTAAATATATGTATGAAGGTAGGTAGCTGGATTCAATTTCTATAGCTAGAAAAGTGAATTTTTGATCATCTCCAAAATTACAGAATAAATAAAAACAATTTTAAAAAAACAGGTTGAATTTTGTAGTTACTTTGAAACAAAAATATCATTCTACAGCCTAAGCTGTTTTGGAACTCATTATTGAATACACGCTGACCTCAATTACAGGGCAATCCTCCTGTCTCAGTCTCCCTTCCAATTGCTTAGATTGTAGATGAGAGCCACCATACCTAGTTGTAGTTTCTAACTCCCATGAGCATTTTTCAACGTAGAAAATCAATGTATTTAAATGAGCCAATAACAATTTGGTATCTTTTTGCTTTCACTTTATTGCCCTGCTACTTAAATATTAATTAACTTTTGCTAGGAGTTCCTGAATCAATCATAATTCCTTCTTCTTCCTATGTTTCTCTTACTGCCTCCCCAAGATGAAGCAGATCGTAGGGACCTGTGTCAGGTGAGACAAACAAGATGAAGTGAGTCATTTGTGAAGTTGTTCAGGGTGCCAGCTGCTTCTGGATTCTACACTCAGCACCCAATAAATAAGCAGATGTGGATGATGACATAGATGGATTGCTTGACTTTAAGTCTCCATGTCAGGTCTTGGGGTGAGACCATTTTGGAGGGCCCATGTTGAGAAGCAGCGAAAGGCTCAAACATGCATTAATGGGTAGCTGTCATCCTGGAACAATGAGCCCAGTCAAAGTTCCTGACCACAGCCACCCCCTCCCACAGGAAATTGGTGCAGGCAGGGGGAGGACGCCTGGTCATGTCTCTGCATCTGTTATCAGTTGCTCTTGTCTCTTTATTCTGCATTCCAGACCTGGCACACAAGACTTTGTGAAATGGAAACATGCTGCTGAGCTTGTGTTTGAAACCTTCAAACGACTGACTGGAAGCCGCAGTGCCAGGGCATGACCCCTGGGCTCCAAAGTTCACAGGGTCAACTGGCCTACAGAGACTGAGGCCTTGATCACATCAGGAAGACACACCTTCCTCATCAAGCAGTGCCAGTGAATTCCGGGGCCAACACCCCTCTGCACACACACACACACACACCCGCCCCGGACTTCTTCTAGACCCTGAAATACATATAGTCCTCATATTTCCAACTCAGTCACAATTTTGATGGGCTTGTTTGAACAAGGGTGACATTCGCTGACAAAGGGATGGGAATTCAAATGTACCAGCAAGCAATAGCATGGGAAATACCCCCGGTATGGAGCACAACACAGGGAACAGTGCCACAGGCTGCTTGCCTGTGACCCACTGGGAAGCAAGCTATAGAGGCCACCAGGGGTGTCAGCTCCCTCTGAAGGACTTCAGAGAGCTATCTGGTAGCAGGCTTTCAAAGTCAGCCTTTCTTCCTGAGGGTTATGCCCTCAAACCCAGGAAGTCCTCAAGGGCAGTTCTGATTGCCTCCAAATCAACACAGCTCATGACAGCCTTTGGACACAAATGTAACCAATTTGCCCTAATGGTGGTGGACACAGCCATTCAAACCATCCCCACAGTGGAAAGGCCAGGCTCAGTGTTTGGAGAAAAAGTCCATCTTGGGAAGACAGATACCCATGGCATCTTTACTGCTCTTAGAGGAAATGACACGACTGGGTGTTAAAATGCTCTGGTGAATTTCAAGAGAACCAGGAAGGTGTTCGCTCTTGCTAATTACAGTCTGAAAGTCCAATTTTTATTTCTCATTTAGGAACGATATTAAGGTCTCAGCGTCTGTGTGTTGATTCTAATGATGCTGGCAATTATACTCATATACCTTCAGGGCTGTACAGCAGGACAGGAAAGCAAGCATCTGCTGTGCATACTCAGTATAAATACCTTTTCTTTCTTGCATCATTGATTGTGGGAACAAATTGCTGCAGTTGTCTTTCTATCCAGGCTGTCTCTTGCCTTAGAAAGGGTTCCCTCCTGGTCACATGTGCAGCAGGGTGATTCTGGCTGGCTGGGATGGCCTAGGGCATTGTAGAATATTCAGCAGTACCTCTGGACTCCATTCAGTCCTCGCCAGGAAGATGTGGAATGAAGGAGACTAGGCTGTAGGAACATTAAATACCATCAAGATGACACTGAAAACAGCTGTATCCCATCTGTGTAATTTGATGGAGGGATCTTTGCCTTGTGATCTTCTTTAAATGACTACTAATGTAAAGAAAGAGATAGAATATATATCTTATCTATATATATATAATTTAAATGGGCTGTAAGTTATAAAAATATTTCTTTGCACTCAAAAACAATGAATTATTTTTGTACTTTCTTGTAGAACAGTTCCTTTTAATGTGTCTAACTTTCAAATTAGACCTTGACGTAAAACAGTCTGAAGAATCAGGACACAGTCATCTGTGTCTTGATGTTGCTGTACCACTAAGAGCAATGCTGTTGTACTTGATAGGAAGGTCTAGATTAAGTTCAGTTAGTCTCACTGTGTAGCCTTGGCAGGCCGTGAACTCACGATCTTCCAGTATTTGTCTCTAAAGGGCTGAGATTACAGATGTATCTGCCCTTAATAGACTATTGGGGGGAAGGCTTATTTGAAAGAATATAGTAGCTCAAAGTACTATTCTCGTGTCATCTCTATACGGCTTCCCTCTTGCACAGTTCAGAAGAGCCTGTAAATGGTTGTCTTCCTCTGAGGTTTTCTTTTGCTGTTAGTATAGACGCTCCCCAGGGATCGAAATCATCAACAATTATCACTTTTTAATGTTGTTGACATTCGAAGTCCTTTGCTGTATGCCTGTAATGAATGTTTTATTAAATAGAAATGAAGAAGGGGGAAGGTTGTAGAGACACAGAAATAAATTGCGGGGAAGATTGTAAGAAGCAAAAAAAAAATCAAAAAAGACATAGAAGAAGAAAGACATCGATAATACATTCATATTTTTCACTATGCAAATTTGTTCCAAATTCCATAGAAGGTAAGCAGTTGAATGCTAGCCTAACCCACTCGCATTTGTCCCCATATAGCCTGGGGATTAGCCACCCTTCTGACAACCATCATTTTATGCAGAGCATAACGGTATGGGTGTGCTGGTCGAGATGACCTGAGAGAAACCCTGCATGGAGTAAAAAGGATCAGTAATAACATGTCAGCAGATGCTCAGCTTTTCAAGTTCTACACATTCCCATTCAGTTAGCGTTAGAAAGGATAACAAGGCTTCCAGCATGGCACCCTAAAAGATGCGCAATTAGACTAAAAGAACAGACATAACGGTCTTCTAATCTATTCTACCACCTTTAAGTCCTGATTTTATTTTTCCCTCATCTACACACTTAAAGGCAACTCTCAACTTCTAGAGTGTATGTGTGTGTGTGTAATTCTAGAACTTGAACTCTCAGCCCCATGCATGATCAGGAAGCACTGTACTACTGAGCTTTCTCTCCAGCTCCTAGAAATGTCCTTCTTATATCTAGTCAGTTTTTCAATTCTTAAACGCAGTCCATTTTCTTCAGTCAAGGAGTATATTTTATTAAAGAAAAGTCTGAAAAAATAGAGATAAGAATGAAGAAAAAGCAAAGCAAAATAAATGTCTACATTGTTCTAGGAATCATTTAATCAACAAAAACTTTCATTTCTGAAAAACATCATTTCTGCTGCATATTGCTTTATGAATCACTCACCTTACCATCCTGCTTCAAGACCCAACTCTTTATTTGCCATTAATGAGAAGTGCTATATATATTTTTGAAGTGTGTTTAAAAGCCTTATTTTAGGACATGGGCCAAAAGGCAAGGCTCTCCAACTCATTAACCTGTGCCATAAACTTTAAAGCACTGTTTCCTATGGGAGAAAACCATACCTGGGAACAGAGTTACTATTTTAATTCTTTCCTTCTAACTATTTCAAGACTAGTTTATCCCCATTTCTTCTGAAAGAAAATTACTGGAGAATGCTTCCTCCTTTGTGCAAAGAGGAACTTACTAACTTAATTCTGGTTAAGGAATCTGGTTGTTTCAAACTGTCAGAAAACCAGAAGCTAATCAAAACTTTAGAGTCAAATAGAATCTGTCACAATGGTGCAAGGCGCTCCACTGAAGTGTTGCCTATCCGAGCGACTAATGCTTCCAACCCTCTGATCCTGTTACCTCAGGTAAATTTTCCCCTGGCTTATGCTACAAGGACAAAGCAGCTGTGGCTCTGTGTGGTGCTCTAAATTGCTATTAAATCATTTCCTTTCTGACCCAAAAAACAAATTGCTGAATTCAATTTGCACATACATATATCAGTACATCATTGGTTTTTCTGCTTCATAACTATCTTTTTTAGCTGGAAATTTTGGGATTTTGTTCCACAAGGCTTCAGCAAAAAAAGCTCTTTCTCTCTTTACATGCAGGAGAACATTAGAGCTACTCAGGATGTGACATTCTCAGTTCTCAGGGGTCCCATGGTCAGAGCTTGCTTCTCCTGGCAGTAGGCCTGGGTCAATGCCCACAATTTAATGACAAGCTAGAGCCAAGTGCCCTGTGTTGACTGAGAAAGTTGTATTCTTGCTTGGGGCTTTTTCGTCATAAAAGGCCTTCCCAGGCATTGTTCCCAGGCTGTTTCCACCTTGGCCTGGGGATTGTGAGTTAAATTTTCTGCAAGCTGTTATCAGTGGTCAAAATGTTCTGCCAAAGCAACTAAGCTCACTAGTGTGGTGTACTCTTATGCAGAATCAATAAAAGACCTGACCTTTATTTCCAGGGCTTGGGTCATTCCTTCAACTTGGGAAGCATATGTTCATGAGGACAGAGACAGCCAATAACCGACAAACATGGACAACATAAAAACCTTGTTGGTTCACTATTGCTGATCCCAAAGACTCATATAATTGAAAGTGATGGTTGCTTCTGTCCCCTGTAGTTCTTTAATGTAAGGTGTTAAATAACACAAACTAGGAATGAGACTTTTTTTTCCAGGTCCCTGGTATTTTCATTTTCAGGATGTTATTCTAATTCTATTTCTTCTTAAGCATTTTTTTTAAAAAATGTACTGAGCAAATTCTCCATAAAAATTTTATCATTGGAGCTACAATTGCATGCAGGTTCTGATCAGGAAGTTGACTCCTACACTGACCACAGAAATTATTCCCATCAGCTAGAATTTGTGACTGTTTAAAAAATATTTTATCTGATTAAAAGGATATATGTTTGTTTCATAAAGTTTTCAAAATAGAGCATAGAAAAAGGAAAGCAAACAACATGCCTATGATCACAAATGCAGAGAGAGCACCAATTTCTTTGAAGATGCCAATCTACCAAAGGTGAGGAGAGGAAGAGAGATAGGGAAGAAGCAGGGAAGGAGAGAGAAAGAGAAAGAGAGGGAGAGGGGGAGAATCTGCTCTTTGTATTTCTGAAAAAGAAGTGGATGCCTCTTTTGTGTTGTTTTAGACCCAGAGTATCCAGTCACTGTTGCCAACATCATAATGAACTCGATTTTCTTTGAAGCAGAATTAACAAGTCAGATGTTGATCACTTCAATTCCTAGAGAAGGCCATTGTAAGACAATGTCACCTAGGAAGTGAAAATATGGGCTGAGCACTAAGGACAATTTCTACATGTGGAAATACTACCCTAGGCAGATTGACTGAAGCTAGTAATTCTCTACTTGAAGTGATTGTGTTCCCTAGGAAACTTTGGCAATATCTCAAGACAGTTGTGGGTATCACAATTAATTAGGAAGGGCTTATGGGCAGTAACATGGGCAGCCCCACAACAAAAAATTATTTAAGTCCAAATGCTTAGTGCTGTCGTTTAGGACTAGAGAAGCACAATGTAAGAGGTCCTGGGATGCAAAGACAAAAGAGCACAATCCCCCTTCTCTGTGGATCACTGATTGGGTAGGTGGGTGGATATTCTGACTGACATGACAACAAAATGGCGTTTAAGTAGTTTAGAACCTGGCATATTGTGAGGGTTATAGAAAACAGTCACTGCTACCATCGCTTCCTAAAGCCAGGAAATTCTGACTTCCAAACTGTGCGAAACAGTTGAGATTTCTGCTAGTTATGGAGGAACTAGTAAAAGACTCTCAGGGAAGAAAAATGGACTTGTTTCTTCAGAGTTCACTGGAGTTCCAAATAAGAGCAATGCATCATGTGAACGGAGCTCTTTTTTGGTGACTAGAATTCTGTAATCACCATATAATCAAATGATCTAAAAATATCCTTTAAGTTATAGGTTTGTTTTGCAGATGTTAAGCACCTTCTGGTGACAAATGCTAAATGAATTTGTGGTGAATTTTGGAATAGTATTTTATAGCAGTTTTTAAGCCAAGTAAATCTTTGCTTTTAAAATTCTAGACAGCTATCATCTGGTTGTCCTTTCCAGCATTAACTAATCACCAGTGAAAAATACAAATGTCATTCGCAAATCATATCAAAGACGGGAACAGCTGGAATCAAATTCAAGAGACTGCATCATTTTATCATCTTGACATTCCTCATTCTACATGGATACCACAAGCAATGTGAAGCAAAAAATAATTTATGTTGCAATAGAAACGTTAACCATTTAGGGCTGGGATACTCTCTTCCCACTGCCTCCCTCTAACTCAGAACACCCCTGGAGACTCAAGCCCAAGGATTATCTGAAAATATTTTATGAAACATCCATAAATTATCCATGAAAGCAGGACATAATCCAAGTAAATACAGAGCTAGGTTGTCTAACAGTCTAAGTTAGGAGTCAGAAAACCATAGCCCATAAACGCAATCTAGCCAACTGTCTGATTTTTCTATGGTCTGTAATCTCAGAATGATTTTTATACATTTTAATGACTGGGGAAAAATCAATCAAAGGAATGGTATTTTGAAACATGTGACAGTTACTTGACACTGAAATTTCAGTTTCTGCAAATGAAATTTTACTGTCATGCAGCCGCACCTGTTTGCTTACACATTTGGGGGGATGCTTTCTTACTGCAAGGGTACAGTGGCTGCAACAGAAACCACATGGCCCACAAGACCTAACACATGAGCTATCTGGCTTGTGGGAAAAAAGTTCATCGTGACCTGGAAACTAAGAGCTGCAATAATACATGTATTTTCTAGGCAACAATTAGAAACATTGCTGGATATTTATTGGCTTTACTTGCTCCATCAGCTGTGCTCCACTCACACAGCATTCCAGCAACTGCTGGCTAATTATTGTTCCCTTGAAATTATTGCTTTTACTGGGAAAGAAATTCCAACATATCTAGTCAGTATCTGCTATTTCCACAATAACGTCTTTTGACCTGTACTTAAAGATTTGAAGGGGAGCTTTCTAAGATGACTTCTTGATGTATTCACTGAACAAAAATTTCTAGGACATATTCTATTATGTAGGCTTTATTCTAGGCTCTTTATAAGCTAGACAAATTCTTGGTCCTTGCATAGTATAAATATTTAATATAGAAGGCAACTAATGAAATGCAAAGCAATTATCAGATCATAACACAAATTATAAACAAAATAAAAATGGATATTCAAAAGAGGCTGCCCATTAACATAGACCCAAACGTGTCTTGTGAACAGCTTTTCACTCAAAAGAGACATAGAGACTAAAAATTGATAATTGTGACTCCGAGCTATTTGAGGTGATTCATGCCTATAATCTCGACACTCAGGAAGATGAAGCAGAAGATTCTCTAGTTCAAAGACAACCTAGGGTTATGTAGTGAGATACTGCCTCAAAGAACTGAAAATCATGGATTTTGTTTGGAGAAATTTGTCTCTACTATATAAAGGGAGAGAATCATAGAAAACATGATAACCAAACAAACCAAGGGAGTCCGAAGTGATTGTAACAATGAGGAGGGTACAAGTAATAATCCGTTGTAACAAGTCCAGGGGCACAATCACAAGGCGTACATTAGCACTTGCTTAATACAAATAGATCTGAGGATCTCAATAACAAGTAGTTCTGAGGAGTGGTGATGAACAGTTATGCCTCAGTGTACAGTCAAATAGAATATCCTGTTCCTCCTCCTCTGGGAAGACAGAGCTTTGGAATAGGTTTCCACACACATTCATTACTGAGAGCTAAAATGTGTTTGGTCGCTGCTTGGTGGAAGAAATAAGAATGAAGGAACGTGAATAAGGATGAGTAGCAAGAGACCCTACAGCACTCAGCTTCTCACGTCAAATTTGAACACATCTGACTACTATTCCAAAATGTCCAATTTCCCAGAAGCAATGCGGTGAAAAGTGTAGCAGTCTACCAGAATGTCTTATGTATAGAAAGCGGTAAGTCAGCCAAAACTTATATTTCAAGATTTCTGCTTAAGATGCTGGAGCCACTGAATGACAATATATTAGGGAGGATGGGTAACCTTTTAACTCCCCGGTTCTGATTTATGACAAAGAAATTAACTCCCATTGGGTTGTGTGTGTGTGTGTAATTGTCTTTTGTGTATGTCCCTTCCAGATCAAAATAACTTTATTCTGCCTAATCACCTTGTCAGGCTAGTGTTTGCTAAGCCACGTGTTTGTCAGAAGCTCCATTGTCAAAATGTGTCCTGGAAGAACTTAAATGTTGTAGAGCTAAATTTTGGGCTCCAATACCCACAAAAATAGTAAGATCAAGAATTATTCATCTATTCTCTAACATCTAACGAAACTGAGCAAAGGATGGAGTGTAGATAGAAGAGCTTCAGGGAAGATGCTGTTCACTCTCATTCCTGATGCTGCCTGAGAAGCACATGTTCTCTTTCTCCCCTGCACTCGATCTTCTCTCCAGCATCTAACTGTATAGGCCAAACTGGCCTCAAAGTTTGTGGCTCTCTTACCATTATCTCCCAAGGGATTATAGGCATGTACCACCAAACCTACTTCGTATCTATTTTAAGAGAGACCCTTTTGGAAACTAAAAGAACAAGTAGCATTAAAAATTTTAAGAGACCATGGGAAAGTACACTGTTTGGATTTTTGCCATGGTATATGGGAATAGTCTCTGTTAATTCAGATTGTTCTACTCTTGAAACTCATTTTGTTACTTTCAAAACATAGATATCTGACATTTCTGAACTTTACATATAATCCTTATAATTTGTATATATGCTCACAGCTTAAATTAAATCATCCAGACAACAAGTTCACAGGATTTTTGCTTCTGACCTTTCCTTATTTGTCAGTGATTTTCTCTATATTCTGTATTCATAATGATGAGTATATTTCTTGGTAATGTCCATTTCAGTTCACGTACTTTCTCAAGAATTGTTCCAAGCTAAGTTTGACTCAAGCATTCATCTGCTTTTTTTTTTTTTTGGCTAATGATATTGACATTTTTACTATATTAGTTCATTAGAGCATGAAACTTTCTGTCTTGTTTTTGAAAAGCTATTTTAGTACTTCATATAAAAGTAACTCTATACCACAGGGACATAGCAAATGTAATGAAAGAATCAACCACTTAGTGGAAATGAAACCATTACAAGCCCTTAATCATTACTTAAAGTGGCACACATTTAGACCTCTTGCCTCATAGAATCTGTACCTTTTACTACAGAATCTCTAAAGATCAGGGTAGTTTTTCCCTATTTATATTTAATTGCAAAAAGCTTGCTCTTCCTTTCTATAGGCCTAATGGGAAAATGTTAAGTTTTCTGAAAGACTATGTATCTAAATGACACTTTCTGTTTTTCTCAGTGGGACCATGACAGTTTCTTGTTCCATATTTTTTTTCCTTAAATGTGTCTCAGGATCATTTCTTGTCAAGAATAGGCCTCTATGTTCCTGCATCTTGGCCCTTGTTGGACTGAGACTAGAATGATTTCCAAGCCCATTTACCTGAGGATGAATATTCTGTAAGGAAGCTTAAGCACCCACAGGGGGAGGTCAGGGCTATTATTTTGATCCCCAAAAGGGCAATGCCAGGAATGTGAATCAAGTAGCCTTTCAGATGATTTTAACCCCAGCTATCGAATCACCCATTGTTCTGAGGCCTCTAGGTATCAAAGAGCAGAAACAAGGCAACCTTATATGGTCCACTGAGCAAGCAGTGAACACAGTGAAATGGGTTTACAGCAAGAAGTTGGAGGCACTTGCTAGGTAGAAACCGAAACAACCTTCCTGTTGCATTGTCAATTGAGTGTATACAATTGTATTCTCTCTCAATCTCTATATCTGCAGGACACTTAAAGTGTCCCATCCACAACAGGATGAGATTACAGGATACAGGTAAGATATTCATCAGAAGCCTGTCTAGGAAAAATCCCTTTCTCTTTCTGTCATCAGACCTACCATAAATTACAAGATGCCTCAGGCACATGAAAACGGACATTGTAGTTGGTGCATCCAGATATCATCTGAATGCTTGTCAAAGAACTGCCTCTTTAGGTAACTCTCGGGCCTGGAAGTGTACCTACAAGCATAGTTCATCCCACTTCTGGATATACAAGGGGGCACTGGGAAGAATCCATATAGGTTCAGAAGCAAGCTGGGCACAGCTGGGTCCGAATTCATAGTTCTCAAATATAATAGACTGTAGCATGACCGAGAAGTAGGTTCCATTTCCACTTAGCCTTTAGAGCGGTACCAGTAGAGCAGGAGGTTTACAGTAAGGGCTAATCTCTGTATCCAGTAGAGTTCCTTCCACACAAGGCAAAGAGTAGAAGTAGCATTGGCACTTAGAACCTGGTGTACATAGTGAGTTCCAGAACAGTCAGAGCTGTGTAGAGAAACTCTGTTGTAGAAAAAGAAGAAGGAGAATAAAGAGCAGGAAAATAAAGCATACCATAAACTACATGATAACTGCTTAGCATCTTTTTTTTTTTTACTAAAAGAATTTACACAGTATGCAATGTTTCTTGGTCATGTCCATCCCTTTGCCCCTCCCTCCAGCAATCCCTCCACCACTGCTGCATGTTTCTAATGCATCTCCCATGTCCTTGTCAAGTTCATGTCTCTTTTTTAGATAACCCACTAAGTTCTATTAATGCTTACTGGTCTTACCCAATGCTGGATCCTGCTAGTTTCCTGACCTGCCAGGCAAGATTTATTCCACAAAGTGGCAAGACTGCATATGAGAGTAATCAACAACTTATTTGATTGGATATGAGGCCTAATGTATTGGAGAGAATTGCTACCTGGTACTATAAATATCATTAAAACCAATGATTATGGGAGGCATGGCCCCTAGAAAGGAGCTTATCGATATTATTTGGCTAAATGGTCAATCGCCACAAGGGGCCTATTGCTGGGGGTTTGATTCTGGGGTCCCCTCTGGGTTTCCACTCCTCTTTGTAGCTTCAGCTTTATGAAGGATCTCCCTGGCTGTAAAGGAACAGCTACTTAACCTTGTACTATTTGTAAAAATCGTTAATCAGAGAGATTTAAATTTATTTTGAAGTAGTTATAAGTAAACAGACTAAAAAGTTGAAAACTTTTTTCAAAAGTTGGCACAAATGAGAATTCTATAAACTAAAATGTTTACAAAGCAAAATCAAATGTCAGGAGTCCGAGAAAAGGATGGAGGAGAGGGCAATTAGAAGGCATTATATACTTATGGGCCACGGCCAAAGACAATCTTAGTTAATTTTTTGCATGGGTTGAAAAGATGTATTTCCCAGGAAAAGAAGAGGACAGGAGTTTGCAAGTCTAAATAATGCCAGGTGGGCATTGTAGCCTACTTAGGAGGAGGGACCAGGAGTGCCCAGTGTAAGATGACTGGTGAGACTAGTCATGCTAGTGTGCACTGGGGTTAATTGAGAGACCCCGCTTCAAAAAGAACCAAGGTGTAAAGCAATCAAGGGAGATTCCTAATATCAACATCAGGCCTACACACACATACACACACACCTGCATATACATGTATATGCACACACACATACACTCACACTACATATTCTTGAGAAGTAAAATAATATGTACAATATGCATAAGGTCACGAACCTCAAGAAGTTCAGAATCTAATAGATGGAATAAGATACAAATAAAAGCTATTGTAATAAGAGAGAGTAAGAGATGTAAACGTGTAGCTGCATTTTCTCATGATGCAAAGAGCGCCTCCAGTCCATCCAAGCCCCACCCTAGGCTTGGATTGCTTTATTATTGCACACTACCTGTATAGGAAGAACTCTTGCATCTTTGCCATTTCACTAACTTCCAGGGATCCTGCTTGTACAGGGAAAGGAAATTCTTGGTTGCTGGTGCTAATGTCGCAAGAGAAGAGAGACCAGAATGACTGAGATGGAGGATATTATATTGTATTAATGACCTCTGCCTGACATGAAGAACCTGAGTCAAAGAAAGTAAGAAAAGATCCAAATCCCATCACAGATTAACAGAGACTCTAGCCTTCTTGGTGCTGGTCTAGAAACCTTTTAGGAAAAATATATAATGGTATCCAAATGGGCAGGCTAGGAAAGGACGGAAGGGTTGATTACTAATAACAATGACTTGTTCCTTCCTCCTGTTTGGGGCCAGTAAGTTTAACTAGCTCTTGAATCCAATTAGATAGCTGGTGCTGGGAAAGATAAGCAATCCACCTAGAAAAAGTTTCCTATTTAGTATTGCTCATAGATTCCTTAAAATAGCAAATGAATACCAAGTTAAAATTAAGCTGCATTAATTAACTTGCACTTCACTGTGATCAAAATACATGCAGAAACAACTTAAAAGGGAGAAAAAGTTTATTTGGGCTCATTCTTTCAAAGAGATGCAGTCCATTACAGGAAGAAGAGCCTCTTAAGGTGGCATGAGGGTGCAGGGGCTGCTTTGCATGTTGTGAGGAACCAGCAAGCATAAAGAGCAGGCCAGAACCAGAAGAGGCTATAACCTTCAAAGAAACACTCCCAGAGATCTATTCCCTAGTTAGGCCCTGCCTCCTAACGGTTCCACAGGCTTTCATAAAAGCACCACCAACAAGTCGATAGTGCTCATACTGTGTTAGGAGAAACATGTTAGACTTAAGCTGCAACATTACCTAGGAAGAAACTAAAAGAAGATCATATTTCACTACACTTAAGGTTAAAAAAAAGTATTGTTCTGCCAATGGCACTTTCTGCCCTCTCTAGTCTTGTCTTCATAGAGATAGTTGACTCTCTGTGTTCTTTGGGGATGTTTAATATCTCTGTGTTTTTGTTTTCTTCTCTTTACAAAAAGGTAGGAAGCAATTAAGTGGCTGGCCTGAAGCTCGGGTCTCATCTGAAATCTAAGCTGGGGATGAATCTGTTTCTAACTTCATATAAATGTTATTACTGGGATTGAATTCACTAAGGATGACTAGATCAAAGATCATCACACCTCAAAGGCTATTAAAAGGTTGTCACCCTCAGTTCTTGGTCAAGTGGTCTCATCCAACTTAACAGTTTGTTTCATCAATGTGTGCTAGCCAATAAAACAATGGAAAGAGTCTAACAAGATAGACGCCAGTCTCTTATGTACTGAAGAGATAGATATTCCATCACTTTCCTAACCTCTACTGGCTAGAGGTGAGTTTCTTGCTTCAGCCTGCACTTAAGGGGAAGGAGCTGTACAAAGTCATAAATACCAGAAGGGTATCATTGGGAACCATTTTAGAAACTGCTGACCACAAGGGTCAAGAGTCAAGGAGGCATGGTCCTCATAGTCAGATGTAGACACTACTGACTTCCTTGATTCATTAATAGATATGTGATTAGGTATCAACCTTCAGATTACCACCTCCTGAAGGTCTTGTGATTGATGATTAGCTACAGACTGGCATGGAACCAATCCAGCAGATAAGACGTAAAGTGGTACCTGTAAGTCTTCCCTTTGGGCTTGGATCAAAGAGAGAGCAAAGTCTGGACCTGTTGCCACAATCTTAAGATCCCACAAAGTTTGAGATGGGACCAATTGAAGATAGATGAAGCCTAAAGTTCATAGACGAGATAAAGGGAAAGCAAAAGTATTGCTGGAGAGCCACGTAGTTCAACATTCAGCTCCTGCTGACGGAGTCAGACAACTTATTTACAAATGTTCGCCTTTCCATTCCAGTCCTTTTGAAAAGCTGAGTTGAGCATGAAGCCCCTTAATTTGAATGGAAAAGACACAGTAAATCTGCTGTTTTCCCAATAAAAAAAAAAGCAAGGCACAATACTTAGTCCAAGTAGACACAGCCTAAGATGTCCTGGTTTCTAAAAATAAAGTTACATACAATCCTCTGAGGTGTTTGCTGGTTGGTATTTAGAACTGAGGATTTAAACATAATCAGCATCCATGAAATGCAATCTCCCCTTCTCTTCTCTTAATGCTTTTTTTTTGACCGAAAGTGTTTCATTGCCTGAACTCTCTAATGAGGGAATATTTATATGACATACCAAAGCAGATGTGAGCCTCGTTTTATGAAATCCAAACCCAGATGGTCTTTTCTTTCCATTGTCTTATGTAATTTATATGAAAGTAAAACATGAAAAAAATCAAATGTAATTTCTTTTCCACCATTTATGCTTAATGACCCTATAATCACTTTCATGTCCTCAGTTTCTCTGCTGAGTCTCCAGAGGGTCTGTGGATTAGTTCATGTCATAGAGGTGCTTTACAGCACTTGGAAGTGCCCAGCAAGAGTGGAAATGTCTGTTATCATGAAACATGCATTTCCAATTTAGGATATTCCACCATGTGTCCTCTGTTGAGTCCAAAATACTCCTCTAATTTGAATCAGCCTAGAGCATATAAATTAAAAGAAAGTTTTGTAGATGGAAAAGAGAGGTGGGGAGTTAAAAACCAAACCAAACCAAAAACCAAAAACACTGACCCTGAGCTCAACTTCTCTAAATGAGGGAGTTTTATTTATTTATTCATTTATTTTAAAGAACATTCTGCTTTGTTTGGTCATCTATAGGGCAATAGAAAAGAGAATCGAGACTGAATGAGAAGCATACAAAAGGACTCTGAGAGGTAGAATTTTTTTTTTTGCTGGAGAATTCCTGGAATATGATGGCGAGGTTTAATTTTTTTTTTCACTTGGCTTAGTGACAGTTTCTTCCACCTTCCCAGACATTACCTTGACAACCAATTCATGCTACATTCTTGAGAATTCGTTAGCAGACTCAGAACAGAATAATAACACCTATTTAGTTCTTCTCAATTTAAAATTGTATTTGTAAATGTTGGCTTCAAACACTCCAAAGGGCATGTGAAACTTCATTGATTGCATTAACTTGTACTGTGTAATGTAGTATATTTCTCAGAACTTCATAAATCCTACAATATTCATATATTTACAATGTAGATATATATATACCAAGGATTCTCTTTGAAATTAAAATTTATTTTCTACTTGGTTCTCCTTAAATGCAACCCTTTATAATCCCAAAGTGGCTGAGGCACTAGTGAGCAAAAGGGTACTGAATTCAGGGTTGACCAAACACTGACCATATAGATATCAGGAGAGCTTGAAGGATGAACAAGTTAGTAATTCTGGGTCTTACATGACTCCAGATAGGTGCTGGTAAGGGATGTCTAGGAAGCCAAAAGCCAATATTAGAGTCCTTGGGTACCTGGGGTCTGGGTATTTCTATAAGTCAAGCAGCACTGACATTTGGATGGTTTGTTGACCACATGATTTCCAGTATATTTAAATTAAGACATTTGGTACTTTGTAATTTCTTCTATGTGCTCCTAAATCAAAATGCAAAATAAATGACAACAACAATAACAACAACAAAAATCAATGCTTCTCCTTATTTGCAGATGCCAGCCAAGAGGCAAAAAGAGAGTTAAGGGAAAAAAAATCACACGTTATTAAACTTTGAGTCCCTTATGGTACTGTGAATTTTATGGCAGGTGTTGAAACTATGTGCAGTCCAAACTGTGCTGGAAGATTGGGTCAAGTCTCCTTTCACTTCACTTTATTGGGAGCTTTAATTTTTTTTCATTTCAGGAGATGGACCTTAAAATGCCTTGAATTTCCCATTCACCAGTCCTTCCTGCAACACCTTGATTCTCTTGACAGCATTCTGTCAGCAAATATAAGTCACTAAAAGTCAGTTCTCCTCAACAGGTCTAATGACGCCACCTAGAACCAAACACCACAGCAGGGTTGCCTCCACTTTGCTATACTTAAAGGTATTCCCATTGGCCTCAACTGTGAATTTGCAGTTTAGGGAAAATTTATGTGGATCAAAGATGGCAAAATCAGAATTAACCATGGCCAGTGTGTGATTTCCTGCTGCTTCACAGTAGGATGGACCTGGTTTTCAGGGTAACTGTGAAAGGAAATTAAAAGCACATGACTTGTGTCAGGGGTCACTGGGTAGATCCCTGTGTTCTGTGAATCTTCATACCCTCAGTAAACTGTCTAGATAATCAATAATTCTGAAATCCCCGCTTAAATGAAAATGGTCTCTGTACTAGTATTATGCCATTTCTTATTTATTTATCCATTCGTTTATTTAATTTTTTATATGTGTGTAATATACATATACATGTACATATACATGGTATGTATGGTGCATTTATGTGAGTTTGTTCATACCCATTGGTATACATGTGGAGGCCAAAATAGGACATTAAGTATTTTCTTAGTCACTTTTTATATCGCTGTGAAGTATTGTTGGAGACTGCTCTTTTGTTTTCTGGCTGCCCAGACCTGAAAAATCACACAGAAACTGTAATGATTACAACACTATTTGGCCAACAAAGGCAACTCTTCTAAAAGAAAGCATTTAACTGGGGGCTTGCTTACTGTTTCTGAGCTAGTTTATTATTATCACGGCAGGGAGCATGGTGGCATAGCAGGAAGGCACAGTGTTGGAGAAGTGCCTGAGAGCTACATTCTATTCTTTGGACAACAGGCAGAGAGGTGGGGGGGGGGGGTAGGGAAGGGTGGCAGGCCTGGGGTATAGGCTTTTGAAACATAAAAGTCTACACAGAGTGACACACTTCCTGCAACAAGGTCACACCTACTCCAACAAGTCCACACTTTTTCATCCTCTCCAAACAGTTCATTAACTAGGGATTAAGCATTCCATCCTATGAGCCTATGGAGGCCATTTTCGTTCAAACAAAAGAGGTGTCTTCCTCTGCCTCTTTCCTCTTACTACCTTGCTGCAGATTCTTTCACAGAAATAGAAGCTCACTTTTGGCCAACAAGCTCTCTAGATCCACATGCCCCTGTCCCCCATTATAGGCATGCTCAGCTTTTTATGTAGGTGCTAGGGATTCAGAATCATGCCCCCATGCTTGCAAAGTAAATACTCTTAGCCACTGAGCTGGCTCCTCAGCCTTATTACCACGTTCCTGTACGTGGCTAGATGTTGCCTCATGGTGCAGTATCCGCATGGATGTCCCAAAGTAGCTGCAGTGACTCTTGTGTCCACATGCTCACCATCAGAAAGAATATTGCCTCTCCTCCCATTGAAGAAAGAATGAGGACATTTGACAGTTGGATGATTTGTATCTCATAGGCAGCTTCACATATTTATAGAGTTATATCAGTGACTAAAACCACACAGTAAATACCTCCAGATTCAGAATACTATTCACTTTTTAAGAACACAAACCTTCAAATCTAAGAAATGTTTTCAGGATTTCCATAAAACGTGATTGATTCTAATACCTAAATTACCCCAAAGAGAGCCTTAATGAGTACCACAGCCCCTCAATGCAAAGAGTATCATTCTGAATTTTTAAGATCCTGCAAACATAAAGGTATACTATTTAATCTTTTTTCATGTTAATCATTTTCCTTGTGTGTTTTTACTAGCCTGTTATTTCCATAACAAATGCATTTTGGTAACAAAACCATGTTTTCCCTGTTAGAAATTTTGCTTTAAACAAAGCCTTGCCCATAAAAGAGGAGATAAGCATCTAATTGGCGGACCCTGGGAGTTTCAAGTTCGAATTTTTTCGTTTTTTCGTGCAGCTTACTGCCTTCTTTGGCTGCAAATGTCTGATGTCTGCACACAAAAGCAGACTGCTTTCTGCTTGTCATGTTTTTAACTTTAATCTCTGCTATAAAAAAATGCAATGTTAGCTGTTGAAAAGCGACTATTGTCAAAAAGGAACCTAATAACCTTTCCTACTTCTAGGCCAGGTGTCCCACAGTAACAAGCCATGAAAATAGACGGGGTGTATTGTCTCTGCAACTATGCTGTGGTAAGATGGCTGGGCTGCAGTCAAGATGTTAACAACTTCTGGTTAGAGACTGGCAGGGCCAACCACACCATCTCACACAATGGAGCTAGGCTGGGGGTGATGGCTGTGAGACTGGAGAAATACAATAAGCTTGATCTCTCATGTGGGAAAATCCATGGTGTTTAATAGCTTCATAAAGTGGCATGCTTTTGTCTCTCTGTATAAAAGTCCCCAGTAAATTCTTACATTACCACCATTATAAAATGCAGCAACGGAAACGTTGAGCTGTGCTATTTGATCCCCAGTGGCAAAGGTTAGGAGGAACCAAAAATCATGACTTCCAAGAAAATACTATTTGAGTGTAATTTAAGAAGGCTTTGAGGCCATAATTTTCAATGTGATGCCGAACGTGCTTTCGTGACATACACACCCCCACCAAAAGAGTAACGCTTCACAAGGATAATTGACAACAACAGAAAAGATGAAAGGTCAGTAGAGAAATGAAGAATATAATAATCATTTGTGCCAATTGGCTGCACCGCCTGAGTTCAGGAAAGCAGACCACATGTTGTTAGATAGGATTTTCTGATAACGCAGAAAGGAACTTTCTACCCAGACAGGCACAGTTTTCTGCAGGAACTGTGGCTTCCAAGTGTAACTTGCAAACCACGGGTTGAGGCTGAGATAGACATTTCCGTTGAACAAATCTGACCACGGCTCACTCATAATAGGCGCTTATGTTGATACATGGACATGGTAGGTGTAATATTGAGTTGGAAGTCTCACCCTGGCCTGCCAAGCACTTGGCCTCCAACTCCCAGCCTGCCAAGCACTGACCCCTCCCTGTGGAAGGTCAGAACCACTGCCACAGGGTATTTTGGGTAGCACTGGAACAAGTAAGACATGGTTTGGGTTTGCGTGTGTGAGTGCATGCGTGCGTATGTGTGTGTGCAAGTGTGTGTGTGTGTGTGTGTGTGTGTGTCTTTTCCATGTTATGCTCTCCAGGCACCCAAGTGTGCCCTCTAATAAACCCGGGCACTTGATGCGTTTTAATCTGGCCTGATTGGATTTCTTTGTGCCAGTGGAGAGATTTTTTTTCCCCTAACAGTAGGAACATGCATGAAAGTCCTGATACGATTTACCCTTCTCCATGTGTCATGTCATTGGATGATCAGTGCAGAAGTCAGTACCCACTTGTAAGGATGTGACACAATTAATAGAAAAATTCCGTAAGCCTCACTGGGGAAGTTTAATATAAGAATAACCTAAATAGGTACGTCTACTGCTAAATACACACTGTTAGGCATATTTCATAAGAATGTTGAAGGAGTGGCAGGGCTGTGTCCCCGGCACCCGGCCGCCCGCATGGCTCTAGCTTATGCCCCGAAATAATTACACGGAAATTGTATTCTTTTAAACACTGCTTGGCCCATTATCTGTAGCTCTTATTGGCTAGCTCTTACATATTAATCTAACCCATTTTTAATAATCTGTGTAGTCCACGAGGTGTCTTACCAGAGAAGATCTTAACCTGCGTCTGTCTGGAGTGGGAGAATCATGGTGACCCTCTGACTCAGCTTCTTTCTCCCAGCATCCTGTTCTGTTTTCTCCGCCTACCTAAGGGTTGGCCTATCAAATGGGCCTAGGCAGTTTCTTTATTAGTAAGAAATCACTCCCACATCATTTCCCCTTTTTCTGTTTAAACAAAAAAGAAGGCTTTCATTTTAACACAGTAAAATTACATATAGCAAAACATTCTGGCCGGACCTTCTCAAAGCGCTCAGGGACTAGTTATAATTTTCTTAGGTCAAAGGTTAATTTGGGAATTTTACCATCATTTGCTTTCACAGGAGCCCCTAAGAAGAACGTTGCCCCCATGTCAGCTTGAAGCAATCTTAGAGGACGATGTCCCCTCTCCCAACAGAGTTTGCCCTCAGGGTTAGGGACATCTTTTAGTGGTTGGTTTGGGGTTGAGGGGATGGGGAGATGTTTTATGGAATTAGGGGTGTATTCTAAAAAAAAAGAGGGGGATTAACTGGTTTGATGGGATGATTGGTATTTGTGAGTTACTGTTTTTAGAAAATTGTATTGGTACTGTTTCCTGTATATTGATATATTGAATATTGAATGTGAGTGTTCCTATCTCTATTTTTGTATAAGAGTATGCTTATAACTTTGTCTATATTGTATTGATACATCTACCATATCACAATGTACATTTC
>NW_026068071.1:2597920-2637300 GCF_014885135.2 Alexandromys fortis
GTTAGGCCTTAGCCAAAGTTGGTTGACTCAACATTGCAAACGAGAATTTGGGTGATTGCCCAGGTAGTCAGTTGTCTCTGTCATTTGTTGCACATTTTGGATATCTCTCATTTGTTAAGTAATATTTATTCCCTTCTCAGATCTTTGATGGAGTTGAAGATTATATAATTGTAGTACTCTCTACATTATTTAGACTCCTTGAGATAGGATGTTTAGCAAAACTTTTGTTCTCTATAGTGTTTGTTATATTTATTATTTGTTATTATTGTTTATAGTTGTAGTTGGTTTAGTTCTGTCTTATTTAGACAAAAGGGGGAGATGTAGGGTTAGGCCAGCCCCTAAGGGGGCGGACTCGCCTCTGGCGAATGTTTACTGATAAATTGCACACGTAGAAGTCTGCGCTTCCCTTCCTGTTTCCTGTGCTCCGCAGGAACCTTGGTTTTGTGAGGCTGGTTTTTTCCATTAAAGTTGTGCAAATATATATTACAATTTGTCTTCATTAATCTAAACCGCTACATAAGAACAACCAATGGATTTAAGAAATTGACAGCACAAATTTTGATAGTCTAGAATAAAGGTTCATAAACCTTACCTCTAAAGGGCCAGAGAGTGAAGTTTGGCAGTGGTGGCACACACCTTTGATCTCAGCACTCAGGAGTCAGAAGCAGGTGGATCTCTGATTTCAAGACCAGTCTGGTCTATAGTGTAAGTTCCAGGATGGCCAGAGCTACACGGAGAAATCCTGTCTTGAAAAGACAAAAAAAAGGGGGGGTGGCACACCGACAGTTAATACTTGGGACTTCACAGGCCATGCAATTTCTGTGTCAACTACTTTATTCAGCCATTATTGAAAGATCAGTGGGGAAGGAAATAAAGTTTTCCTAAACACCATGGAAATCAAAACCAAAAAAATACCACAAACAATGTACATTCACACAGTGTGGCTATGTTTCAATAAAACTTTATTTACATAAATATCCTACAAGTTGAATAGGCCTGAGTAGACTCTTGGTTGAAAAAAGCCCTGTCAAAGAGATATAATATGTGAGCTGCATATCTAATATTATTCTTCTTGTAGCCACTTCAAACTACATTTTAAAAAATAGATAAGGCAGGCAAGTTGCCTGCAATCCCAGGATATATATGGAAACTATGCTGCATGTTTTCACTCATAGGAAGAGGGGAAGTATTTGGAAACAGGAAGAAGACAACAAGGAGGGAGGACAGAAAGAGTGTAATGGTCACTGAATGTGTTCAGAGTAAACAACACTGAACAAAATCTTTTATAATGAAGCCCATCAATTTGCTCAATAAATATACAGTTCTAGAGAAAAAGAAGTGAGCATGAATAATTTCAACAGTCATCAACATTAAACAAGACTATGACATATGACTATGTTAGAAAATGATAAGATCAAGATTCTTCCATAGTCATATTTGAACGCAGACAAGCACACAGACATCAACCAAGGCACAAAACACAAAGAGAAGTCCTCCTCCCCTGACATATATAACTGACGGCTGTTTCCTTAAAGATTACAGCTTTAGCTTTTTTTCTTGTCCACCCAATTCTACATAACATTTATTAAGATAGCCAACTGTGCTATATTCCCTACTTCTTAAGGTTATGTGACTCAGAACAAAGTTATCTTCACGTACATTTCCTTACCTATACATTGCATCCACTTTATCATGGCTAAGTAGGTGTACAGAAGAGGTTTCACTTGTCCAAGGTCACATAGTGGGTGGTAGAGATGGAATGTGGTTCCAGAGTCGACTAACTATAAATCCCATGTTTGGGCAAATTTTTATGTGCTTTTATGTTACATGACTCCTATTGTGTTATATCAGAAAGAAAGCCAGCGATGGGAAGAGGAGTATGATGTTATTGGTAGAGGAATGTCTCAGGCAATGTGCTTTGTTTCAAGCAAATGAAACACAACTTTGGGGAGTGGAATATGAATGGAATTCATTTGTAAATTGAAAGCATAACTGAAAACCAATATGGGAAAGATGTTGGAATAGTTCTAAGGATGGTGGAAGACAAGGACAGTCAGGTCACTGAGACAGATCAGATATTGTCACCCTACTTGGCAGATTTCTGACAATAAGGAAGTGAGGACTTTAAGGGTCACAGGGCAATGGACACAGCCACTGATCTCGAGGGCATTTTAAACTGCCAGAGGCCCAGTAATCCTCTATGAACAATAATAAAATCAGTTCTCATGTAACACTTCTCATAAAACGTCATTGGAAGTAACAAGAAAGAAGCAATTAGTCCCACAAGAAGGCCACAGGAGAGCTTTATGGAAGTGTCTATATAGCGTAAGAAACATTCTTTTTTCCCCCACCTTTTTTTGTGCCTCAATGCCCAAATCAGATCAAAATCTATTCAAACATATATCCTCTAGTGTGGGGTGGAAAAACACGCATTGGCTTTTCTTAGTCACGTTTAATGAAAGCCTTCTTTCGTTGGCTGAGGGAGTATGTCAGCACCCAACTCTATACAGCTGTGGAAATCAACTATATTTGACATAAGATATAAAGCATGTAAGAAAAAGTAAGAGGTTGCTATTTTGAGACATTCTTATTTCATACTTTTTACTTATGACAGTATTCAGCTTAGTAAAAGGTGAAATGTCTCCCCTCAAGAGAACTGTCAATATTTTTCCTGACACCAGTAATTTTTTTTTCTGTAGATTCACTGAATTTGGGTGGATTGTTTTATCTATATCGAAAAACAAGACAATATAGTTAGTTCACGTTAATCATTTCAATCATAACATTTCCGTTTATTTTAGCTTTGATTTCTATGAAAAGTATACTTTGCTAAACAACTTTGAGATGTTTCATGTAGTTATCATTTCTGCTTTTGTAAATATTAAAGCCCTTTCTATTAAGTAGGATAGGAGTGTGAATAGAGGGGAAATTTATTCCTGCTAAGTAGACAGTGTGACAGAATCTCTTGGGGGGGGGCTTTGATAATCTACATGTCCCTGGGAAATTCTGATTACTGCAGTTTCAATAGAATCACTCTAGCAAACCCCAGCTTCTTTGGAAAGGAGGGAAGTTTGGATATTCTCCCAAGGAAGGTGAGAATCTCTGGCTAAGGTCAATTAAGGTTCCATGACACCCATTGCTAGGATTCTTTTCTGGGCTTGTTCTCATAGATTCCACGGAGTTTCCACTGCATTAGGGGAAACCCTAACTATTACATACACACACGATTACACACACACACACGATTAGCACTAATAAACTTAGCAAGGTTGCCCAATAACTATCACACAAAAATCAGTTGTGTTCCTATAAACTCACAACTAATAATATAAAACAGAAATTAAGAAAAATCTATTTACAAAATATCAAGATAAAGAAAATACTTAATACACTTACCTAAGGAGATGAAAGATACCTGCAACAAAATTTGTAAGGTCATTGTTGAAATTAATCAAAGAAGTCACAAATACATGAAAAGTTACCCCATGCTCTTGTACTAGAAGATTTAGTATTATTAAAGCATCTTCATAATTAATAAGTGATCAATATAGTCAGTAAAAACACTAACAGAATTTCAACAGCAATTGTGGCAGTAATAGAAAACTTTGTCTTAATATTAATATAAAAACTCATAGGACATGAATAACCAGTCTTTAAAAAGAACAAAGTTGAAAGTCTCACACTCCTGACTTCAAAACTTATTTCAAAATATCAATAATAAATAAAGTGTGGTACTAGTATACATACCAACATTGAAATATGTATCCTATGAAACAAGCATATGTATTTTATTCAATATGCATGTAAATGTTTGGTAATGTGTTATAAATGTTTTAACAGAGGTGTCAGATTACTCGATGGGGGAAGGCTCTTTTCTACAAATGGTGTTTAAAAACTGGAATATCCACATGGGAAAGAATTATTAGATGTATATGTGTTAGACTTATGCCATATTAAAATATTAACTGAAAATAGGTCAAAAATCTATAAACGTAAGTGCTAAAACTGTAAAATTCCTAGAAGACAACACTGTGGAAAAACTTTATGTCAACAAATTTGATGGTGATGTTTTGAATGTGACATGGAAAGCACAGGCAAAATAAAAAATAATTTAGATCACCTAAAAGTTTTGCAAGCTTTTAGTGTATCAAAGAACACTATGACAGAATAAAAAAGCAACTACAGAATGGGATAAAATTATATATATATATATATATATACATACATATATATATAGGGGTTAATATCAAGAATGTATAAAGAACAGCTGGGTAGTTGGAGAGTTGATTCAGATTCAGCAGTTAAGAATGTTAGTTGTTCTTCCAAAGGATATGAGCTTCAATTCCAACACCCATATCAGGCTGATCACAATTATCTGTAACTCCAGCTCTAGAGAACCCAACACCCTCTTCTGACCTCCGAGGACCCCCTCACCACACATGTGCACTTTCACACATAGACACATCCAGCAGCAGCAGCAGTAGAGGCAGAGGAGGAAAATGAACAGGAGAAGGAGAAAAGAAGTTTGACAACTGAATGATAAAGTCTCAAGACTAATTTAAAAAATAAGCCAAGGATGTGAGCAAACATCATTCTAATCATTCTAATGATTAATAAGCACACAGAAAAGAGACCATAAATTTGAAGGAGAGCGTGAAGTAGTACAGTGGAAGGTTTGGAGGAAGGAAAGGGCAGGGAAAAATATTTTAATTAAAATACAATCTCAAGCTGGGCCTTTAATAGCCAGTATTTGGGAGGCAGAGGCAGGTGGATCTCTGTGTGAGGTGAGCCTGGTCTACGGAGTGAGTTTCAGGACAGATTCCAAAGCTACACACACACACACACACACAAAGCCGTCTAAAAAAACAACAAAAAAGACCTTAAGCACACTAATAGAGATCAATACTATTAATTAATAATTCAGGAAATGCAAATAAAAATCAAAATAATATACTCCTTCATGACCAGTAGGGATGGCTGTTATTTCGAAAAGAAGAAAGGAAACCAGAAAATAAATGTTAGTATTGATGGGGAGAAATTGCAGCCTTTATGCACTGCTAGGAAAATTATTGAGTAGCACAGCTGTTATGGAAAGAATTTTTTAAAGTTAAAGATAGAATTTCTGGGTGCCCTAGAAAATCCACATCTAGTTGCACTGGGCACAAAGCAACTGAAAGAACGAAGTCAAACAGATACTTGTACACACTTCAAAAGGTGGAAATTCTGATCCATGATACAACAAAGGTTAACCTTGAGAAAAGTAAGTAAAATAAATTGATTGTAAACAGAAAAATGCTGTATGCTTAGTCTACCCACACCATGTACCTTCAATCACCAAATTCCTAATAAGAGAAAGAATTGTAGTTTTCAAGGTCCTTGCGGGAAGAGAAAGTAGAGAGTTTTTAGTAGGCACAAAGTTTCACTTTAAGAAGTTGAAAACGCAGCCTTGTCTACAGAATAAGTTCTATGACAGCCTCCAAAGCCACACAAAGAAATCATGTCTTAAAAAAGTAATAAAACCAAACAATATATATATATATATAAATCCAGACTGAAAAAAAAGAAGTTAAAAAAGTTCCTGAATTGTATATAGATGATGATTAACAAAAAAGGTAAATACACTCAATATTGGTGAACTTCGCACTTAAAATATTTAAAATGTATGTTTTATATTATGTGACTTTTACTACAATAAGATAAAATTAAAGAATTTTGCATCTTGAAGTACTTCTTAAATACTAATCAAGATGTGGACCACATGTGATAATATATATCTCTAATTCCAGTACTCAGAAGATAGAGGCAGGAGGATCAGAAATCCACAGTCATCCTCAGCTATGTACTGAGTCAAAGCCAGCTCAACTATATTAAACTATCTCAAAGATGTGAGTGATGAGGGTAGGTTGTAGCTCAATGATAGAGTGCCTGCCTAGTTTATGTGAGGCCCCGATTTCACTTGCTAGGACCAATGAATAAATACATAAATAAGTAATAAGACAGCTCCATTAAGCATTAGGTTTTTAGCTGTCAACAGATGCCAGATTATACTTCAATAACAGTTCTGAAGCCTAAATCCTTAATCAAACAAAAATTTAATTCTTACTCATATTATATATTCAAAATAAGTTAGCAGTATTCTCATTGAAGTCACAAAGGTAATCAAGCTGATAGGAAATCTACTTGGAATGTGTAGGTGAGCACAAATGTTAAGATGCATTTGGTTGAACTGATTTAGTTATTTGTCTACATCCACCACTGGGCAGTCAGCCATGAGATTCTATGGCATGTCGGGAAACAGACTTAAAATAGTTTGTGATGACATCCATAACTTCTATAATGTTTGTAACACTTGAGCTATAAACATGTTAGAAATGCTGTGTAAAAAAGCTTAATAGGAGGACACTTACAATTCTATTTGGTATTATCTAGTTACAGAAAATGAGAACAGTTTATGAAGGAAGTTTCCTACAAAACAGGATTTTGATGTTCAACCCTCCCTCTCTCCCCTTCTCTCCATCTTTCCAATCTTCCTTTTTCCCCCTCTCTCTTCCTCTCTCCTTTCCTTCCCTCCTCTCCCTCCCTCTCTCTTTTGAAAGACAAGGTTTAAAAAGTAAAGTCAATCACATTTATGAGTCAGGGAACGGCTACATCTTCGCATAAAGTGAAACTTTGGCAGATTATCACTTCGTATTTGTCATTATAACCTAGTCATTAAACTATCTTGTTATCTTTCCCTAGCTTGGTTAAAGACTTGTGCCACAGTAATTAGGCTTACCTTTCCACCTTTCCTCTGACTGATCTGATAGGAATATAAACTTACGAAAGAACAGAACCAGGCATTATTAAAGGGGCAAGACAGTGAGAGCTATCCACCTTCATAGTAGACAGGGAGAGAGGAGGTGCATAAAAAGTAGCAACAGTCTGAAGCCATGATCACTGGAATTGATAGAGTACATGGACCACCACTTTTGGACCACACTCAGATGCTTCCCTGAGACTCAGTTCTCCTTTGCTTTTCTCTTACAGGAAAGATTTAGACCAACTAAATAGCTCACTCCTGGAACATGAGATGGGGATTAGTGCCTTGCTGGTGTAAGTCACATCATGGAGAACACAGAAACTCCTCTACTAAATAATCCTACACAGGACAAAAGCGAATGCTAAAGAATAGGCTTGTTTGACTGCTTCTACTCCCCCCATAAAGTGTTATTGTTGTACCAACAACTTAATTTGACAGGAATATGATGTGTTGGATGGTCTTGGGAGACCTTAAATCCACTGGATTGAAATCATTCGAGCAAGTCCAAAACTATTATACAAAGTAGGCAATATTAATTCATTCAGCAGATATCCAATAAGAAGGCACCAAATCTTGAACATGGTTGATGCAATGTATGCATTCCTCTTGGTTCATTGCAGTCCTTCTATGTTGAAGCTATCATTCTCTGTCCTATTCTGTCCTCAAATATTATGCTACGTAACAGACTGCATTTCTACAACTTGAACATAATGGACACAGCTTTTCATTAAGGACAGTGGGCAAGAATATATATGTGTACTCTCCCCTTTCCTAAACTCCTTCTTTAACTCTGATGACTGTAAAGACATTTGCTAAAGGAAGGCAGAAACACAGAACAACAAAGGAAAAGGAGATAATAGGAACAGAATTTCAGCAGCTGGTGAACAGATGGATATGCTAATTGATTTAGCAGGCTCAGAAAAGTGGGAACCTAAATCAGCAATGGAAAAAGCTAAGGGAAAACCGGTATTATGGAAATCCCAGAGGCACAGGAATTGATTGGCTCAGGTACAGCGACAAAAACGTGCAAATGTGAGGCTAATGACAAAAGGGTTAGTGGAATGTTTATTTAAGAAACAGTTAAAACCCCAGATACTCTGAGAAAGTACCGATCTAATGTTCATTCACTAAAGCCAGAATAAAAATGGATGCTCATTCTTAAGAAAGAGGCAGAGTGCCTCCAATCTGGTAGATACAGAACAGTGCTTCTCAACACAGAGCAACGTTTCTTACAGGAGATAGTTAGATATTTAGTATGAAGACATTTTTTGCTCGTTAGAACAGGAGTAATGTATGCTACATGTATCTACTGAGTAAAAGTCAAAGATGCTACTAACCATAGTACAATACTATGCAAAGCAAAGGGTCATTCTTCCAAAACTGTAATCAGTGCCCAACTGGGAAACTTCAGGTGAGGAAAAGGAGCCTACATTAAAATAAATTGAATTGATAAACATGTCGCTTCTAAATACTGAGACACCAACATGGCAACTTGGGCTAGCTTCACATACACAGCTTTGAGTGCTGAATCTCATAGTGCTGATAAGAGACAGGAATGTAAATGTCTTCTCGGAGAAATCTTGCTGGCTTAAGAGAAGGATACCTAAATGCCTGGCCGCAGAAGTTTCCCAATAATATACATGTCTCTTGAAAGAAACCCAGAACAAACAACTTCACCACGAGCTCAGAACTTTCTGCCAGTGGCAGGCCCCCATTCTTATGCAGCAGCTAAAAGGTTCCAAACCTGTGAGGAAGGTGGCATGTAATATCAAAGATGATATAAAAGAAAAATAACTGGTGCAAAACAAGACTGCATAATGAGAAGAAAGTTCACATGTTAATACATTTGGAGAAATAACAAGAATAGGTGCTATTAAAAAGGAAGACTTTCAGAATTTAAAAATGAAAAAAGTAATAGAAATGAAAGTCTTCAATTGTTAGATGGAAATATGAGAAAAATCTGATGCGAATAGCTTTAGAAAAGAAAAGGAAAGTGCGAAGAAAATTAAAGAAGCACAAAATTTAAATGGAGGAAGCCAAGTACAGAACAATGAAAAAAGAGAAAGAGAGAGAAATTGGAAAATGTTAAATAATCCAACAGAATTCCAAGAAACAAAAGATGTGATTTCTCCAGTAAGAAACACTTACTCACTTTGCATTGGATTCAAAGTTTAACTACAGCTACAAACTATTGGAAGGAGTGGGCTGTTTGTTCATCCCAGCCGGCAGTCTAGCTTAGTCCCGAAATAATGACAGAAAGAAACTGTATTAATTAAATCACTGCTTGGCCCATTAGCTCTAGATTTTTATTGGCTAATTCTAACATCTTAATTTAACCCATTTCTATTAATCTGTATATCACCATGTGACAGCGGCTTACTGGGTAAATTTCCAGTGTTTGTCTCCTGTGGATCCATGGCATCTCTCTACTCTGCTTTCTTCCTCCCAGAATTCAGTTCTGTCTTCTCTGCCTACCTAAGTCGTGCCCTATCAGGCCAAGGCAGTTTCTTTATTCATTAACCAAAACAAGTAACACAAAAAGGGGACTCCCACATCAACAAACTCATTATGCAGCTCAACAAAGTATTCAGTAAGGGAAGGGAGTGGAACAATGTCATTCAAAGAACAAACAGCAAAAATTCTATTAGATTTATGAATAACAACACCAGATCAGAAACAGAAGCTATCTCTTCACCTTTAGGAGGGAAATAACCTCCAGCATAGGATTCCATAGTACAACAAAGCTATCAAATGAGGATCATGTGATGTCTTAAAATATCTACATCTGGTGCACTCATTCTCAGGAATGCCTTAAGCCTAAGCAATGTACTCCTCTAAGCAAGGAGTAAAGAAGAAACAATGAGACAACTCAGAAAACATGGTTCGATAGCTTTCTGAGCAGGGCAATCACATCTTCATTCTTCTGTGGTTGGGACAGGACTGGGGAGGAGTGGGCTTCATCCTTCTCAGAATTTTCCTGTTCTCCTTGCCCCGCCTCTACTTCCTATCTGGTTGTCCTCCTTATACTTCCTGCCTGGCTACTGGCCAATCAGCATTTATTTAAAACATAATTGACGGAAAACAGAATTGTCCCACACCATGAAACCTTAAGCCATTCAGTTCACACTCGGGTGTGTCCATACATCAGGTGCCCTCTTACTATAATACAGATTCAGATTCAGGAAGTCTACATCTGTATAAGCAATCAATTTTTGTTGGCTCAATGAGTCCATGAGGAGCATGAAAGATAGACGAAACCCACAGAACATTTGGCATGAGGCTCATTGCATAAAATTTTGGCTAACACAGACATAGAGCCTTAAGAAATTAGCTATACAATCATATAAATCTGTTAAGCATCTAATGTCTTTGGGGTTCCAACTATCTTCCCTACAAAATATTTAAATGGATATAAATTCCATATATTCCAAGTCTACCTATAACTTTCAGTGACTATGTGTGACAAAATTTTAGAAGATTCTGAAGCATGTATCCAACTTGGAAGAAAGTATCATGCTAACAAGAGTTATTTAGATCAAAAATCAAGATTGAGGAACCAGTAACAAAATGTGAGGGCTCATGCCCTTAATCCCATTGTTTGAGAGGCTGAGGAAGGAGGATTTCTGCAAGTTTGAGGCCAGCCTGAGTATCATAGTAAACTCCAGATTATCCTTGGCTACAGGGCATGGCTTGGGGAGCTAGGAACCCAAATAAGAATAGAGAGGAAAGTCAAATATTTGTCAACAATTGTTTTAGAATGGTAAAGTAGAAGTGAGCCTCTCCAGTGGAATGTGATGAGTCTCTGAACTCAACACCCTCACACTATTATGTACAGTAGACATAACTTTCCCAGTCACTGGAACATTCTCCATTTTATAACATTATAACATTTTATAAGGACAGTTTCAGAAGCCAACACAAATTATCAAACACAGGCTCCATTGACCATAGAGGTTTATATTTGATCAAAGTTGGATGAATATGACTTCCATTTGTTGTTTTTGTTGTTGTTTTGCTTTATTTTGTTTTATTTTAATGATAAACCAGTGTGCATGTACCTGTATATTAATCATATGGTATATAGCACATCATTTTACAGACAAAAAGGTGATCCTTTCTAGTCTCTAAACATTGTGGTGTCAGTAACTCAATACTGGGAAGGTGTCCACATCTACAGGTTGAATACCATCATGATCCTTCCAAATATGTGTTCCTGCTGAAAACCAAAGGGACTCTGGACAGCATTACCATGCAAACCTTCTGGCCATTCTCTTTTATGAATCCATATTTTCAGATGCTCTACCATCCCCCTTTATTTTTTAGTGTCTGAAAGTGCTACAAATGTGCTTGTAATCCTGTTTTATAGTAGATGGAAATAAGAGACAGAACTCCAGTGACTTGCCCTAAGTCAGACATCAAAGCGCATACTCAATTAAAACGTAGGTCTCCAGGGTGTTTTGTTAAGCTCTTCCCTTTATTAAATGTTACACATAATAAATTTCCAAGGCAGCACCATTCCTGGAATGTACACTCTACATTACCCAGCACCCAGTGGACTTAACTTTGCCACAGATGCATTAAGACTCATTTTTGTATTTGCTTTTCTGTTGGTTGGTTTTTAGGAGAAATATTAAGCTTTTCACTCATGTAAGAGAGACCATCTCATTCCCTCTGACCAGTCTTTCAGTGTGTCTGCTTCTTTCTCACTTACCTCATAGAGATTCTTCTTTTTCATGGAGTCTGTCAACCCACTGGAATCAGCAAGATAAATTGTCCAAATATGGAAACCACGGATCTAAATATGCAAACAAGTTATTTTCCTCTTAGTGATTTTGCATTTATGTGGAGTAGTTGAGTTAATAATGAAAACACATTAAGCTAATTTAATTTTTTACGATTTTACAAGCAGTATGCTAGCCACTTGATGTGAATTTATTTACACCCTAAAATCACAACTCCAAAGATGAGTATTATTACCATACACATTTTATAAACATACCACTAATGTTTGGAAAGAATATGTAAACACCCAGCATGGGTCAAACTGAGGCGGCCTCAAAGCTGAGCTGTGAGTCTGGGCTACATCTATATCATCTTTATTTGATCACTACCAAACATATGTGTTGAAGTTACTTTCAAGAACTGTCCCAATAAACCAGTGTTGTACAGTAAACTGCCCTGAGGGGAACTATGGCTTTAAATCATGTGTTTCTACCTTGATGACTCACTGGATAAAGTAGGGTTTTACTTAGGGCTTTAGGCAATCCTCGTCAGGTGATGTGCAATGAAGTCACCTGAAACCTTTGCACTTGTATGGATGTGGTGCCTAGCATAATAGGCATTATTGAAGTTGGCTAGGTATTCTTTTCCAGGTTTATAGCTTATGCTTATTTATACCAAGGTGAATGTTCTTCTTTGAAGTTCTTCCCCTAAGTATACACAGGCCATATATACTCTAAGATATCTATGAACATGGTTCAACATGGAATTGTAAACTTAAATATTATGAGATATTTTGGGCTTTTTATTTTTTATTTTATTTATTTATTTATTTATTATTTTTGGTTTTTCGAGACAGGGTTTCTCTGTGGTTTTGGAGCCTGTCCTGGAACTAGCTCTTGTAGACCAGGCTGGTCTCGAACTCACAGAGGTCCGCCTGCCTCTGCCTCCCAAGTGCTGGGATTAAAGGCGTGTGCCACCACCACCTGGCCTTTTTGGGGCTTTTTTTGAACATGCAATGGTCAACTTTATTCAGAGCATCAGCAATTTATACTCTGAGTATACATGAGTAACGTGGATCATCACAAGGACAAGCCACACCCGGCAAAAAACATGTTTTTTTCCCATACGGGCATATAAAAATTATTAATAGCCAGTAATGAATAATCAGAAGTAAGCTCATTCCTATCTGCTACACCTGAGAAGATCACAAAGGCATAATGCAAGAAAAACAAATCCTTATTTTTGAGGAAACTAAGGTCACAAGAATCTTCTAAGTTTTTTTTTTTTTGGAGTTGATTTGTGATTTTTAAAAATTTTTCTTTTAAAAATATTTTAAATTCATTTTACATGCCAACCACAGTTTCTTGTTTCCCTCCTCTTCTCCCCTCCCCTTGCCTCCCATTAAGTCTTCAGAGAGGGTAAGGCTTCACATGGGAAGTCAAGAAAGCCTGGCATATCAAGTGGAGGCAGGACCAAGGCCCTCCTCTTGTATCAAGGCTGAACATGGCATCCCACCATAGGGAATGGGCTCCAAAAAATCAGTTCATGTACCAGTAATAAAACCTGGTCCCATTACCAGGGACCACACAAAAAGACCAAGACACAAAACTGTCACTACCATTCAGGGGGCCTAGCTCTTTTCTATATCTGTTCTCTAGTGTGAACTTTGTAAATGACAAAGATAATGTCAAATGGCTCAATAAACCTGACTGAGAAAAACATTTCAAAACAAACTAGCAAGATTTCACCCATCCTGGCCTCAGAAATTCTACATTCTACCGCATTAAGTAGAAATTTCCTCTTTTGACTACGGTCTACCTCTCTTGGAGGGAAAAAATATGTTTCCCAAAAAAACTTGTCTGTGGTTTTTTAGTGGAAAAATACAGTTCAACTTCGAAAATAGAAATGAGTTGAGTTTCAAAATATAGGGATAGAATAAGAGCCAATGTCTTACTATTACAAATAATGCTGCTATGAACATAGTTGAACAAATGCTTTTGTAGTATGATAGAGCATCTCTTGGGTATTGCTGGGTCCTGGGGTAGGTTGATCCCGAATTTCCTAAGAAACCACCACACTGCTTTCCAAAGTGGTTGCACTAGTTTTCATTCCCACCAGCAATGGATGAGTGTTCCCTTTACTCCACATCGCCTCCAGCAAAGGCTATCATTGGTGTTTTTTTAATTTTAACCATTCTGACAGGTGTAAGATGGTATCTCAAAGTTGTTTTGGTTTGCATTTCCCTGATTGCTAAGGAGGTTGAGCATGACCTTAAGTGTCTTTTGGCCATTTGAACTTCTTCTGTTGAGAATTCTCTGTTCAGTTCAGTGCCCCATTTTTTAATTGGGTTAATTAGCATTTTAAAGTCTAGTTTCTTGAGTTCTTTATATATTTTGGAGATCAAACCTTTGTCCGTTGTGGGGTTGGTGAAGATCTACTCCCAGTCAGTAGGTTGCCTTTTTGTCTTAATGACAGTGTCCTTTGCTTTACAGAAACTTCTCAATTTCAGGAGGTCCCATTTATTCAATGCTTCCCTTATTGTCTGTGCTACTGGGGTTATACTAGGAAGTGGTCTCCTGTGCCCATGTGTTGTAGAGTACTTCCCACTTTCTCTTCTATCAGGTTCAGAGTGTTCAGATTAATATTGAGGTCTTTAATCCATTTGGACTTGAGTTTTGTGCATGGTGATAGATATGAATCTATTTTCATTCTTCTACAGGTTGACATCCAGTTATGTCAGCACCATTTGTTGAAGATTCTTTCTTTCTTCCATTGTATACTTTTAGCTCTTTTATCGAAAATCAGGTGTTCATAGGTGTGTGGGTTAATATCCGGGTCTTCTAATCGATTCCATTGGTCGACTTCTCTGTTTTTATGCCAATACCAAGCTGTTTTCAATACTGTAGCTCTGTAATAGAGTTTGAAGTCAGGGATGGTAATGCCTCCAGATGTTCCTTTATTGTATAAGATTGTTTTGGCTATCCTGGGTTTTTTGTTTTTCCATCTAAAGTTGATTATTTTTTCTCTCAAGGTCTGTGAAGAATTTTGTTGGGCTTTCAATGGGGATTGCGTTGAATTTATAGATTGCCTTTGGTAGAATTGCCATTTTTACTATGTTGATTCTACTCATCCAAGGGAGATCCTTGCATTTTCTGGTGTCCTCTTCAAAGACTTAAAGTTCTTGTCAAATAGATCTTTCACAACTATGTTCATAGCAGCATTATTTGTAACAGCCAGAACCTGGAAACAACCTAGATGTCCCTCAATGGAAGAATGGATAAAGAAAATGTGGAATATATACGCATTAGAGTACTACTCAGTGGAAAAAAAAACAATGATATCTTGTATTTTGCATGCAAATGGATGGGAATAGAAAGCACTATCCTGAGTGAGGTAACCCAGACCCAAAAAGATGAATATGGTATGTACTCACTCATAAGTGGATTCTAGCCATAAATAAAGGACATTGAGCCTATATTTCGTGATCCTAGAAAAGCTAAATAAGAAGGTGAACCCCCAAAAAAACATATACTTATCCTCCTGAATATTGGAAGTAGACAAGATTGCCAGGCAAAAAATTGGGGACTTGGGGTTGGGGGGTAAGGGGAGATGGGGAGAGAAAATTGAGAAAGAGAGGATATGGAGAGCTTGGGGGAATGGGAGGGTTGGGATGGAGGAAGGGTGGATATGGGAGCAGGAAAGCATATATCTTAATTAAGGGTGCTATTTTAGGGTTTCAAGAGACTTGACTCTAGAGGGGTTCCCAGGTGTCCAAGGAGATGTCCCCAGCTAGTTCCTTGGGCAGCTGATGAGAGGGAGCCTGAAATGGCCCTATCCTATAGCCACATTGATGAATATCTTGCATATCACCATAGAACCTTCATCTGGTGATGGATGGAGATAGAGACAGAGACCCGCATTGGAGCACTGGACTGAGCTCCCAAGGTCCAAATGAGGAGCAGAAGGAGGCGAGAAATGAGCAAGGAAGTCAGGACCACGAGGGGTGCGCCCACCCACTGAGACGGTGGGGCTGATCTAATGGGAGCTTACGAAGGTCAGCTGGACTGGGACTGATGGAGCATGTGATCAAACCGGACTCTCTGAACGTGTCAGACAAGGAGGGCTGACTGAGAAGCCAAGGACAATGGCACTGGGTTTTGATGTACTGCATGTACTGGCTTTGTGGGAGCCTAGTCTGTTTGGATGCTCACCTTCCTAGACCTGGATGGAGGGGGGAGGACCTTGGACTTCCCACAGGGCAGGGAACCCTGACTGCTCTTTGAACTGGAGAGGGAGGGGGGCTGAGGAGGGGGAGGGAAATGGGAAGAGGTAGAATTTTTTAATAATAATAATAATAAACAATAAAAAGCCAATGTCTTTTCCCCTTACTTTCTGAACTGATACAGTCATTCAACTCTTCTAATACCAGATGTGTAAGGGCTCTTTCACACACATCACATGGTTCTCCAGAAGATTCTGAGAGATTGATGCTTTGCAAGTGAACATTTCAAACAACAATGGAAATAAAAGAATCAGGGGCTTTGGTTTCCTTAGCTTTACTCTCTGCAAAAGTAGGTGAAGAATTCTTAGTCAAAGCTCAAATCCTTTGGTGAATATCAGAGTTAATTTCAGTTTTTCTGCTTCAGTCATTTGTGCTACTGAAAATCATCAGACCTTTATCTGCTTCCACCTTTGTTTTCCTTTTACTTCATAAAGCCAGCTTTCCATAGAGGAATCCAGAAGGTAAATCTGAGAACAAAGATGCTTTTAGACCAAATCCTTGTCTCTGAAAACACCTGTGCCTAAAAGAATACTGGCTTTACGCCATCACCGTACCATGGGTCACTATGTTGGCAGCCGTCTTTTTTCTCTGACAGATAATGCAGAAGAGGGAATTCATCTGGGACAAGCATCTGTTGAATAAAATGCATCTGTACAATAGATTATCCTTTTTATAAAAGCGATATTTGCAGAAGAAAGATTTTGTGTATATTCTTGTTTGTTTGAACACAATTCAAAAGCCTATTGGTCTATTTGAAAAATAAGGTTTTAGCCCCACAATAACAATTAACCAATGTCAATGGATGTGTCGGTTGAACCCACTTTCTTCCAATTGCTTGAGATTAAGCTATTAGTGATTTGATTATTTTAGCAAGAGTACAAGAGTGGACATTCTTTCTCTGGTTTGTTGTCTTAGTGTTGACTGAACAAGAGTGCCAGTGTCGCATACCCAAACCAAGTTCTGCTGATGCATTGAAGGAGTGGAAGCCATTAGGAAGCTGAAATGTAAAACCTGACTTCGTTAAATCTAAATTGAATCATTGTGCTGAACTGAATTGTTGGAACAGCTGCCATTAACAAGCCAATTCTGCTTCACGTAGGATTTCCCAAAGCCCATATCATCTTCTCTCCAATCTTATCTGGGACTTATTTGAGAAAGCTGATTGCTTTTAAGAAATTGTTTTTTCAGGGAGTGTCAAACATTCCAATCTGGCCACCTAAATCTGTTTTTAAGGGAAAGGAGCAGAGCAGTGCCTCTGAATGGACTCATCTTTATTGGACCTTGGCATGGCCCTGAGTCTTAGACTTAAATTTCATTCTTTTCACAATCAACCCCCTACTTACCTCTGAAATTCAGTCACTTCTTCTCTAGGCTAGACCTTTTGCTACAGTTCACCTGGCCTAACTAGCATAGCAAAACTCTCTTTGCCCTTTTGTACGTATGGTTTTCTCATTCAACATGTCTATCCCCACATTCTAAACTTGATGCTTACACTATTAAAAGACACATACATATCCTGACATGTAACAGTCATTATATCTACTGCTGTCCAATTGTAAGGACATTATTATCTGGTTACAGGGGTCACACATCTTTTTCACTTCTCTTTTCTTCTTTTAAATATTTAGAAATCCTTGAGAATGGGGACTAAGCCTTTAATTCACTTTAGATACCATTTATTTAATACAATAGTCTATTTACATAATCCTTTTGAAATAAGAGCATAGATTCCTCTAAATTTATTTTATACATCTTACAAGTAATCCTTCAAGTACTAAACTTTTTTTGAGGCATTTGCTGCCCATGCTTTCCCTTTTGTTGATTTTTTTTTACTTTTCCCAAATTTCTTATTTTCATCTTTTCTGCCATATTCACTCTCCCACATCCTTTAAGTTCATATTTTTTTGAAAAATATCAATTGGATTAGTAAATTAAATAGGATGCTGAGTGTTGAAGGAAAGTTTTCTATATAAAGACATTGTATAAGAAATTAAATCATTTCCTTACTCATACTTGTAAAGTAAAATGCTTGAAAACAGGTAAACCTTATTGCATTAGGGCTTTTAAGAAAGGTTTCTGTTGTCTGTTCCTGATACAGTCCTCACCATTAATTCATTTTTAGAAGATATATGGATTTTGAAAATGACCCACAATGACTTAGTATGATGTTTAGAATGAGAATGGCTCCCATGGGCTAATGTGCTTGAATACTTAGTCCCGATTGGTGGAACTATTTGGGAAAGATTAGAAGGTGTTGCTATGTTGGAGGAGGTGTGTCACTGGGAGGCTTCAAAATTCTCCAGCCATCCCCTGTGCGCTCTCTCTCTCTCTCTCTCTCTCTCTCTCTCTCTCTCTCTCTCTCTTCTCTCTGCCTCCTACTTGCAGATCAGGATGTGAGCTGTTCCTGCCATCATGCCTTTGCCCTATCATCATGAACTTATAGTCGCTGAAACGGTAAGGACAAATAAAGGCTGTTTTTTATAAGTTGATTTGGTCATGGTTTTGTGTCAGCAACAGAAAAGTAACTGGAGAGTGGACTAGAATCCTACATGAAGAGAATTTCTGCCAATACTGATGTATCATGCCAATAATTCAAGTTATTTGGAAGGTTGAGGCAGAAGGATTGAAATTTCATGATCTTCCTGGGTTGCAGAGTAAGTTTGAGGCCTTTTTGGTCAATTTAGCAACACTGTTCACAAAGTAGAAAGAAAATTAGAACTCTATCTCTAGTTTTTGGGTGCTTGTTTAACATATGCAAAGCCCTAAATTCAGTCTCGGTACCACCAAGATGGGATGCAGAGGAAAGCTGTTTCTAATTCATGGAGGAGGGGTTAGGGTATCACAGCTAAGAAAGAGTAGAGTTGCAAGAAGTCACCACTGAAAGACAGAATTCAAGGATTCATATCTGATGCTTCCCTGAATGTAAAATAAAAAAATGGAGTTGCCAGAGTGAAACAAGAAACAATCAAAACCACATCAAAATTTAATGATATCAAAATTCTTGATAGCAAGTTAATAAAGATAAATAAACCAATAAATAAATATTTAGCATAGTATATCTGAAATGTGGCCGTATGATACTGTTTGTATCTTACAATAGATGTGACATACACTACAAAACTATTCATTCTAGATATATTTGTGATAGCCTTTCAGTCTAGAAATATAAATAAATAGGTTCAATATCCCAAGTGTTTTTCTTTTTTTTTGTGCTAGGATGTTAAAGTCAAGTTTAATTCACACGTTATGAAGGTTAATAACAATTGCCAATTTCATAGAAATCTATATTACCTACAACAAGCCTCGGGGTACTTTTGTGAGAGATTATTGTGAGTAGGTTAACTGAGGTAGGAAGGCTTACCCTAAATTCTAGTCCTATTTCAAGGATTAAAAATCCAAGTATTTACCACTCCATCCTTTTGAACTGGGGAGGAAACGTCACCAACTGTCTCAAATTCCTGCTACTATGACTCCCACACCTCAAAATATTGTGCCCTCAAACTGTGAACCAAAATAAGGCCTTCTTTCCTTAAGTTGTTTTGATTATATATTTTGTTACAGTGACAAGATAAGTAAGCAATACTCATGTGGTTCTACTCTTTGCTTCTGGGGTAAGATTTGCATTAAACAAAGAACCAAGAAGCCCCATTGTTGCAGATCATGAGAGGTCAGCTCTTGAGATCTGCTCCAGGGTAATAAAAAGAAAAGCCTCAGATTAGGACTAGGAAAAATTCTTATCTGAGGGTTGCTAGACTTTTTCTATTTGAGGGAAAAATGAACAAGCACATGCTTTCTGCTGTTCACCTGTCAATTCAAGAGTTTTGGAAGTTGCTTACAAAGCACTTCCTGTTTACTTAGGTAATATATCCTTCTGGGGTCTTCGATGGAATTGAAGAATAGATAGTAATAGTTTTCCTTAGTTATGATAAGAGATAAAGTAGATATAAGTATTATAACTGTACTTCTTATTTGATGCCTGTTTTGTTATATGTAATTTTACTATGTTAAAGTTAAAATCTTCCTTTTTATTTAAATAGAAAGGGGGAAATGGTATGGGAAGTCCTTCTGTATACGTGTTGCTTTATTGGTTAATGAATAAAGAAACTGCTTTGGCCTGTGCTAGGAAAGAATAGAGCTAGATAGGAAAACGACAATGAATGTGAGAAGCCATGTAGCCCACTGGAGACAGACACTGGACAGAACTTTACCTGGTAATCCACAACCACGTGGTGATACACAGATTAATAGAAATGGGTTAATTTAAGATATAAGAGTTGGCCAGAAATAGGCTTAAGCTGTTGGTCAAATAGTACTGCAAATAATACAGTTTAGGTGTGGTTATTTCAGTTCTGGGCAGCAGGGAATGAACAACAACCTCCCCCAACACTGTCCTGCTGCCTCTGTCCCTCTTCCAGCCCAACTCTGGACAAACAAGTTACATTTTTAGGGCCTGATCCATTCTCAAAACCCAAGAGAAGTCACATAGCTTATCTCAGGCTAGGAATGTTACATGAACCCATGCACATAGCTCTGATTTTGTGAGGGTTCCCAGACAGAAAATGACAATAGAAGTCAATACATAACAATAACAAATAGTTAGCTGGACCTTGAGTGTACGTGCAGACTAAAGTTGCTTCAAGCTCTGGCCTTGAATTAGCAAAATAACACCTAGGAAAATGACCTCCTCTATTTTTCTCTAGAGGTAACCAGATATTATCTCCAGGGGCAACCAACCTGCTTTGAATCTGCTCTGAAGTTTAAAATTTAGCTGTCTGTGGAGAAGGCTGCCTTTGTGACTGGGAATCTTATGTCAGTCTTTGTAATGTAAAATATAGGCAGAAATCATCTTTCTGACCATTCACAGCTATATTTATACTCAATATGTTGAATATTTTCACAAGATAAACACACAAGCAGTGGGAATACACCCAAAGCTATTATTACAGAACAAATGAAGTTCTTAGGGAAGAAATTAAGTGACTCATGAGAGAAACTACAGACAGGAGCAACTGGTTTCCATAGCCAGTGACCCTATGATTCCTCCCAAAAAGGGAATCGCATGCCTGATGGGTCGGCTCCTCAAACACCAGTTGTCACTGCTATACATTCCCATGACATTCCGCATATTGCCTTTTCTGTTCAATGAAAAAAAAAAGAAGTGTGTAAATCTTAGAGAAGCAAGCAATGTGGATAATTAAAAGTCATCTGAAAATGACTGGAAGATTGACAAGCAATTATTGTAATGATTTTGAAATTAATAAGGGTCAATAATCTATATCAATATGTAATCAATATTTATAATCACCAATCTGATCAATAACCTATAATGAATAATATATATTCAAAATAATATTCAATATTTAGAATTAGTAATTAATAACCTGTATAATTAATTGTAAATAAATAATCTATATTGATGATAAACTGAGGGCTAACTCAAGCACCTTGTAGGTGTAAATGTAATAGCTAATATGACATGATGTTGCTGAGTGTGTCTAAATATTTTGAATCTGAGTTATCATAATAGCTTTTTCTAGAACATTAACTATTATCTATTAATCTCAGGTCAATTCTTTAGGAGTGGCCAATAGCAATAAAATATATTTAGATAAAGGGTTTATGTGAATAGCGGTGTGTATATGCTGAATCAAGGTTGTGGGAGAAGCTTTAAACTTGTAATAAAAGCAGTTAATGAACCAATTTAGTCAGGAGAGGGCAGTGCCAATCTGTCTTAGTACATATGTAGCAAGATTTACATAAGAGAACATTTGTCTGAAGTACAAAAGATTTGTGACAAAATACACATATCAGCATCATGGGCAGAATTTACACAATTAGCAATGGAGCAATATTTAAGGGCAGTCCAGCCCCTGGGCTAGAGAGTTCAGTATAGAAAAAGGGGAAGTAACAAAGGCAGCACAGAAATCGATCGTGGTTGCTTCCTGCTTATATGGGGACAAAACTGGGAGTCCTGGAGCCTGGAGTACAGTGGAAATCTGAGAAGAGTGGGCTGTTTCAGGTTCTGTGAGACATTCAGAAAGAAAAAAAAAAAAGGTATGATTTCCTAGAAGTCCCAAAGGATGAATGTGCAGTGCAGTAAGAAGTAAGAAATCCCTCATCCAGGCTGAAGAAGCTACATACAACGGGCAGAGGGAATAGAACAAATCGTGGAACTCAATAACATCAAGTGACCATTCCTGGGAGATATTTAGGGCAGGATATATGACCAAAATGTTGCATCTTTCAGCAGATTTTCTCATCTTCATAACTATTGACATTCTAAATCAGAAAACTTTTGATTGTGACAGTTCCCTATATTATAGAACATATAGCAGCATTTCTAGCCTCTCCCTACTAGATACTGGTAGTGACCCCTCACTATACACAACAACCGAAAGTACCTTCAGACATTGCTGATTGTCCTCTGGTGGGTAACATAGTCCCCAGTTAAGGATTCCCATTCTGTAGAGATAGAAGGCAAGAGACTGAGAACAAAACTAAAGTGAGGATTGATTGGGGGAGGGGGAAGGAAAGGGGAGGCAGCTGGGGGGAAGAGACAGAAATCTTTAATAAATAAATAAATAAATAAATAAATAAATAAATAAATCTAAAGTGAGGAAAACATACCTTAGAAAGTAATGAGGTGGACAAGAATTCACAGCAAAGGAAGCCAAGGCTTATGTTAGTACAAAAATTCAACCACTGGATAGAAGTTATGATGGTTGAAATGAGTCTTATAGGTCACCAGAGAAATGGCTGAGGTGACACATACAAGCTGTTGTAACAACCAACCTCAAATCTCCATGGCTTGATATTATAGAAGTTTCTGGAAGACAAGGACTTGTTCTATCATCTTTGATTCTTTCTCTTTAGTGCTTGGGCAAAGAAAACTGCTATACTTGTTTCATGATTGATTGTGAAAGCACAGTTATTATGTTGTATTAACTTGTCTTTGTTTACAGTGCCTACAAGGTGAACGATGGTGAGGTATTCCTTGTATAATAAACAAAGGAAGAGATGGTGTGGAAGGAAACATGGTTGACTCTACAGACACTTTCAATTATCAGTCAACTCCATTTCATACCCAACAGCTATAGTGCCTGAATTTCTCCAGATACGATGCATTCTTTTGAAAGAGGGAGATTCTTTTCATTTGGTTCCAGGTGTTGCAATAAGCCCCAAAATAAAATGATTTTGTCTTTTTTAAAAATTTGGCTATTATTCTTTTTTAAATTAAAAGATAATTATGTCATTTCCCACTTCCCGTCCTTTCATCCCTTCAACCACTATGCACCCACCTTGCTCCCTTTTGAAATCAAAGTTTCTATCATTAAGAAGAGCCACTTGAAGGACTGAACGAGCATGGCCTTATAGAAAACCAAGGTACAAACTGCTGCAAAAAATTGCCCCCATTGTAGTAGCTTTATACCAAAAAGGTTTCTGTGCTGTCTCTTTCACATAGCTCTTCTGTCATATCTTTCAATCAGACTCTATTTTGTGATTGCACAAGCGTCAAAAGCTTCAGAATGACCAAGAATCTTAAAGTACACTGCTGAATCCTTTCAAAAGAGGCCAATGTAGGAAAGGAATGTGAAAATTTTTCCAGAATTTCAGGAATTGTAATCAACATAGTTGTCCATCAACAGGTGAATGAATAATGAAAGGTTGGTTCATATATATATATACCACACACATACATACAGATGGATATATTAATACTGTTTGGTTATAAGAAAAATACTATTCAGTTCTAAGAAAAATGAAGTTTAAAAATTGCAAGAAAATATGTATACTTAGAATGTACAATATTATGCAATGCTGCACAGTTGCAGAAAGAGAAAAACACGTGTTCTCTCTCATGTGTAGAATCTAACCAATAATACATATATGTATGTATATATTATATATGTGTGTGTGTAAACAATGTACACTTGGGTCAAGTATAACTTAAAGAAAAGAGACCAAGAAAGGCTAAGAGGACAAGGAAGGACTGAATGTGGGTAGAAGACATGAGTTATAAAAGAGAATATAAAGCTAATTGTTTTTCTAATTCTAATTCTGTCATGGATTTTTTGTTTAGTTGACAAATAAGTGCAAATAATATTTTAGATATTGAAAGTTTAATATATAACATAAATTTATACAGTTTCCATTCCCATGTTCTTGGGTAGGTAGAATAAACATAGTAACAATGGCAATCTTACCAAAAACAATCTACAGATTCAATGCAATGCCCAACAAAATTCCAGCAAAATTCTTCACAGACCTCAAAAGAACAATACTCAACTTCATATGGAAAAAAAACATTTCCAGTGTCTATCCTAACTGCATAGAAGTTCAGTGACTTGGTGTATGACTAATTTTTATGAATGCTGTTTTTATTTATTTTTAAGATTCTTATAATAAACTGTATATTTTTTTAAAAAAATGGGTCAACGTGAAAAGAGAATGTAAGAATTCTTCTGGAATTTTAAGAAGCCAGATCTGCAAGGGGTGAACAGCATCGTAGCCCAAACTCATCACACAGATATCAGCTTATTGCCCATTTCATACAAATGTCACCCAATGGGCTCAGGTTAATATAGAAACAGTTCATTTAATCTTGCACAAATGCCATCACAGACACAAAAAAATGGAAGTCAGGTAGGCATGGCAAGAAAGCAACCATCCCTGATAAATGAAAACAGGCAGAAGAGGATGAAGAGGAAAGTTAAAAAAGAGTCAAAGTAGAGAAGTTGGGGTCGCTAATGGAAAGAAGATAGACATTGTATGTCCTATTAAATTAACAGAGACTATAACCCCTAAAAATAAAGGCAGAGGGAAGAAACTATTCAATGACCAGAAAGGGATAATTCATGGTGCTTTCCAAAGAGACAGAGAACCTCCCTGTTTTTTATAGCTCAGTTCTTTGTATTTCTTACTTTCTTCTTTCTGCAAGGTAGAACAAGAAGGAATATTGAAAGTGGCTTATAAATATACAAGAATGTGATCCTTCTGGAAAAGTCACAGAGAAGGGGCTGAGTGTGCCTAATATTTATGTAAATTTTAATAACATAATGCGGAACTCTAGAAATAATGACAAGACTGCTGGGACCAATCCTTTAAATTGCAAACGCTTTTGATTGACAGGCAACAGGGGTGATTAACTGCCCTCCATAGCTTTGCTGCTCTTTCAGTAATATAGGTGCCACATTTAAATCAGTTTTGATGAAAATGGAAAACATGAAACCTAAGTGACTGTGAACTTAGTGATGTTTGTGGGAAATGTACTGCTTAAAAGGCAACATATAGTGGGTGGAATACTGATTCACACTGAGCCCTAAATGTGATGATATAATAAGGTTACATGAAAGACATCGACCTCTTGGATACCAGCCTTACTGGTTTTTTCCCCCCTTTTTTAATCTTTTGTGCCCTCAAAGAGTTAGAGAAAGGTATGTAAAAGTAAAAACTGTTTCTATTCCATGCATGGATCTGTGAAATTTTTACTTTTTGAAACAATAAATTGAATGTTGTACTAGGGTGTGCAAGGCTGGAACGGAAGCAAGCAGGGTGCATTTATTTCCCTCTTTCATTTCCCTATCATTAACTTCCTCTTTCACACACATAAGCATTAACTCACATTGTTTATTGTTCTCTGTATACATTACTGTGCATATAGCAGGTTTGCATCTGCTCTAATAATGCTCCAAATCTCAATATTTAAATATTGTCTCTTTGTTTCCCCCACAGAGGCCTCAACTAAGAATTTATTTACATCATTATAATGTACTTTTCAATTTTATTACAATTTTCAATTCTTTACAAATGGCCTATAGACCTTCTCCTATCGTAAATTACATTTAAAATTTAAATTTTCATGAGAATCATATGCATATCACAAACACTTCTACTTCAAAGTTTCCTATGTTTTCAAAGAAGGCCCATATTGTTCTTTAAGAGCAGAACAGGCACTAATAAATTCTAGTGTCCTCAGGAGTTTGGAGTTGTGTACTGAATTTGTGCCTGCCCCAGTCAACTCAGTTCCTACCACCGAGAGTAACTGGAGATTGATAAATACAGAGGCACTCAGGTGTGTATACTAACAATTGATTAACCAGTCCTATTTGATTCTAAAATAGATGTGCATGTACAAATAAATGTGGTCTAATATAAATCCTTTAAAAATCTTTTATTAATTAAATTTGTTCCTTGACAATTTATATATGTAATGAATTCTAATTATTCTCTCCTCCACTCTGTCTTATGTCTCTCCCATCCCCTTTACCATTACTGAACCCTCGCCCAGATTTACATCTTTTGGTTTTATGATTGACTTATTTTAACCAGAGCCATCTATGTGATCATTGAATTAGAGCTACCATTGGAATCTGATGAGGATATCCGTGTGCACACAACTGAAGACAATGATCTTGATTCTCCCTGTGTCTATCAGAAGCAAATAGCCCCAGCAGTGGTGGAAAGAAGCCCCTCCACCATCTATGTCTGACTGTTGACAGGCCCATTCTTGTGCAGTCCCAAGGCTTCTGTAAGTTTGTGTTTGAAATGGCTGTACCTTGCAGGAGAGGTTACATTTTCCAGTTCTTCTCCCTATCTTCTGACTCTTACATTCTTTCAAGCGATGTTATACATGTCTTATTTAGGAAGGAGCTCGGATATGTCACTTATTCTTTGCATCCTGTGGAGGCATGAGTCCCTGCACTCACCAAAATTCATTGGAAAAAGTGTGTTTTTAATGGTACATTTATGACTGATGCAATGTTCTCATTTTAAACACAAAAAGGTCATGAAAATGTAGAAGGCTCTTGGTAGATGACTCAACTCTCAGTATTTCATAGCTGGTGAAATGAATGACTTGTTCATATACCAGGAAACATTTCAGTTCCTCTCTGTAACTCCTCTTACACATCCTGTACAGTCAAAGTGGATTTACACTTAAGAAGGCAACATACATTCCCCTGGGAAACACAGTACTACTCGATTCCATTGTGCCAGAAGGCTTGGCAGCCAGCTATACAGTACCCAGCACATTTTGATTTCCCTTTCATGACTCAGGAATTGAAAGGCATGACCAGGAATGGGAGATGTCTTTTTAGTCATTGCAAACAGGGACAGTTGAATTTGGTTTCATTTAAAGTTAATTGCACATTTTGACTGATTTCAGTTTTGGCAAAATCCAAAGCATATTTTGAAAATCGCTTTTCCCATTAAATGCTAAAACCTTTTATTTTTAAAAGGAAATGTAATCCATATGTTTGGAATTTGTTTACATTAAAATTATAAAATGTATGTATTTTTTATTCATGTCCCAAAAGCTTTCTGCACCATTTTGTAAATTTCTTTAAAAAAAATCAAGAAGTGAGACATTGCCAAAAATTAATGGGAACAAATCCATAACTACTAAAAGTATCAATTTATGATTTCTTATGTTCTGACTCAGTAAAATGTATCTTTGGTTTTTAGTCATCCTGTAGAGAAACTGATGGTCTTTCTTTAAAATAAAAATTCTGTACTTGTAGTAGATCCTTTCTTGTCATGGGGGAATGTTTTCTTAGCTTATATTTATTAAGCTGTTTGACAAAAGTTGATTTTGGAAAATTGAAATTCAGAAAATGAACTATCCAAAATAGAAGCTGAGAATTTAAGATGTGCTGATATAATATATATATATATATTAACTCTCAGCTGTTTAAGAGTGGGCACACTGCTCCTTCAGAGGACTTGAGGTTTGTTCTCAGTACCCAAAGAGTGACTCACAGCTGCCTGTAAATCCAGCTGCATCTCTGAACTGCAAGGGCACTTGCACTCATCTGTGCATACCCACATGCAGATACACACATGCATACATAATTACAAAATAGTATAAATAAATACTTTAAAAATCTCACACTTGAATATAAGAAAATGAGAGGAGACAAGACAGTCCACGTGTTCCATTAAAATGAGGCTGATATTTGCCTAAATATTAAGAAACTGTCTTTACTTTTGAATAAGAATAAGGCAGCTTCTTCTGGGAAGGACTAGATAGTAAATATTTTAGGCCTGTCAAGCCATATGGTTTTCATTACAATTAAGTTTTGTCATTGGAGTGCAAAAGCTGACGCAGATAATACATGAATGATCAGGTGTGGCTGTGTACCAATAAAACTTTATCAATGCTAGAAGAGCTACTTTAACAGAATATGCAATATACATTATGTAATATTCATAATTTACATATAGTCTTAGAGCTACATTAAAATATTCATTATATTTTAATATGTAATCACTATATATATATAGTTATGCTTAATATGTAACTGAGATTGGATTTTTGTTGTTGCTGTTTTGTTTTGTTTAAGATAGGGTCTCACTATGTAGCCCTGGCTAACCCGGACCTCAGTATGCCGACCACTGTGGCCTCAATCCAAGAGATCCACCTGCCTCTGCCTGGGATTGAAGGTGTGTGCCACCACACCTGAGATTGTATCTGAAAAAGTTGACTTAGATGCTGAAAGACAAGAATCAACTTTGCATTCCTTCCTCTGTTTGAATTCTTCAGACTTACGTTGAGACCTAAGAAATTAACTTTTGAAGAGATGAAACTTTGTCCTGCACACTCACAATCAGGGGCAAAAATTACTAGGAAGATTTAAATTTACTGAAGCTGGCATATTATACGCTTTCGGTGGGATGTGTAACATAGTCTTTATGATCTCAAACAATATTGAAGTTTCTGGTCAAAGCTATCTTGACTAGACTAAGCTATGGGGTTTGAAAACATGAGTTTTGTGTCTCTTCTCTGTTTTGTACTTGTTATATGCTTTTGCATACACTGTGGTGATTTGTGGTCAATGGCTGCATACTTGAACCTTGGACTACAGCCTTATGCTTATATCATGCAGTAGTAGTAGACAGCATATGCTGAGGAGCCAGAATATGATTAATCAAATATCCAAGCTGAAATTTACTAGTTGTAATCTTGGAAATAGATACATGTAAATGTATCCTTTTTATTTTCTTTTAGCATACAATGCTCAGTGTTTGTTGGGGCACATACCTCTAAATAAATCAGATTAAAAACTATTTTGGGGTCCTGGAGAGATGGCTAAGTTGTTATGAATACTGGCTGCTCTTCTAGAGGACCTGAGTTCAATTCTCAGCATCCACATTTCAAATTACAGAGTTTATAACTCTAGTCCCAGGGGATCTGATGCACTCTTCTGGTCTGTGGGCCCTGGGCACACAAGTAAGTGTTGTGTAAACATACATTCAGGCAGAACAACCAAAGATAAACAAAAATAAAGTTTAAAAATATTTTAAAACTTGCATTTTCAATTTCTACTTTAAGAAGTTGTTTCTATGTAGTTAGTATCTGGGCAATTAGAATAAAACCAATGGCTTAACGATTCTCTTTTCTAAAATTTAATACAATGTGTTTAATTATGGGTACTTTCCATCTATTTGGGATTCTGAGACTGCTGTGTATTGATGTCATTGATCATTCCTAAAGTTTTCTCAGCTTTCATTGCCTAAAAATAACTTATCTACTAATCTTTCTCTTTGGCAGTATAACTCAATTAAAAACATATTAAATGTATCACTTTCTTCTTTTTCACTTTAAAATTTTCTATTCCTGGGCTTTCTATGCTTAATTTTCAACAGTTTCTGTGAGCTCTTTCACAACCTTTCGCTAATCTTACTATTTTCAGCCTTTATAACAATTGTATTATGGATTTTGACTGTATGAGCCAGTTAGTGGTTGTCTGGATTTGCTCATGCATCTGCAGTGAGCTTCCTGGACAGTAGATCTAGAGCAGATTCAACTGGGTTGACTGCTACACGTTGCTCCTCCTCTACATCCCTCCAGCAGGCCAACTTCGGCATTTTGCCATGATGTAGGCAGGAGCACATGAGCAAGCAACAGAACAAGTAGAAATACACATGCAAGCTGTTCTCAATGGATGCTCTCCTTTGAAGTAAACTGTTTGGAAAAGATGCTAATATCAAGAATTTTCTATGTATTGCTAGTGTTTTTTTATTTCCCTGAAGTAGCACACTGATTTTTTTCCTCTTGTCTCCTGATCATTATACCAGGGACTGAGACAAGGAAGCAGAATGGATAGAGATCTCGTACCTAGAGGAAAAGTTTGCTTTTTTCTATCATTATTTATATTCAATAATACTTTTGATAACTGCATGGAAGTGATCCTATTTCAAAATGTTTTCTTTAATGTGTTCATTTCAGTTCACTGCCCAGGCAAGTGACCAAGAATGAAACCAATAAGCATTTCTTTCTTTTTTTTTTAAAAAAAAAAAAGATTTATTTATTTATTATGTATACCAGTGTTCTATCTGCATGTATGCCTGCAGGCCAGAAGAGGGCACCAGATCTCATTACAGATGATTGTAAGCCACCATGCGGTTGCTGGGAATTGAACTCAGGACCTCTGGAAGAGCAGTCAGTGCTCTTAACTGCTGAGCCATCTCTCCAGCCCACAATAAGCATTTCTATACTAAGACAATATCCATAGGGCCTAGGAAGAGGTGATCAGTGAGTTCAGAAATGCACTAATAATGTCTCCCACAGTTAATAAATGGAAAACTGGATTCTTAGTTAGATTTCTAAATTCTCTTCATGTGGAGTGGTGGGAACACTGAGACTACATTAGATGAAACTCTCAAAATCTTATTCTAGCTGCCCACTTGGACATTAGAACAGAGGTCAAGAGATGAGACACACAGGGTATCTGCTTAAAGAAAATTGAATTTTTCACAAATATTTCACTGATGCTCTTTTCCAGCTTTGTTTCCTGAGATGGGTGATCTGTGGTCCTTCAGTATTCCTAAGTTAAAATGAGAAATGAGTACTAATGAAAATCCCTCCAATTCTCTTTCCCCATACTCCCTGCCACTTGAAACTTTCAAATTTTCTCGCAGGAAGCAAAGAAAGAAGGTGAGTGAGGTGAAGGAACCAGTGCTCAGCTTGTTGATGAGTTCAGGGCAGGAGTTTCAGCAAGATTCTCTTTGCTCCATGTCAGAGACATGTTTGGTCACCTAGATCTCGGGACAGATGGAAATCTTCAGCCTCCCGATGTGACTTCCATCTACATCTGGGTGTTCAAGTTAATCACCTGGAACATACACCAAGAATAAATTTTGATTCAGCGAGTCCAGAGTGGAACTGGCAGCATTTTAACTTGAGAATTCTAATTCCCAAGTGAAGCCAACACTCTAGAACAAGTGCCCCTCTGAATATCTAAGGAGAACCCTTTCCTCCAAACAAGCATGCTGGTTGAAAGTCCCTCAGAATTGGGGAGAGGGAGAGGAAGAAAGAAAAGAAAAATTTCAATATCTGGGTCTTATCCCCAAAGATACTGGGTTCTACCCCCAATGAACTTAGTCTGGGCTGGCATCCAGATGTTTGGAGCTTGTACAAAAATCCTAATATGTTGTGAAGTTTGAGGATCATTCTGCTAAAGTTCAGGAGGTAAGTCTTTGACTTGTCTCAGCAGGGGCTGATATTATCCTCATTGCAAACAAAACAGGTCCTTGATAAATATGAATGAGGATAATATTAGTTCAAAATTCAAATTGGCATTCTACCCATAAAGTGTCTTCTATCAAATATTCTATGTTACACAACTAATTTGAGCCTTTTGAGGAGTCGCTGTGGATGCATATCATTCTCCCTTTTCCAGGAAACTGTGCCTGCCCAAGCTTTTACCAGCTTACTACCTCTTGCTGTATTAACGGCATCAGGCCACTGGGACCTCATCTTCACTGAGAGCAGAATATGCATGTTGATGCAACACTTTATGTTTTAAACTTGTCTCTTCCTATTTCCACATTATATACTTATTATATTCAGATGACTCAACATGAGGCCAAGTCTACAGATGTTTGAAAACTTCCAGATGAATATTTAACTTGTTCTTCCTCAAACTAATGTAAAGATGCCTACATTCACACTTTTTATTGTATACTTCAAGTGTGTTCTGATAAATCTACATGTTCTAATCTCAGCTTCTATATCTTCAGATTAGAAGGCATGTGAATGTTTCTTAACAAAAGCAAAATTCTTGTCTATACGCCAGCCTCCTCCCTAGTATGGCTGAACATGTAGGAGCTACTTCCCTAAACTGTTGCCTCTACAGCCATGTAAGCCATTCTTTCAGAGGTAAAATCATTATCACATGACTATCTCCTTCATCATTTGACCACCCTATCAACAACACTGCTTGTATCCTCTTCATTAAAGCCTGTTTTCTCAAGTAATTGGTCCTGTTCGTAGCTTTTATCACTTTTTTATAAAAAAGTGAATGCAATTTAAGAGCACAGCCACTTCTAAATGTGCAGCATGAGCTGCCCAAACACAGTTAATATTATTAGTAGTCCCTGCTTTATATAATGGACCCTTGAATCGGAAGCCCTAGCATTATCAAGAACCCTATGAAAAATGCAAATTCTTGGACTCCAACAGAGAACAATGGATTTGGGATCTCTTGTCATGGGATGAGGAAGAGCTGGAGATTAACTGTGGTGACCTAGGACGATGTTAGCATTAGAAATTCTATACTAGCTGGAGAATGTGATGCCACCAAATCAGTAGCTTTGCACATCAATGGCTTTACTCTGCACACCTGCAGGTAGCCCAGGCAGCTTGTATCAGGTGGCAGGTGGAGTCCTGATGTGTTCCATTGATCGTCTAGACTCAAGCTGGAGGAGAAATAAATACTGAGCATACACTTCTCTTGACTAAAGTCAGAAGCTCCCATATGGCTTACTTGTTTTAAGATTTACCCTCAAAACAAAAACTAATTCCTTTTTCTGCAAGTAGTCCATTGACCCACCATGGCCACATAGCTAACTCCAATGAAGTAGAAAAATGTACTCCTACAGAGGTAATAAGGCAGTGAGTATGGAGGGAAGAATATTTTCTGAACAAGAATCTAACATACATCATTGCAACATTGGATGAATATGCCCAATACAGACCCTACTACTTATTAAGTGAAAATAAATTTAGTGAGACTAACAATGGCAATCAAAGTAGGACTTTCTGGTATCAAGAGAGTACTATTCAGACAATAGACAAGTTTTGCCATTCTTTCCATTTTTATGTGATAAACCCTAAAAAAAAAAGGAATTTCCATCCATGCTTCCTTTCTGGTTCTACTTCCGAGGAACATAAGCAGTATGAATTTCTTTATTAAAAAAAAAAGAGAAATACCTGCTACAGCAATTTGATGCTCATTTCCACATTGAAAAGCTGACAAATATTTTTCTCTCCTAATGTGTTTTTTAAAAAAACTTAATTTCCATTACTGATTCTCTAACCACACTCAACTAGCAAGAACCTAAAAGAAAAAGAAATCTTCCTCAAAGATACAGTAAGGCACACCAAAATTAACAAAAGTAATCCACTGTGGAACCATTATGAGACAGTGGACAATACCATCACACCTTAGAAGACCAAGAAAGAAACCTATAGTTCCCTGGTGACAGGAGTAAAATGCTCTTTATTTTGCTTTACTTTTCATTACCCCCTTGACTAGAAGATTATGGTCAATAATAAGATTCTGTTCAAGATGCCTACTAACTGTCAAATGCTAAGATCTGTGTCCCTGTGAAAGGGGATCATATGGAAACTCATTGCACAACAATCATTGCTAAGCTGTCTGCCAGTCACTCCAAGGGGTGTGAGCTGTCATTTAATACACATGAGAATATCAAACTGATGTGCCTCAACTGAGAGAAAAACACAGCTTGCCAAGCACTGTTTTGTGGACGGAGACTGAAGAATGTCTAACAAGCTGAGTGGTATAATGACCATAGCAGGAACCACCACTGCAGATTGGGCAGAAAATCCTGATTTATTTGGAGAAAAAAAAGGAGCAGAACAAGAAAAACAAAATAAACAACAAAAACCTGGCTCTATAAAGAGTAAGCATGAAATTTAGAGGGGAGGTTTGGTGAAAATCCTGGATTTGGATTTTACTCTTGACTTTGTTCTTAATGCTGTTAACCACAGAGCAAGTTAGGCAAATCCTCCTGGCCTCAGTTTTCTCATCTCTACAGTAAGGACAATATACCTTTTCCTACTGTCTAGGAAGAAAGGAAAACCATGTTGTGAACCACTTATGGAGTCATGTGTCAGGGAGCTGTCAGTAGCCTCCGAAACCTTAGGGCAGTGTCAACCCAACACGCAGGCAGATGTTGAGTATACCAGCATTAGGAAGGGATGTCCAGGAATAGGCAGAAGTTGCTTGAAAGCAGATTCTTCCCCCCCCCCGAAAAAGCCTCTTATTTAAAACAATACTTGATTGCAATGGTGCTAACTCCTGTCCTAAGGAAACTGTAAGATAAGCATTGTGTATTGTCTTAAGATACCAAGTTTTTTTTTTTAAATGGCAACATAGCAGTATAAAACCAATAGACCATTGTATTGAATTATCATACTGGTAATTGAGAGGATAGTTTACAAACTGAGCCTATCTTATTCAGAGAAAGAATCCTTCTGTAGCTTTCACATTTCTACCCTGTGCCTTCTTTGCTTTAAATAGCAAGCATACTGTTGTCTTTGAGTAGAGGGAGGCCCTGTTAGAGTGTCTTCATTCCATTACTATCAGTTCATGGTCAGTGGCCCACATTCTGTCTCACAAATATATCTAGACTCTTACATGGTTATCCAGCTCAATTTATTTCAGGAATAATTGTCCCCTAGGGCATAGTTCTTACCTCTCATAACATTCAAGTATTTGATAGTCTTAGAAGCATTCCCAGGTAACAGAGTGACTATAGGGATAAATTCTAAGGAGTGGTAGCCTCGAACATCTTGTGATGTTTGAGTTAATACAGGGATTCTACTCTCCATAGTTGGGGTTAATAGGTTACATAAAATAGATATGGTACATATGGCTTGAAAATTCTGAGCCTTTAAAATAAATAGAAACATACAAACACCGAAAATTTATAGTACATCTGATGCAAATGGTTGGTGTTTTGATTTATCTCTTTGTAGACAGGCTCTTATTATGTAGGCCAAATTGGCTTCAACCTCTCCATCCTCCTGCAGCAGCTTCTCAAGTGTTAGGATTGCAAAAGTATGCCATGATGTCTGAATTGAAAACAGTTGTTTTATCCCTAAATTTAAATTGTTCTTTTATATGAATAGTCATTTCTATTTCAAGGCTCATGAGCTGTTCCTAGTCAAACGTTCACTCTTGCTTTACAATTTTAAAGGAGCTGCAAAGCTAATTCTCTAATTCTTTTGATGACATTGAGGATTGATTTAATTTTTTAATATTCTAAAATACCTCATTTTTATCTTCTGTAATAGCACGTGATTGTGATGTCCTTAACCAATTGACCTCTGAGAGACTAGAAATGTAGCTTGATGGTAGAATGCATGAGGCACTGAGTTCAGTCCACAGCACTGCACAAACCTGGTATTGGTACCTGCCTGTAATTTCAGCATCAAGAAATGGGGTCAGGAGGACGATAAATTCAAGGTTCTTCTTATTTATAAAGCAAGCTCAAGGTTAGCCTAGCCTTCAAGAGGCATGAAGTCTCAAAATATTTAGCCTGTGAGTATAATCAAAATAAATAAAAGTCTTCTATGAAATGTCAAGTTAGATTTCCAACTCCAAATAATTCATTACACCCCATGTACTGTCCTTAATATAATAAGGGACTATGAAGGATTATTTCAGGTTAAATTCAACAAATTCATTTCTTCCACCTTGTAAAATACTTCATGAATTTTGGGTTACTCCATCTCTAGGATCACGGAGACTTAAATGATCATAGTGGGCCATTTAAGTCAGACACATAATTTGTAATATTTAACTGTTTGAAGATTATCCCTATGTACAAAGAGAAATACACAAGCTGAGTATTTAAATTCATACTAGAAGACAGCCCCAGCTAGAGTCTTCATATGATTCCAGTCTGCCTTAAGGTTCTCATCAACTATGGAAAAGATGGTTCCTTTATTAGTGTCCACAAAAACAGCATCATGGCCAATAAAGCACCATTCTTGTACCCTTGTGACTTAAAGTGCGATCTGTGGAACAACAGCAGTGATTATCACTAGAAATGTGCAGTCTCAGGCTCCAAGTAAAGCCTGTTGCATTTGCATCTCCACAGTCTCTCACACTCACACTGACACAGGGCAGCCAAACGCCTACTGTACTCTACAGTGTACTAGAATAAATAAGTTGAACATCTAGCTTTAGAAGCTAAGGGTCTTCTCTTCAACTCAGTCTATAAAGACAAGATCTTTTTATATTGGAATTACACTTACTATGAGCAGCATTATACAGGAGGAACTGAGTCACTGGGTAGCACCTCACATTCCAATTATGACCTTCACACATTATTCAAGGATATTTATTGGCACTAAAGAGAAATAGTAAGCCAAAATGAGGTCCACATGAAGCCATGTGAACAACAGAAGCCTTCACATCAATATATAGCAAGATCAGATGCAAAGACCAAAGAAAGCCCCTGATGTTGAAATTTTAATGTATTTATTAATGATATGCTCTATGAGCTTCGATAACACTATTTTAGTTGCTTTGCAATTTGCTATGTCTAAACTTCTGACTACAAGCAACAGAAATTTTAAAATATAGAATTAATAAAAATTTAAAAGAAGCAACTTAAGGGAAGAAGGGTTTACTTTGGCTTACAGGTTAGAGAGATGCAGGGCATGGTGGTGTAGAAAGCATGACAGCTCGACTCTGAGGTGACTAGGCATATTGTGTCCAAGGCAGGAATCAGATGACAGATAAGAAGCAGGGACCAATTCTAAAATCACAAGGACTAGCCCCAGTGATCCATTTTTTTCCCAGTGAAGCTCCACTTCCTATAGGACCAAATGCTCAAACCATGAACCCATGGAGGAGAATTTACATTCAAACCATAAAGCTCACCATGTTCTAAAGTCCAGCCTTTATTATTTAGATATTATGAGAAATTAATCATGACCCATGTCATAATTATTTATGATGTCAAAATTGTGGGAGGCTGGGTGAAGATTATATGAGAATTCTTTCTACTATCTTGGCAACTATGCAACTGAAACTTTGTTGTTGCTGTTGTAGTTGTTTTTCGAGACAGGGTTTCTCTGTGTAGCTTTGGAGCCTGTCCTGGAACTTACTCTGTAGACCAGGCTGACCTCAAACTCACAGAGATCAGCCTGCGTCTGCCTCCTGAGTGCTGGGATTAAAGGCATGTGCCACCATGACACAGCTGAAACTTATTTAAAAGCAAAAAAGTTTTCAAAATCTTTACAATTCATAGAAGTAAGGGAATTTTGAAGATTATTTATCTAGCCAGTGAAATATACCTTTCACACATTTGTCACAGAAAAGCTGAAGACGTGAAGATGTTTTTAGATTCCATTGTAACTAGGATGTTACATGGAACTTCTTAAGAGACTACCAAACAGATCACTTGGCCCGAGACTTGAAGGTAATGAAAAGTAACATGATTTGCTTGCCATGTGCAGGAAACTTAATATGGTTCTTCTTGAGCAACCTTAGGACGTTGTTAGGTTATGATGTAAGGATAGTGGTTTCTGAAAGATCAATACTGGATTGATGATTCCTCTCTCCTTATAGTCCACCTGGTATGCATCTAAAGCTTCACATAGTTTCAATAAATTACCTAATGCCATGTGTATTGGTCTGTGTTCTGATGCAAATACTTTAAGATTGCAGGCTGAGTAAGTTTTAAACAAAAAGAGAGATTGGGTTCCAGAAATACAAAATTAAAAGTTCATATGTTGTGATGAACTTCTTGCTGGCAGAACCCTAAGGAGGTTCAGGGTATTGTATGATGAGACAGGGTGCCCATGAGTGCTTTATTTTTTCTTCTTTTTCTTCTGTTTAAACTTTCATTTAATTTTATCAGTATGGGTATCTTGTCTACATGGATGTTTGTGAACCACATGCATGCCTGGTGGCCACAAAGGACAGACGTAAAAAGAGAATGGATCCCCTAGGACTCAAAGAATTGTGAGCCACAAAGTAGGTGCTGGGAATTTGTTGAAGGAGCAGCAGGGCTGCATCCCCGGCACCCAGCCGCCCGCATGGCTAGGTTATGCCCCAAAATAATTACACAGAAACTGTATTCTTTTAAACACTGCCTGGCCCGTTATCTGTAGCCTCTTATTGGCTAGCTCTTACATATTAATCTAACCCATTTCTAATAATCTATGTAACCCACAAGGTGGCTTACCAGAGAAGATCTTAACCTGCGTCTGTCTGGAGTGGGAGAATCATGGCGACTCCTCGACTAAGCTTCTTTCTCCCAGCATTCTCTTCTGTTTACTCCACCCACCTATGTTCTAACCAATAAAATGGGCCAAGGCAGTTTCTTTATTATAATTAACCAATGTCCTTCTTCCATCAGGAATTGAACCCAGGTCCTCTGGAAAAGCCACCAGTACTCTTAATCACAAAGCCATTTCTCTAGCCCCTCTCTTGTTTTTCTTAAAGAAATGCAAAATTTAATCAGGGGTGTTCCACTTCAAAGATCTTATCTAATTCCCATCAACACCTAAAGGCTTCATCTCTAAACAACATGGTCAGATTAAATTTTCACCCTGTTAATAACTCAGAAAGGGGATTACATTTAAACACACCAACCCTTGAGGGGACATACTCAAACAAGACTTAAACTCTATAGCACTCCTTTCTGTTTGAGTTGACTCTCACAAGATTAAAGAAGTCAATTATGTGAACTTTTCCCACTCATTTTCAGGGACAACACTAGTGGCTTGAAATCTGCTATGGTGGATGTATTTATGTGGTAGAAACTGGAAAAGTCTATATTTCAGGATTGTTTTTGAGAGCTAATTATTAAACATTCATGAACTCTAGACAGTGTCTAGAGCCCTGCAACTTTCAAGTCTGAATCACAGAGTGTTCAAGGGACAAAGAAGCAGTCTGGTTAGATCAACACTTGCCAGGGCAGCAGATACGACACTGCCTACAGTTCATGAACTCCAAAAAATCAGTTGCCTTCCTATACACTAAGGATAAAGAAACAGAGAGGGAAATCAGAGAAGCATCACCTTTCACAATAGCCACAAACAGCATAAAATATCTTGGGGTAACCCTGACCAAGGAAGTGAAAGATCTATTTGACAAGAACTTTAAGTCTTTGAAGAAAGAAATAGAAGAGGGCACCAGAAAATGGAAGGCTCTCCCCTGCTCTTGGATTGGGAGGATCAACATAGGAAAAATGGCAATTCTACCAAAAGCAATCTATAAATTCAATGCTATCCCCATCAAAATCCCATCAAAATTCTTCGCAGATCTGGAGAAGACAATAATCAACTTTATATGGAAAAACAAACAACCCAGGATAGCCAAAACAATCTTATACAATAAAGGAACATCTGGAGGCATTACCATCCCTGACTTCAAACTCTATTACAGAGCTACAGTATTGAAAACAGCTTGGTATTGGCATAAAAACAGAGAAGTCGACCAATGGAATCGAATAGAAGACCCTGACTTTAATCCACAAACCTATGAGCACCTGCTTTTCGATAAAGGAGCTAAAAGTATACAATGGAAAAAA